>NW_028327187.1:88939492-89244755 GCF_987537825.1 Furipterus horrens
GGTTCTTGTTCTTTTGCCTGACTGGTGTGCGCACCCGGTTGCCGCTATGGTGCGCGCCCGCGATTGCCGGCGCGGCGCGCTACCTTGCTGCCCGCTGTAGCCAGTTGAGGTGCCCTTGCGCGTAAGCCCCTGCGTGCTCTGACGGCCCGAGAGTTTGCCCCGCGGTTGGAGCCCACTGCTGCCGGGCCGCGGTGGTTCCCCGTTCGTGCCAAGGTGTCTCTGTCCGCGCGGGCGGCCCGAGCGCTTTCCCCGGGATTGGCTCCTTCTTTCGCTGGGGCGCGGCAGTTCCCCGTTCGCGCCGAGGTGACCCTGCCCGCGCGGACGGCCCAAGCGCTTTCCCCGGGATTGGCTCCTTCTTTCGCTGGGGCGCGGCAGTTCCCCGTTCGCGCCGAGGTGACCCTGCCCGCGCGGACGGCCCGAGCGCTTTCCCCGGGATTGGCTCCTTCTTTCGCTGGGGCGCGGCAGTTCCCCGTTCGCGCCGAGGTGACCCTGCCCGCGCGGACGGCCCGAGCGCTTTCCCCGGGATTGGCTCCTTCTTTCGCTGGGCCGCGGCGGTTCCCCGTTCGCGCCAAGGTGACCCTGCCCGCACAGGCGGCCAGAGAGCTCCCACTGACCCCGGGCTGAGGTGCTTTCACGCTCGCACGCTGCCCCGTGCCCTCAGTCCCGCTGAGCCGAGCTCCGGGAGTTGGTCTCTCGCCTCTTAGGGCAGGGCCAGGGACACTTGCGCTCAGTGGAATCGAGCGTCCGTGGGTCGCCGCCTCTCGCTGTTCCCGTGCTGCAGCCGCCCGCCTTCCCTCACCCGTCTGGGCGGGCACAAACAGAGCCTGCGCTAGTGGTCTGCTTTCCGGCCTGGGGCCCTACGCCCACGGGAGCTGTCTAGGGGTGTCTGTGCACAGTCCTCTGCGTGTTCAGTGGGCCCTCCCTGTGCCCGTTGGGGCACTGATCTTATGTCCGTTGGGGAATGTCCGAGGGACGCCTGGACTCACGGCCCCGCGCACCTGGGCCAGTGAATGAGAGCACTTCCCTATGTGCGCCCCCTCGACCCAATGGTAGGGTTGAGGAGTGGATTAGCACGCCCCTGCGCCTGGGCTCCTCCAGAACAGCCTACCCCACCCAAACTTTCCTCCCGTCTCCACCATCCACTAGAGAAAAATATAAAGGAGAATTATGTTCTCACTTGCCCGGTAGCACGCTGTCTCCTGTCCTTCAGCGCCAATGCCACTTGGTCGAGTCCCGTCTCTGCCAGCGGGCAGAGATCCGCTCTCCGCCTGACTCCTCTCTGGGGTAGCCTGTGGTCGCCAAAAATCCTTTGTGTGCTTCCCGCCACAGCTCGGGCAGCCGCCCCAGTCAGGAATCCCGTTTCGTCCCCTTTTTCTCCGCTATCCTCACTAAACAGGTTGTTCCCAGGTGGATTTTCTCTAATCCAGCAGTGCCTTGGCTCAACTCCCGCCAATGTCCAGCTGCTCACTGAGATGTTCTGTCTGCAATTAGACCAAACTGTAGACGGGTCTCCGGAGCCTAAAACCGCAACCTCTCCTCACTCCTCCGCCATCTTCCAAAGTCCCTGATTTTTAGTTTTGATGAAACTGTTCTCATCATAATTAAATGCCCTCCGATATGTTATACGTCAAAGATCAAAGCCTGAGTCTGGTCAATAACAGGCAAGGATCAGCTGATTGTGAGGCTGGGTATAAATATCAATGGAGATTAAACCATGTCGGTATTTTTATTAGCATTGTTATGGTTTTTGTTAGTAATCTAGTTAGAAATTTACATATGTTTTGAGTGGTCTGTCTCAATATATTTTTCCTATAAGCCAATTATAGTGTGTGACTATGCAGCATAAGAGGTTTTTCAGAAATGTATATATAGTGTTATAGCAGGAGCCTGAATACATACATATAAAAGTTCAGTCCTGTATAATAATCAAAACTCAAAATTTAATTTAAAGTTAAATGTTTCCACCCAACCAAGGCCTTTGTAGATGAGAAGACTGTTTTGGGAACAGTACATGATCCTTCCCGTTCCATCTCTACCTAATACCTGCAACCTCCTTCCTACTCCCATCTTCCTTGCTTCTTCTCTGATTCTAATGGAGTCAAAGAGAGAAGGGAGAGTTCAAGATAACTTTACACTCACTGAATCTGGCAGACAGTTGAAGTTGACTTTCTCATTTGGAATTTAAAGAGGCTTCCCCCTTGAGGCATTTACATGAACTTCTGAGAGCCAGGCAAATGCTGGCCCTTTTCCTCTGTCAAGCTGCTTTCCTCTTGGCTTTGTGTGTGTGTGTGTGTGTGTGTGTGTGTGTGTGTGTGTGTGTGTGTGTGTGCACGCGCGCGCGCGCGCACGTGTGTGTGCCAGCTTTACATGGCTCTCTCTTGTTTGGCACCCCTTTGTCCCTGGCATTTCTCGAGGACAGAGCTGTGTAAAGCTCCAGGCTGGCTCTCTCTTCTACATGTGGTTCCATCTCATCCACAGAACTACTCTCATATGTTTGGTCCCAGCAAACTCTAGGAATAGAGTCCACTCTCAGTGAAGGAGTACCCACAATCTTACTGCACCACCAGAGCAAGTTCCTAACTCCTTACACATCCTGTAGGCTTCCTGAAAGGGGCCAAATATCAGTTCACAGGGTCCCATCAGCTGTGAGAACTACATACCAAATGCTCAAAGACATTTCTACTTGGAGTTGAGCTGAAGAAAGAGCTTTCACAACCCCCTTGCCTTGGAAGGAGTTAGAGTGACACAGCCAGGACCTGCCAAAGAAATTTTGTTCACAAATTCTCCGGCAACTCTCCACTGCTATCTACAGCCTCTATGAAAGTGAAGGTCTTAAAAGTTCCATAAGCAATTCTCATATTTTGACTTTGAAATCTTTTCATGGTGTCATCTTGGAATATAAGATTTATTGTCTTCATGCTTCAAAACTAAGACAAGAGTCCTATTTTAAAGTAGAGCACATATTCAAATACTTAAAACACACATACACAAGCACATTCACACAGAACTGTTTAGTTTCCTATGGTAAATGGTCTACTTTTCCATCCCTACACCAACACTACACTGTCTTAATTAGTCTTTGTGTGTGTGTGTATGTGTGTGTATCCTATATGTAATGTAATTATATTTTATATATCAGATATATGGTAGTGCAAGTTCTTTTATTTTGCTTTTATTTTTTTAAAATTGTCTTGATGTTCTGGGCTTTTTATTATCCTGTGTGAATGTTAAGATTATCTTATCAACACACACACGAAACTGTTGAGATTTTTATTGAAGTAACATCTGCAAACATGTAGAGCTCTCCACTTGGTTTTCTACATTAAGTTGTATTTTTTTTATTAAATTTTTTCATATGTAAAGGTTTGTTGTTCATGTGAATATGATTCTTAAAATTACCTTTTCTAATTAGTTATTGCTGATGTATTGGAACATTGTTGATTTTTAAATTTTATTTTCACCTACTTAACCTTGTTGAAATTTCTTATTAGCTCAAAAAGTTTGTTGAGTCTCTTGAATTTTCTTTGTAAGCAATTAGATTGTCTGAAAATAATGGCAAGTCAACATCTTCCTTCTTATTCTTAAAACTATATTATTCTTCCTTGTCTGTTGCATTGCTTACAAACTCTAATACCATGTTAAATCCAATGAAAACAGTCAATCTCTTCTTATTACATTTTAAAAGAACACACACATAATTATTGAGTATAATATTTGCTGTAGATTTTGAAACTTGCATTCAGAGATTGCCTCTCTTCCAGATCTCCCATTGTGAATGGTCTTCAAGACAAGATAATCAGGGGCTCTAATCAACAGCAAAATTGCACCTGGATCACTACTTGGGAAAACAGAGGCAGTTAATTGACTTCCTCTAGGTGTCTTAGAAAATCTCTGGCAGACGCAGTGTTGGGTATTCCTTTACTTTGCTTACTTTGATCACCTACATCTGAAAAGCTTTGATCACCTACTTCTGTCATCTGCCCCATTTTTGCATTGTTTTGGAATTTTGACTCAGTGCACTTACCTTTACTTTCCAAGTAGATTGTAATATTCTTGAGAATAAGGGTTAAATAGTCCCTTTCTCTCATCTCATATCAACCCTTTAAAGTATAAACTCTATGATGGAAGGAACTTTGTCTCTTTTATTATTTTTAAGTATATTTTATTGATTATGTTGTTACAGTAGTCCCTATTTTTTCCCCTTTCCTCCCCTTTCCCAAGTATCCCCCTTCCCTTCAGCAATCCCCCCCCCCTTAGTTCATGTTCATGGGTCGCGCATATAAGTTCTCTGGCTTCACCCTTTCCTATATTGTTCTTAACTTCCCCCTGTCTATTTTGTACCAACCGATTATGCTTCTTAATCCATGCACCATTTCCCCATTTCTGCCCCTTCCCTCTCCCAGCTGATAACCCTCCGAATGATCCCCATACCTATGATTCTGTTCCTATTCTGGTTCGCTTTGTTGGATTTTGTTCTTATTTTTTAGATTCAGTTGTTGATAGTTGTGAGTTTGTTGTCATTTTAGTGTTCATAGTTTTCATCTTCTTTTTCTTAAGTAAGTCCCTTTAACATTTTATATAATAATGGCTTGGTGATAATGAACTCCTTTAGTTTTACCTTATCTGGGAAGCACTTTATCTGTCGTTCCATTCTAAATGATAGCTTTCCTGGATAGAGTAATCTAGGTTGTAGGTTCTTGCTTCTCATTACATTGAATACTTCTTACCAGTCCCTTCTTGGCTACAAAGTTTCTTTTGAGAAATCACCAATAGTCTTATAGGCAGCCCTTTGTAAGTAACTCTCTGATTTTCTCCTGCTGCTTTTAAGATTCTCTCTTTATCTTTCACCTTTGGCATTTTCATTATGATGTGTCTTGGTGTGGTCCTCTTTGTGTCTAGCTTGTTTGGGACTCTCTGTGCTTCCTGGATTTCTATGTCTTTTTCCTTCCCAGAATTAGGGAAGTTTTCCTTCATTATTTTTTCACATGAGCTTTCAATTTCTTGCTCTTACTCTTGTCCTTCTGGCCCCCTATTATTTGGATGTTGGCACCTTTAAAATTGTTCCAGATGTTCCTAAGCCTCTCCTCATTCTTTTTTCCAATTCTTGTTTCCTCATTCTGTACTGGCTGACTGTTCTTTTCTTCCTTGTGTTCCAAACCATTGATTTGAACCCCGGTTTCCTTTCCTTCACCATTGGTTTTGTGTGGATTTTTCTTCGTTTCATTTATATAGCCTTCACTTCTTTCCTTATGCGTTTGCTGTACTTAAGCATGTCTTCCAAGCCTGTGAGTATTTTTATCACCAGTGTTTTCAACTCTATGTCTGCTAGGTTGGCTATCTCCTTATTGCTTAGTTCTGCCACTGGAACCTTGATCCATTTCCTCTTTTGGGCCATACTTCTCTGTCTCCTCATCATGACAGGCTCCTGTGTTTGTTTGCCTCTGTGTCTTAGGTAGAGCTGCCATACCTCTTATGTTGTAAGGGGAGGAGCCTTAGACATTCATCAATATGGGTGACCCATTTCACCAGGTAGTGCTATATGTGGGGGAGGGGTCTGAGAGGGAATAATGCTGCTTGCTCAGCACTCGCCCCTTTGCCAGGCACTTCTCCGACTTCCATATGGGACTGGTGCTTTCTAGCTGTTGCCCTGGCCATGGTTCCCAGAGTAGGTGGGACTGTGGATGTTCTAAGACCATGAGGGACCTTTAAACAAGTGGACTCTACTGAGAGACCAGCAGTTTCTTTCTCTGCCTCAACCCCCACTGGTTTGCACAGTCAGAAGCAAAGTGGCTTTATTTTCCCTGGTGCTGGAACTGTGAGCTATGCAGTCTGGTCTGATGCTGGGAGCGCTCTCCAGGTGTCCCTCCCGACATTTTAAAATGTGTGACTGAGAGCCCTGGCTGCTGTGGCTCAGTGGATTGAGCGTCAGTCTTCAAACCAAGTGTCACTGGTTCGATTCCCTGTCAGGGCACATGACTAGGTTGCATGCCAGGTCCCCAGTTGGGGGCACGTGAGAGGCAACCGCACATTGATGTTTCTCTCCCTCTCTTTCTCTTTTCCGCTCTCTCTAAAAACAGATAAATAAAGTAAAATTAAATTGAATAAACTAATCTTGTTAAGAAAATAATTAATTAATTAAAAAAGTATGACTGAGGTTTCTGCTGGCCTGACACTGCTACTTCTGTTGCTGCTGCCACCACACCACGTCCTCTCTGCCCCAGCTCTGCCTCTCCTACCTGTCTGGATGTGTATTTATTCTTTATATCTTTATTTGTTGGACTTCCACGCAGCTTGCTGTTCTGGAAATTTTGGTTATCTCTAGTTTTGAGATAGTTCTACTCCTTAGTTCTGGATGGAGATGCAGTGTGTCTGTCTAGGCCTCCATCTTGGCCAGAAGTCCTGTCTCTTTTATTATTGCTGTTTCCTCAGTGCCTAGTAAAGTGTCAAGCACTGTAGGCATTACATATTCTTTAATGAAGGTATGAGCTTCATGTTCCTCCAACCTCTCACAGACTTCAGTCCAGGTTTGGCAACTTGCTGTATGCACTGAATGTGTTCAAAAACTGTTGGTGGAATGAATGAGCCATTCCAGTCCCTAGTCTTTCATTTTGATACTGCCATTTTTTAAAATCTTGACATCTCTATTTCTAAGCAGATTAATTAAAGCTTGATGTTGATGTTTTTGTCCATGTCAGGAAAAAAAATGTTTGACAAGTGTGCAATCTAACTTTATAAATTCCAAAGTATATGACACCCATTTTGATAAGTGCATATGATATTCAAGGTGATGGAAAATAAAAATAAAAATGGGACAAATTACAGTCTCCTACCTAAGATAATAATCGATCTTTCATCATGCTAATGGTCTGTCATGAATCTGTAAAACCACATGAAGACAGGAAACAGGAAAGTCCTCACACTGGCTTTCCAAGGGAGTCAACATAATTTGGTTAACTAGACACACTTATCTGTGTGAACCTGGCAATTCAATTACAAAATATGTCAAAGCTTTCCAGAAGCGATTACCACCATAACATTAAATCAGGTTACCATAGGCAGAACAGACTAATTGGTAGAGTTAGATCTATTTTTAAACATCAAACAACATTTTGTTCCTCTTACAGTGCTGCTCTCTGCCCCTTAACCAGAAATACTAACTACCTACAGGTTTCTCATTCCCACCATAATGGTCTATCCACATACGTTTTTAAAATTATACCATGGAAATATGACGACCAAGTCCTGGTTCTACCTTCTATGGGGTGATAGAGGGGAAAGATCTTGTTTTCATGCCTTCATATGCCACTGCCAATTTTAAATGCTCTCTCTTTCAGCTGCACGAACTCAGTTACCTGTTTACAAGGCTCTTTGTGTAAAAAGTGGCAGGCGTTCTCCCTGATGCCATCACAGCTCCGATGAAGAGCTGTGTGATCTTAATTCATGAGGTCATTCATCAGCCTCCCATGATCCCTAAATACACTTGTATGGACAGAATCAAGATTCCCAACTGTCCTACTTTGGATTCCTTCAGATGCAAACTCTGAGTCAAGGACTCAAGTGCAAGTAGTTTTTGTTTTTGTTTTTTTTACAATGGGAGTGACCCTAGAAAACGCCAGAAAGGGCATAGGAAAGTAAGACAGAAAAGGAAAGGAAGCCAATAAAAAGGGAATTATCATGAGGTTACCACAGGGAGCAATGTGAGATCAATCCCACTGGGAACTCAGAAATAATGTAGAGCACACACCTCAGTGTTATACAATTCAAGGTACAAAGAAGCTGAAGTGTTTATTCAGCCATTCCCACCAGCCACTGATTGAAGGCTACTTCCAGGTGACAGAAATGTCCTGCTACTTCTGACCTGTTATATGCAAGGACAGAGATGACACAAGTAGCCAGAGAAAGCCTTCAGATGGAATTTCTGGCATTTGAAATTGGGCCAGCATGCAGTTAAATTCTTAAGGCTGAGAAGATATGTATGGGGTCCTGATACTGTTTGCTACCTCAACCAATCAGGGGTAATTTGGTGAGTCTGTATTTAGGTAGAATGCTTTTGATAAACTTTTATAGAATAAAAGAAATTTTGACACAAATCTTCACACAAAGTTCTAACTATTCCATCTAAACTCCAGTTATTCTATGCCAAAGCACTAAATGCAAATATCCATTCTACCATACCAACTCCTCATCTTCACATTGACAACCTTCATAGTTTGCAGTAGAGATTAAATTCAGAGTGAAAGTGTTCAGCATTCAAGTATACTTCTTTCTCCAGAAAAAGTCTATATACATAACAGTTTATTAGAGCTAGGCAAATAGTTTTGTGTGGGCAGCTATTCTTATTTTAGGAATAAGAGAACTATAAATCTTAAGGCAATTATCTTTAGGAAAGCAGCAAAGTAATAGAAGAAGGAGTATTGTCTTACTTTTAATGAGTTTTTGTAATATCAAAATAAATCATTACTGACTGAGCTGAGAGGTCATTTCAATATTAAAAACAGATCAGTATAACAATTAAGTTATCAAAAATGAAATCAACCTATACATAAAAACTCTTCTCCCATAATTCAAGGTGGCTTTTTCCCTTAAGTAGGAGGCTAAGTTCCAACTAAATTTTCAAGTCTTAAATGTATCTCTTGAAGTCTTGGGTGTCATTTTGACCAAATGTTCATGACCAGGGATATTGAATTTGACATGAATAAAAGACTAAGAGCGGATAGCATATAGAGATTCCAAACAATGATGGGAAAGTGGTTCAACCAGAAGTCATCAAAACACTGAGACAAATCATGTCAGAATTTCAACAGCAACATTTTCAAAGAACATTTGTTTACATTGGGTTGAGTTCTCTTCCAAGAAGAAAAATCTAAATTTTTTGACCTGAATTGTTTTCAAAGTGCTTTTTTTAAAAAAAGAAATCTGATTGACTCTCTGAAATGTTCTATAAGATAAAAACAGACATAATATTACCATCTTATAGCCCTTGCCAGTGTGGCTCAGTTGGCTCGAGTATTGTCCCCATCCCATACACCAAAAGGTTGGGGATTTGATTTCTGGTCAGGGCACATACTTAGGTTGTGAGTTCACTTCCCAGTTGGGACATGTATAGGAGGAACCAATTGATGTTTCTCTCTCACATCAAGGTCTGTATGTCTGTATGTGTGTCTCTCATCAATAAACAGAAAAATTACCATATTATAGATGAAGAATATGAGGCATGGAAAGTTTCAAGTGCCTTCAGTGAGATATCACTGTAGCAACAGAGCATGCATGTCACCTCACTCAGCCATTGTATGAGGTTCCTCCTGGAAAAAAAAAAAAGACAAAACTTAGATCTAAAACTCAGGCACAGAAATACTCTATAAATCAACAACAAACTGGCATGTTTCAGAATATGAACTCAAGACAGTGACTCTTATGAAGATAGCTTAAATGTGGACAGCAGAAATAGGAAGCACATAAAAAAACTGCCAAAAATGATCTACAGGGAATGCTAGATCTAGAGTTGCACAAATATATTCAGCCTTTTTCATATTAGTCCTTGACAATTTCTTTTGCCTTTCATGATTGATAGACATAAATATATGCTATCCCTAAACCTCAACCCTCAAAGGAAATGTCTGGTGCTAATAAACAAGTTCTATAATTTCATGTGCTCTCTGACAAGTAATGACTCTCAGAAACTTCAGAACATTCCAAGAACAAATTAAGGAAATGGAAATTTATTCAGTGATTTTAATAAAACATGAAAATGTCTCAAGCAAGCAACTATAATATGGTGGGAAAATTTTACTAGATAACATCCATTTGCTGTTGTCATCTGATCTGAGTAGAACTGACAACAACACCAGATTCATCAATGATTTGCTTGAGTGGGCTATTCCTCCATTTTGGAGACACTGGAATACTTACAAAGTAGTTTTCTTCCCAAGTGTTTATTACAGATAATGTTAACACTGCCTTTGCTTATTAGTATCTGAAAAAAATCCTAGAGTCATTAGTTAATGATACATTGCTCTATATACAGCTGTAGATACACAGGCTGTCTGCTTATCTATTTGAACATTTGTAGAATGCTTACTGTGTATAGACACTACTTCTGGCTATTTTAACTGCTGCATTGTAACAGTGGAATGGGTTAGCACATCAAGTGTTTTTAAAAATGAACTAAATGATATTGAGTGAAGAATTAGCTGAGAGGAGAATGTGATAATCCTACTTGGAATATAACCAAAATCAACCATGTACCAAAATAATAATAACATCAATTTCAAAGAACATATATGCATAATCCATGAACACAGAAAACAGTGTGTTGATGTTCAGAGGGAAGAGGTGTGCAAGGTGCGGGGAAATAGGGACATCTGTAATAATGTCAATAATAAAAATAAAGAAAAATACAAACATAACTTTGTTAAAAGAGCAGACATTCCTAGTTTATTTTCCATTTAAAGATGACTTTTCCAGTAATAAAGCAGTCCTTACCTAACTTGTATTCCTAACTCTTTTCTTCTTTGTTTACCAACCTCCCCCTTCCTTGGCAACCCCCAGCACTGAATTAAGCTGACAGCTCACTTTCCTTTTCTGCCTCTAGTCTATCAGTAAAATAAATCACAACAAGGAAATGGGGGCCATTTCAACAGTGGTCTTCTGTCCCAGGTAGTTCTTCAATTCAGGTAGGAATTGCTCATACCTGCTACTTCTTAGTTGCCACTGGCAAAATTTACCAGTGTCCTCCATTTTGCCGTCTAAGTCACGTTATTAGTAGGACACAAACTTGCTTTTGTACCACAGGCAAAAGTAAGCTTTCAATTCTCCACCCTTCAACATGAGATTTTGTCTAACACCTTCTCTCATTTTAGTTCATTACTTCTGGAGAGGTGTCCCTCCTCATAGTCAAAGCTTATTTTGTCACCTGGGCTCTGGCCCCTCCTCTGTCACTCCCCCAAGCCTATTTATTCTTTAACCTACTACTTTCGATCTCTGCTGTTGATTTGCCAAAGAAACAGTTCTGGACCCTTTTTCGTAGAAACCTAATATCCAATATACAGAGTAGTAGCCTTCCTTAAGACTTCTCTTTCTTTGGTTTTCATAAGGCACCACCTCCTGACCTACCACTCTGCATCCTACCCTCAATCACTGTCATTAACTTTTCCTCAGGATTTTTTAAAATATGTTTTATTGATTATACTGTTACAGTTGTCCCAATTTCTTTTCCCTCTGTTCCCCTCCACCCAGTGAATCCCCTTCCTCCAGTTGTCCCCCCTTTTAGTCCATGTCCATTGGTTGTGCATATAGTTCTTCTCAACCTCTTCCTGTCTGCTCCATTCCCTCCTACTATGCTTCTTAATTCCTGTACAATCTCCCTCTCTTTCCTCCTTCTCCTTCCCTGCTGACCTCCCCCCGATATGTTCCCCATACCTATAATTCTTTTTCCACTCTCATTGCCTACTTAGTTTGCCTTTGTTTCAATTCCCTAGCTTCTGTTGTTGGTTGTTGTGATGCAGTTTTCATTTTAATGTTCATAATTTTGATCCTCCTCCTTCCAAACCAGTCCCTTTAACATCTCATATAATAGTGGTTTAGATCTAATGAACTCCTTCAGTTTTACTTTGTCCTGGAAGCACTTTCTCTGCCCTTCTATTCTGAATGACAGTTTCGCTGGATAGAGTATTTGTGGCTGTAGGTTTTTGATTTTCATTACTTTGAATATTTCTTGCCAGTCCCTTCTTGCCTGCAGGGTCTCCTTTGATAAATCAGCTGAGAGCCTAATTGGGACCCCTTTGTACATAATTCTTTACTTCTCTCTTGCTGCTTTTAAGATTTTCTCTTTATCTCTAATTTTTGACAATTTGATTGTAATGTGCCTTGGAGTGGTTCTCCCTGGGTCCAGTTTTTCTGGAACTCTCTGTGCTTCCTGGACCTGTAAGTTTGTTTCCTTCCCCAAGTTCGGGAAGTTCGGCTTCATTATTTTTTCACATAATTTTTCTATTTCTAGTTCTTCTACTTCACCCTCTGGAAATCCTATAATCTGAATGTTCGTTCACTTATAGCTGTCCCAGAGGTTTCGGAGCCTCTCCTCGTGTTTCTCTCTTTTTGTTTCCTCTTTCTGCACTGGTTGACTGTTTGTCCCTTCCCTATGTTCTGATTTGTTGATTTGATCTCTGGTTTTCATTTCTTCACCACTTGTCTCATATGTGTTTTCGTTTGTTTCAGTGTGATTAGCTTTAATTCCTTCCCCGTCTTGTTCCAAATCTTTTGTCAATTCTGTAAGCCACCTTATTACTATAGCTCTGAACTGAGCCTCAGAAAGATTTCTTACTTGCTCACAGGTTAGATCCCTGATCTGCTGCCTGGTGAGCTGTGTCACAGGGATTTCAATCATGGTCTGTTTCATCCTGTCAGTTTTCTGTTTACCTTTGTTTCCTGGGCAGGCTGTAGGGGGCAGCGCCTCGTGCACTTGTCACTACCCGGCGGCTGGCGACCTTTTTCATCACTCTGTGTGCTTTGTGTGGGGGCGGGGGTTCAAGATGGATTCCTGCCATTACTCTCCGCTGAGAGACCAGGAGGCTCCTTCCCCACGGCTTCACCATCCAAGGCAATGGGGGGGTCTGCCTTCCCCATCGCTGGAATCGCGAGCTGCCGGATCTCGACTGCAGCTGGGATTGCTCCCCTCGCATTTCTCGCAGTCTGGTCACTATCCTTCCTGCTACCACAGACAGCGCAGCCCGACTTTTCTGTCCCGATTTCGATTTTGCCCCTCCTACCCGTCCAGACAAGCACCGCTGGTTTATAACTTCATATGTTGGGCTTCCATGTAGTTTTATTTTCTGGAATTTCTGGTTATCTTTGGTTTTGATGTAGTTGTATTCCTACTTAGTTGTGTAGGGAGATGGAGCATGTGAGTCTAAGCCTCCATCTTGGCCGGAAGTCCCAGGATTTTTCTACTTATAAATATAACACATTCACATTACAGAAAATTTTGAAAATACATTTAAAAAGATTAAAATTATATTTGCTAAATATAAATAACCTGAGCGTTGTGGAGCAGTTCTTTCTAGGCCATATGTTTTCATAATCAAATTCTAATCATGTTATGTTCATTATCTTGATTGTAGTGGTGGTTTTACAGCATATACATGTGTCAAGATATATTAAATTGCATACTTTAATATATGCAGTTTATTGTATGTCAATTAAGCTGTGTTTTAAATGTAAAAATATAAGAAGATATGTATATTGTTTAGAAATATAATTAAGGAAATAGAAATTGAATAGTTAACTACTATAATTTTAAAAATCCTTTGGCAAAGAATGCATTGACATAGGAGAATGAAGAGGGTGGAAATGACTGCTGTAACTAAAATGTAGAATTGAGTTCATTTTATATTCTTTACGGACTGAAATTTTCATTCCTTGGGAAGGTGCTTTCTTTCTGTCTGCATGGAAAAAGCACTAAATCTAAGAGACATACAAACTGAACTGAAGTAACAAGAGCCATGTTTGTGAGAATTTTAAACATACAGTCATATTACAAATAATTTTGTATGTAGATGTTTTTACATAAGCACTCTGACATGCTAATAATAATTCTACAATATGTGGAATATTTGGGATATCTCACAGATACTAAAGTCATCTTTTTTAAAATTTAATTTTATTGTTTTTCTATTACAGTTGTCCCATTTTTCCCCTATTTCTCCCTCCGATCCAGCCCACCACTTCTCACTCAGTCATTCCCCACCCCGTTGTCCATGTCCATGGGTTATTTATACTAGTTCCTTTACTAGACCCTTTCCCTATTTACCCCTTTTCTCCCCACTCCCCAATAACTGTTTTTCTGTTCCTTGTTTAATTTTGTTCATTTGTTTGTTGTTCACTAGTCTCCTGTATTAGATGATATCATATGGTGGTTTTCTTTCATTGCCTGGCTTATTTAGCTAAGCATAGTTCTCTCTAGTATCATCCATGTTGTCACAAATGATAGAAGTTCCTTCTTTCTTTCTGCTGCATAGTATTCCATTGTGTAACTGTACCACAGTTTTTTAATCCACTCATCTACAGATGGGCACTTAGGCTGTTTCCAGCACTTGGCTATTGTAAACAGCATTGCTATGAACATAGGGGTGCATAGGTTCTTTTCAATTGGTGTTTCAGGATTTTTTGGGTATAGTCTTAGCAGTGAAATTGCTGGTTCAAAAGGTAGTTTCATTTTTAGTTTTTGGAGGAAATTCCATACTGTTTTCCACAGTGGCTGCACCAGTCTGCATTCCCACCAACAGTGCACTAGGGTTCCCATTTCTCCACATCCTCACCAGCAGTTGTTTTTTGTTGATTTGTTGATAATGGCCAGTCTGACACATGTAAAGTGGTATCTCATTGTAGTTTTTAAAATAATTTATTTATTTGTTTGTTTGTTTATTTTTAGAGAGAGGGGAAAGGAGAAAGAGAGGGAGAGAGACATCACTGTGTGGTTGCCTCTCACTCACACCCCCTACTGGGGACCTGTTGTGCAACCTAGTCATGTGCCCTGACTGGTCATTGAACCAGCGACACTTGGTTCACAGTCCGATGCTCAACCCCTGAGCCACAGCAGCCAGGGTCATTGTGGTTTTTATTTGCATCTCTCAGGTGCCTAGTAATGTTGAACATTCTTTCATATGGCTCTCCTCCTTGGAGAACTATTTGTTCAGATCCTTTGCCCATTATTATTATTATTATTATTTGCCCATTTTTTTTAATTGGGCTGTTTATCTTCTTGGTATTGAGACGTGTAAGTTCTTTATATATTTTAGAGATCAATGCTTTGTCTGAGGTATCATTGGCAAATATATTTTCCCATATTGTTGGTTTCCTTTTCATTTGCTGATGTTTCCTTTTGCTGAGCAGAAACTCTTTAGTTTGATGTAGTCCCATTTGTTTATTTTTTTCCTTTACTTCCCTTGGCTTAGGAGATGTATCGGTGAAAATATTGCTACGTGAGATATCTGAAATTTTTCTACCTATGTTTTCCTCTAGGATTTTTATAATGTCATGGCTTACATTTAAGAGTTTGATTCGTTTTGAGTTTGTTCTGGTGTGTGGTGTAAGGTAGTTGTCTAGTTTCATTTTTTTGCACATCACTGTCCAGTATTTCCAGCACCATTTTTTGAAGAGGCTCTTTACACTCCATTTTATGTTCCTTCCCCATTTGTCGAGTATTAGTTCACCATATAGACCTTGGTTTATTTCTGGGTTCTCTATTCTGTTCCATTGACCTATATGTCTGTTCTTATGCCAGTACCAAACTGTCTTGATCACAATGGCTTTGTAGTATTGTTTGATGTCTGGTGTTGTGATTCCTCCTACTGTGTTCTTCTGTCTCAAGATTGCTGTGGCTATTTGGGATCTTTTTTGGTTCCATATAAGTTTTTGGAGTATATTTTATAGGTCTGTGAAATAAATCACTGATATTTTAATAGGAAATTCATTGAATCTGGAAATTGCTTTGGGTAGTAAGGACTTTTTAATTATGTTGATTCTTCCCATCCAAGAACATGGTATTTGCTTCCATTTATTTGTATCTTTCTTAATTTCTTTCTACAATGTTATGTAATTTTCAGAGTACAAGTCTTTTATCTCTTTGGTTAAGTTTATTCCTAGGTACATTATTTTTCTTGTTGCTATAGTAAATAGGATTTTTTTTTTTTTTTTTAGTTTCTGTCTCTGACATTTTATTCTTGGTGTACAAAAATGCCTAGATTTCTAAATATTGAGTTTGTACCGTGCAATTTTGACAAATTCATTTACGATATCGAGTAGGTTATTAGTGGTTCTTAGGGTTTTCTATGTACATTATCATCTCATCTGCAAATAATGACAGTTTTACTTCCTCTTTTCCAATTTGGGTGTCTTTTATTTCTTTTTATTGTCTGACTGCTGTGGTTAGAACTTCCAAGGCTATGTTGAATAGGAGTGGAGAGAGTGGACATCCTTGTCTTGTTCCTGACGTCAAGGGGAATGTTTTTCGTTATTGTTCATTGAGTATGATGTTGGCTTCAGGTTTCTCATATATAGCCTTTATTATGTTGAGAGTTTTGTTAAGAGTTTTCATCAGAAATGGGTGTTGTACTTTATCAAATGATTTTTCAGCATCTATTGAAATGATAATGTGATTTTTGTCTTTCATTTTGTTTAGGTGGTATATTACATTTATTGATTTGCAAATTTGAAACCATTTTTGCATCCCTGGATTAATCCCACTTGATCATCGTGTATGATCTTTTTAATGTGTTTCTGGATCCTGTTTGCCAATATTTTGTTGAGGATTTTAACATCTATGTTCATCAGCGATATTGGCCTCTAGTTTTCTTTGTTGTGTCTTGACCTGGTTTTAGAATTAGGGAAATAGGGGCTTCATAGAAAGAGTTTGGAATTTTTCAATCTTCTTGGATTTTTTGGAATAGTTTGAGAAGGGTAAGCATTAGTTCTTCCCTAAATGTTTTGTAAAATTCACCTGTGAAGCCATCTGGTCTAGTGCTTTTGTATGCTGGGAATTTTTTTTATTACTGTTTCAGTTTCACTCTTTGTTATCTGTCTATTCAGGCTTTCTACTTCTTCTTGATTCAGTTTTGGAAGATTATATGTTTCTAGAAATTTGTCGATTTCATCTAGTTTGTCAAGTCTTGCCATACAGTCGTTTGTAGTAATTTCTTACAATCGTTTGTATTTCTCTGGTATCAGTCGTGATTTCTCCTCTTTAATTTCTGATTTTGTTTATTTGGATCTTCTTACTTTTTTTCTTGATAAGCCTGTGTAAGGGCTTGTCAATTTTGTTCATCTTTTGAAGGAACCAGTTCCTACTTTTGTTGATCTTTTGAGTTGTTTGTTTAGTCTCTAAGTCATTTAATTTTGCGCTGTTCTTGATGACTTCCTTTGTTCTACTCACCCTGTGCTTTGTTCGTTGTTTACGGTGGAGGTGCCACGCACACCCAGACTCTGTTGGAAGTTGCTTTGTCCAACAGAGGCTTCTTGACCATGGTGGAACAAACTTTAACCCAGGACACTTTATTATGTCTGGGGAGGGAAGGTGACTGCCTCTCTAATGGAGACAAGCAGCCAAACTTTCATCCCTCATGCCTTTTATTGAGGAGGATACATACGAGAGATACAAGGCTAAAATTCATAAATTGTCTATTATATTCAGTTGTTTGACAGTAAAGATAACATACACTAATTCAGGAATCACACTGACGGATTAGAGTCAAGGTCTATAAAACATTCGGACCAGGTGCAAGGTTTCATACACACCTTGCTAGAGATTATTTATGTTACATTACTGATAAGGAAGGAAGAGCAAGTTCTAAAGCATAATGAGCATAATGAGCATCCTTTGTTCCAATTCCCAAGGCAACCCTCTGAGTGGTTGTCAGTCATGTTCTACACACAGTCTTATGTTGAGACTTAGAGGCAAGTGTGGCCAGAAAGCTGGCGGCTCGTCATGCTCAGGCCAGGGCTACAGTTCCTTAAACCACGAGGAGCACTTGCCCACAGTTGTTGGTGTTCTAGTTTTATAGATGTAGGGTTAGATCTTTTATTTGAGATTCTTCTATCCTTTTCAGGTAGGCCTGTATTACTATGAACTTTCTTCGCAGGACTACTCTTGCTGT
Organism: Furipterus horrens; assembly: GCF_987537825.1. Lineage (NCBI taxonomy): Eukaryota > Metazoa > Chordata > Mammalia > Chiroptera > Furipteridae > Furipterus > Furipterus horrens. The sequence continues at coordinate 88,957,138 of NW_028327187.1, forward strand.
ATCCCATAGGTTTTGGGTTGCTGTGTATTCATTATCATTAGTTTCTAGAAACTTCTTGATTTCCTCCTTGATGTCATTGTTAACCCATTCATTATTTAATATCATGTTATTCATTCTCCATGAGTTTGAATGTCTTTGAGTTTTTTCCTTGAGGTTGATTTCTAGTTTTAAGACACTGTGATCTAAGAAGATGCTTGATATAATTTCAATTTTCTTGAATTTGGTGATGCTTATTTTGTGTCCTCCCATGTGGCCAATCTTTGAAAATGTCCCATGTGCATTTGAAAACAATGTATATTTTGCTTCTTTGGGGTGAAAATTATATATACACACACACACACACACACACATACACACACACACACACATATATATACACATATATATACACACACACATATATATATACATATATATATCAATTATGTCCATGTGATCTAGTGTGTTGTTCAATGCCTCAATGTCCTTGATGTTTCTTTTCTTTGAAGATCTATTGTTTATAACATGGTGTTAAAGTCCCCTACTATGGGAGTGCTGTTGTTGATATCCTTCTTGTAGTCTTCTAGTATTTTCCTTATATATTTGGGTGTTCCTATGTTGGGTGTATATATGTTTACCAGGGTTATGTCTTCTTGATGGGTTGTTCCCTTAAGTATTATAAAATGTCCTTCTTTGTCTCTTTTTATAGTCTTTGCTATGAAATCTGTTTTGTCTGATATAAGTATCACTACTCCAGCTTTTTTTTCTTGTCTATTTGACTGCAATACTTTTTTCCATCCCTTCACTTTCAGTCTGTGTAAATCTTTTGTTTTGAAGTGTGTCTCTTGTAGACAGCATATATGTGGGTTGTGTTTCCATATCCATTCTGTTACCCTATGTCTTTTTCTTGGAGCATTTAATCCATTTATATTTAAGGTTATTATTAACAGGTATTTATTCATTTCCCTTTGTACCTGTGTTCCTCTCCTTCTCTCTTTTTCTTACAGCATTCCCTTTAGCATCTCTTGCAGTGCTGGTTTGGTGGAGGTGTATTCTTTTAGTCTTCCTTTGTCTGTGAAATTCCTTATTTCACCTACCATTTTGAAGGAGAGCCTTTCTGGGTAGAGTAGTCCTGCTTGAAGGTCTTTGTTTTTCATTGCTTGAAATATTTTTTTGCCATTCCCTTCTGGCTTGTAGTGTTTCTGTTGAGAAATCAGTTAATATCCTTATTGGAGCTCCCTGGTATGTTATTTGCTGTTTTTCTCTTGCTGCTCTTAGGATTCTCTCTTTGTCTTTGAATGTTGCCATTTTAATTATGATGTACCTTGGAGTAGGCCTGTTTAGGTTCATCTTCATTGGGACCCTCTGTGCTTCCTGGACTTGCATGACTTTTTCTCTCATCAAGTTAGGAAAATTTTCTGTCATTACTTTTTCAATCAGGTTTTCTATCCCTTGCTCCTCTTCTTCTCCTTTTTGTATACATATGATTCTAATGTTGTTTAGTCTCACGTTTTCCTGCAGTTCTCTTAAACCCTCTTCATTGTTTTTAAATATTTTTTCATTTTGTTGTATTGTCTGGGAATTTTTTTCTACAATGTCTTCTAACTCGCTGATCTGGTCTTCTGCTTCGTTTAGCCTGCTTTTGATTGATTCTACTGTGTTCTTCAGTTCAGAAATTGTATTCTTCATTTCTCCCAGGTTCTTATTGATAGTTTCTATGTCCTTTTCTATGATGGTGTTGTTCTCCGTAAGTTCCTTGTAGCTTCCCTGAAGTTCTTTGTAGTTTCCCTGGAGTTCTTTGTAATTCCCCTGGAATTCATTGTAGTTTTCTCTGAGTTTACCGTGTTCATTGAGCTTCTTTATAACCATTTGTTTGAATTCCATGTCTGATAGTTTGACAGCTTCTGTTTCATCTCTCTCTCTCTCTCTCTCTCTGGGGATTCCTCTTTTCCATTCATTGGGAGGTTGTTTCTTTGTCTCCCCATGTTGTATGCTTCTTGTTCCTTTTGGATTCTTGGATTTGTCTGCTTTGATTTCCCACTTTTGTGGTATGAGTTTCTGTATAGGAGACCTGGGGAATTCGGTGGTGCAGTCTCTTTGATCTCCTGAGCTTGATGCTCTTGGGATTCCCTTTATGTCTTTTGTTTAAGCTGTCTTGTTTTATTTCAGTTACTCTTTGGTGGAAACTTCCCTCTGGATAGTTGATTGAGAATCACTCTGCCCAGCTTGTCTTGAGTTCTTTTGTGGAGATGCTGTTAAAACATAAACACACAACCCAGGCAATGAACCCACACCCTCAAAAACATCTCCCACCCACAACACACTATCAGTAGCAAATAAGCCAGTATTAATATAGATGTAAAGAGGTTAAGACTATTATACTGTATGAAAAGCAGATAAGAGTTGTTTTAACTGCTAGAGAGATGATTCTTTAGAGGGAAGATGGTAGAATAATGGTAGTAGCAAGTAGGGTCAAGGCTATGCAAGACAGTAAGTAGTATTTACATTGTATGTTAAAAAGGGGAGGGAAGAATGCAGAATGAATTGAGAAAGTGGAAGTGTATAGTGTTAGGTTTATATAGCAGTTTATGCTATATATGTAGTGGGAGAAGGAAGATAAACAAAACAGACAAATAACAAAAAATTAAAGAAGAATAATAGGAGGGAGAGAAGGTAGGAAACAGATTAAATAAAGATTTTTTTCTCCTGTACAACCTTTGGGCGCTGTCCTTCTTTTTTGGACCTGCCCCTGGTCAAAATTCCATGAGTTTCAAATCTTTTCTGGCTGTCTGTCTGTGAGGAGATCTAGATGGATTCGGAGGCTGCCATTTTTTTCACTAGTGGGCCTGCCGCCGCTCCCTGCTGTGAGCCACACTGGGTTTGGTCTCTCCTCATTTATCCTGTGGCACCCTCCAGCGCTCCTCAGGCTTGTCTAGCAATGCTGTTCTGCTGGCAAGCCAGTGCACAAGCCCCTAGTCCTGCCCAGTCTCAGGTCCTGTCTCCTTTCCTCCTCCAAAAAACTGTGTTGCCTCCAATTTGTAGCATTGGCCTGCGCCTCTGGCTGGCAGCACCTTATTGTGTGCCTGTGTCTCTGGCTGCCAGCGCCTTATTGTGTGCCTGTGTGTACTGCTTGCCTGCCTGGGATCCCTACCAAGTCTGCGTTTCAGCTGCAGCTTTCCTGTATGGGCCCCTCTCCACAGCACAGTTCTGCTTTTTTGTTTGGTGGAGCCATACTGCGAGTGCCTGGAGTGCAGGGTTACCAGCCCAGGGTTGCCAGAGTAGGGAGTCCCCACCTAAACTCAGTTCATACAGTTTCTCACAGTCCAGGCTGTTCACTGTCTTCCCAGGCCCCTGGCTGTTTCAATGAAACCTTCTCACTGACTCCCTCCAGGACTTTGCTGGTCTGAGCACATCTGGCAAGGGGAAGTTTCTAAGCAGATACCAGTTAATGAGCCAGTCTGAAGCTGCTCCTTTTGGGTGAGGTGCGGCAGGGTGCTGGGCTGGGAGGCCCAGTGACTTTTCTTGGGGAGTGTGGGCTGAGCTTTCAGCCCTCTTTCATGCCACTCCCACACTTCTGTCCCTGTTTGCGCTATCTGAAATCCGCCCTCACACACTCCTCTCCGTGTTTGTACTCCAAGTTCTTCTGCAATGGGAGCAACCAGACAACACTACTACCTACTCCCCCACCATCTTCTCAACCAGGGCTAAAACCATCTTTGAAGAGATTATAATTTACTTTCCTGAATATCCAATAATAAAATAATGGTTTATTTATAACTTTTGATAACTATAAATAATATATATGATCAATATTCCTCTGTATAAATTGCTTGTGCATCCAGATGGTCCCTTGGGATAGATTCCTAGAAGTAGAATAATGGAGTGCAAGAGAACCAGCAGTCTTAAGGCTTTTTTAATATTATGTCCAACTTTTTTCCTGAAAGATTTGGCCAATTCATTCTTCCATCAGCTGTGGATAAAAACGATCACCTCACTGTGTTGGCAACATCTTTGTACATTTTAAAAACCTCTTGTTATTGTATAGGTGAGAAGTTATCTTGTTTAAGTTTGCATTTTGTACTAAGGGAAGTCAAATATGTTTCTGATATAATTTGGGAGCATAATTACAGCTTTCTTTCTGTTTACATGTGTCCCAGTTTTTTATGGAAACATTAGTGCTTTGGTTGCTGATTGATGGTTTATCTATATATTAAATATACTAAGCTTTGTCTGTCCTATTACACTAAAATTTATTGAACATATCTTATTTGCCTCTATTTTTATGAAGTTTTCAATATGCCTATAAAAATAATTACACATTTGTTAATTTATTTAACACAAAACAATTAATTATTTTTCCTATATGTTTTATTCCAATGCTTACAGGCTGAGAAATACTATTCTCAATTCAAGATCAATTCTAACACTATTTATTTTATCTTCTAGGGCTTTTGTGCTTATGTTTTTTAACTAAATATATCTGAAATTTTTTTTTGGTGTATGATATAAAATGAGAATGTAACATATTTTTTCCAAATAATCTTCTCAGCACTTTTGTTGAGTATGTCATCCCTTCCCATTAGTCTATGATATTTCCTTTAGAATATATATTTAGCATATATTCTTCCATATGCTAGGATCTGTATGAGGGCTATCTGTTCTCTTATGTTTATCATTCAATATGTTTAGTCATAATAGCGCTGTAGTTCGATAATATATTTGATCTCTAGTAAAGTAACTCATTCCAACTGTCAACATGTTCACATTTTGTAAGATTATTCATCATTGTATTCTTTAAAATAATCTTCCTATAATATTCCAAGAAAACATTTCCACTGAGATTTTTAAAATTAAGTTATCCCTAATTTAAGAGGGGCCAAGAAAAAGAGAAAGGAAGGCATTTCTGGAGTCCTGAGCCATTGAAGAATTGATGAGGGCCCTTTTATCCCCAAATGGTCTCGTAACGTCCTCCACCAAAGTTGAACAAAAGGCAATGGAAGTCAAGCCAGGGGAGAGGCTCCAAGGAAGCCACCAGTAGAAGCATTGGGTGTCCCTGGAAGAAGTGGAGACTGGCACCAGGTCCTGTCTAGTAATCTAAATGGGAAGAGGACTTGTGGGTCCTCTCCTGGTCCCTTCTGAGCTGGGGAGAATAGCAGAAGAGGAGATAGCAGGGCTGGCCATGGAACAGTTCACATGCCCCATGGTGGTCTGTTTGACATTAATGCCTGAATTTCACTTGGGGTCACATAAATAGCTTCAAAGGCCACCAAACTTGTGCAAGATTGCAGGTAGCCCCACCCCAAGGTGGGGGAGGCTGTGTTGTCAGTGGGAAGCTTGTGGTTGAAGAGGGCTGGAAAGAAGGTGGGGTTTGAAAGTGATCAAAGGGTTAGATGGTAAACATCTCAGTGTCCTTTGTGGGTGCCAGTGTTTAGAGCCCATTACACAGAAGGTATACAGCACCTGTCAGAGAAGAAGCAAAGACTAAGGGAGCTCTTTTCCCTAATCCCCTCCTCCTTTCCCTTGCAACACAATAGAATGGCAACAAGGTGATGGACAGAGAAGTGCATCCCGGGGGAGCTGCCACATACCATGTTACCCCAAGATCCCTTAATTCACAAACTTGACAGGCCCTGAGGAAAGAGAAAAGCTCTGAAGGATAAATGAAATGGACAAGTTTTTAATATCAAAAAATGAAGTCAAGAAATCATCCCAAAATGTATTAAAGGGGTCTGTGACCCAGCAAGGGAGGTATTTTACATATGGCACAGTTATGGGAGTGAAGGCTGAGAATGGAGAAAAATAAAACCATTTCCTCTTTGTACCCCACAGAGATGAGACAGTTTAGTGAAGCACTTACATATGAATAAGCAAAGAGGAGAAAGTAAAAATCATCTGTTATCCCACAAGGCAGTGTAACTAATACTAACTGATGTTTGCCATAGATTTTTATGTGAATTTCTTTTCAAAAATGCAATTATAATATACTTTTTGGTTTCTAACCTATTTTTCATTCTCAGGAATATATTCTGAACATTTTTTAAAGTGTATAATACAACTTTTAATAGCTTAGAATATTTTTTATGAGTTGATGATAATTTACTCAAGAAATGTCATACTCTTTTATATTTAAAGTTGCTTACAATGTTTTACCATTATGGATAATCCTGCATTGGATATCCTTAGAAATAAATTTTTGTAATTGTCCTTAATTATTTCCCTAGGGTAAATCCTACTAATGGAGTTGCTTTCTCAAATGGTATATACATTTTAAAGCTTTTTCTATATGCTACCAATTGCCCTTGAGTCTACAACTCACCAGTAGCTAATGAGTCTGTTTTTCTACATTTTAACCCATACTGGGTATACTCCTTTTGGGGTGTGTGTCTAATATTTACTTGTGGTACAGTATTTGTTAAATGCATTTTTTTTTACTACTAGAGATAGCTGACACATCACTTTGGTTTATTAGCTATTGATAATGTGTGTGCTGTGCACTGCCTGCTTCTGTCTTTTGCATATTTTTCTGCTATAGTACAGCTTTTCTTGTTGTTTTGTAAAAGCTATTTATATGTCTATTATACATTGCAAATATTCTTCCCAGTTATTTATTATTTATTATCTTATTTTCCACTCCAAAGTTTAAACTTTTTAGATTTGACTACATAAGATTATATTATGATTTATGCCAAGAGTCAACAAACCTTTGTAAAGGGCCAGAGAATAAATACAGGGTGGGTCAAAAGTATGTTTGCAGTTGTTCACATGGAAAATAATACGATAATTAATACATAATAATACAAGAATAAACTCTGTATTTTGCATACTTACAGCTTTAAATTTATTTTTGCCCCACCCCATATTTTAGGCTTTGCCAGCCAAATAGTTTCTGTTGCAAATCTGCAGAGTGAAAGCAGCCATCAATAAATGTGCATCATTATTCTAAATTTGGCCATGAGTGGGCAGTACTTTCTCTACTTCTGGTTTAAGCTATCTGTGTCAATTTTTGCACCACTACAAAGATATATTATTTTCTATGTTATATTTTTATTTTTATGGCTTCACGATTATTTTATTTGTCAGACCTTTCTGATATCCTATTTTTATTTTTCAATTAGAGTTGACATACAGTGTTATATTAGTTTCAGATGTGCAACATAGTGATTATACTTATATAACTTACTAAATGGTCACCCTGATAAGTATATGTGGAATCCAAAACATACAAGAAATGAACAAAATAAAAACAAACTCATGGCTTTACTTTTTAAATTTCTACCTTTAATACATTTATAATTAATTTTGTTGATCTAATTTTTCTCAGATGAGTAAGCCATCTTATCTAAAGTCATTTATTGATAATCTATACTTTCCCAACTGAGTTGACTTCTAAACTTTTTAAATTATAAAATATGAACACCTGCACACACACTGGGTTTTTTTTCACACTAGAATTTTTTTTAATGCTATTATTATTCTGGGGCTAGTGTCATGCCTTTAATTACTAGAGTTTTTTCAGTGCATTTTAATATCTTATATAGCAGCTCCACAGTCCTCATACTCCTCTTTTTAGGTCTTTGTTGTTGACTTTTTCTTCGTTTTTTTTTTTTTTTTCAAAATATACTTCAGACTCATTTTTATCAAGTTCAAATAAAAATTGCATTGAATTTTGATTGAAATCGTATTAATCTATAGATTAACTTTTCAGGGAAACTGACAGTCTAGGACCAATATGCACACAGTGAAGGCTACTTTTTCATTATGTTAGATCTCATTAATTGACTTTATAATAAACAAAAGCAACTTAAAAATACAGTTTTATAATTTGGGATCAAATATAGTATTTCCTTTGAAAATAAGATCCAAGTGCTTAAAATTTTGAAACCCACTGGTTTAACCTACTGACATGTATTATTATTACTACTTTGGCTCTCATCATCATATTCTATACCTTCTTATTTTTAATTTTTCCTTCTGGATTCCTTTGTTTTCTGTTTGTTTGTTTGTTTGTTTGTTGGCAATAATTGACTTTAATTCTGTAGTGCTCATTTATAGATTGTGTTCACAAACAATTTACAGTCTATTTACTCTGTGTGAATTAAAAATGAAATTATAACATTTGAGTAATCCCTGTTTCAGCCAAAGGATATATTAAAATCTTACATTTCTGACCTTCACTACCTGGCCCCTTAAACCTTCTCAGTTTTTGTTAATAATATGATTTTTAAAATTCTAGATTCATCTTTTTTAGTAATTATGTATCTTCTAATTTGGAAATGATTTTTGACATTTCTCTTTGATTTTATAATCAGATTTTTAATATACTATCTTTCTACTAGTCTGCAGCTATTTCATGAAGACTATGTCTTCGCGTGCTCTATCATAAATGTTAAATAAATAATTCCTTGACGTTTTCCTCTGGATTCACTAGTAGATAATTATTAGAAGTTTGTTATTCTTTTGAGTCTTCTAGATATATTTGTTTCCCATTGTTCTGTGACTTCATTCATCTTAGTCTTTGCTTCTACACTTCCATGCTAGTGGTAGAATGCCTTTTTTTTAAAGTATATTTTATTGATTATATTGTTACAATAGTTCCAATTTTTTTCCCCTTTGCTCCCCTCCGCCCAGCAACCCCTTCCCCAACAATCCCCTCTCCAAGTCCATGCCCATGGGTCGTACATACAAGCTCTTCCGCCTCACCCTTTCATATATTCTTCTTCTTCTTTTTTAAAAATAATTAATTAATTAGTTAAATATTTTAACAATAAAAAATAACAATCCCTCCCTCTCAGACTTAAGACCCTTTACAATCTTATAAAGGACAATGGACGAAGGTCTCGAGCTCCTCTAGCTGCTTCAAGCTGGATATGGTCGTCGTCCTACCTACCCGTGGGTCAAGAAATCCCTAATAAGAGCGGGGTTGTGGAGGGGAGGGTGGCCTTTCCACAAGGGAAAGGATCGTGCAGACTCCAGGTTGGTTGGCTGTCTCTGGACAATGGCATGCTTCATTTAACAGGCTGGCAACAGGGTTAAAGGACATCATTCAATCCGTAACCACTAGATGACAAAAGACAGGTATTAATTTTTCAATGTCCCAGATTAGGGAAAAGAAGGGCTTCTTTGGAGGAAGGTATGCCAGGTACATCTCACCTGTCCAAAACCCTTTTGCCCATTATACTTAGTTTGGACTGAGGGAAATATTTTAGGTTTCCCACCTCTCAGGCCTCTGGGCTCTTTCTGTCCAAGCCATTAGGATAGAAAAGAGAAACCAGTTTTAAAGTGAAGCCCACAGACCACCCCATTCTTCACCAACCCAGCCACTTAGTTCAGCAAACCATTGAGTCTCAGGAGACAGCAATGCAGACAGGATTAAGTGAGGCCTATACGTGCAGACAATCACTCAGGTAATGAGATCGTAGGCTTATACCCTTTGAAAACAGAAAATACATGTTAATTTATGTAACATAACCCACATACAAGTCTCTAAATCTGTAGGACTGTCTTATCGGAAGGAAAATCCTTGTCCTTCTAATATTCACTGAACTTGCATTTCTATTCTTTATATTTTTATTTTCCCCCCCACTAAAAAATTTTCTGTTTGTTGTTTTTCCATTACAGTTGTCTCACTTTTTTTCCCCCTCTTGCTTCCCTGCACCCTGCCCCACCCTTCTTCCACATTCAGTCTCCACCCAGTTGTCCATGTCCATGGGTCATTTATACATGTTCTTTGACTAGACCTGTCCCCTTCTTACCCCTTCTCTCCCTCCCATCTCCCCCTTTGTTACTGTTAGTTTATTCCTTCTTTATGTACTTCTGGTTCAATTTTGCTCATTTGTTTGTGTTGTTCATTAGTTTCCTGTAACAGGTGATAGCATAAGGTAATTTTCTTTTGTTGCCTGGCTTATTTCACTAAGCATAATTCTCTCTAGTTCCAATCATGTTGTTGCAATTGGTAGAAGTTTCTTCTTTCTTTCAGTACTTATTCATTGTCATTATCCCCCTTTGTACTCGTGTTCCTCTCTGTCTCTCTCTGTTTCTTCATCTTCTTAAAGCAGACCCTTTAGCATCTCTTGCAATACTGGTTTGGTGGAGATGTATTCTTTTAGCCTTCTTTTGTCTTGGAAACTCCTTATTTCACCTTCCATTTTGAATGAGAGCCTTGCTGGGTAGAGTATTCTTGGTTGTAGGCCTTTGTTTTTCATTGCTTGGAATATTTTTTGCCATTCCCTTCTGGCTTGTAGTGTTTCTGCTGAGAAATCTGATGATAGCCTTATTGGAGCTCCCTTGTATGTTATTAGTTGTTTCTCTCTTGCTGCTTTTAGGATTCTCTCTTTGTCTTTGAATGTTGCCATTTTAATTATGATGTGTCTTGAAGTGGGCCTGTTGGGGTTCATCTTCATTGGGACCCTCTGTGCTTCCTGGATTTGCATGATTCTTTCTCTCTTCATGTTAGGGAAGTTTTCTGTCATTACTTTGTCAAAGAGGTTTTCTATTCCTTGCTCTTCTTCTTCTCCTTCTGGAATTCCTATGATATGGATATTATTACGTTTCATGTTGTCCTGCAGCTGTCTTAGAGCCTCTTCAGTCTTGTTCAGTCTTTTTTCATTTTGTTGCACTGTCTGTGAGTTTTTGTCTACATTGTCCTCCAGCTCGCTGATCCGATCTTCTGCTTCCTCTAGCCTGTTTTTAATTCTTTCTACTGTGTTCTTCAATTCAGAGATCGTATTCTTCATTTCCTCCTGGCTCTTATTGATAGCTTCCATGTCCTTTTTGATGCTGGTATAATTCTCAGTAAGTTCCTTATAGTTCTTCTGGAGTTCACTGTAGTTTTTCTGGAGTTCTTTGTAGTTTCCACTGAGCTCATTGAGCTTCTCCATAATCCGTGCATTCAATTCCGTATATGATAGTTTGCTCCCCTCTATTTCATTTAGCACTCTTTCTGGGGACTCTACCTTTCCTTTTGATGGGGGGTTGTTTCTCTGTCTCCCCATTTTTGTGACTCCTATTGTTTGTTGGTGCTTCTTAGAATGATCTGCACTTCCTGGATCTGCCCCTGGTGGCGTCAGATCCTGTACCAGTCTGGGCCTAGGCAGCCTTTGTCTGGCTTCTTTAGTTGTTAATCTATTCAAACTGTGATTAGCTGTCAGGCTTAAGGACTGTGGGTGTGGCAGCTTAATTCCTGTAGGCAGGGCCTTTGCTTCCCCTCAGGCTGACGCCACTTGGCTGGGAATGGTCTGCCTGCAGCACTGGGGATGAGTCAGCACCGGGACCCGGCTGGCCACTTCCCCAGCTCTCCCCTCAAAGCCACCACACCGAACTCTCCCCAAGTATCTCCAGTCCTCTCTGTCTTCCCTCTGCTTGTGCTCAGGGTAAGTGGGGGCAGAATATTTTCATATATGATCCGCTTAAGAGCTCTTTTTCTGCAGCTGTTTCTCTCCGGCTAGCAAGAAACCCTGTGGCTTTTCGCTTTTCTCAGCTGGATACTATTTTACTTTCCACTCTGTTGCTGTAGGCTGGGAAGCTCAGCTGGGGATTTAGACCCTGCCCTTCTCAGGGGGAACCCCCGGCTGCTGAGCTGTTTCTCAGTCCCTTCAGCTGCCACCCGTGTGAGCCCAGCCAGCCCTTCCGCGTCTCCGCACTCCCTACCGGTCACGTTGTGATGTAGCAGCCTTTTCTGTCTCTCCGTGGTTATAAGACTTCTCTCAAGCTGGTGTTCGGTTGGTTATTCCAGATGATTTCTCCCTAGAATGCCTTTCTGCTACTTACAACAAAATGACAGGTTGATGTTCATGTTTAAGCAAAATTTAACTTTTAGTACCTTTATAACATGTAAGGAGATACCTTCTTACCCCATGGTCTCATTCTCTAGTTTTCTGGACTGATGTGTTATATGAAAAACTACAGTTCCCAGTGTGCACGGCTACCTCAGTTTTTCCTACAATGACCCCATGTAAATAATGCCCTATAATCCTATTGCTTGTGTATGTACTGTTCCTTCCCATACTCAGTAGAAAAGGAAGGAAGATGCCCAAGTTTCTGGCTGGATCAAATTATGAATTTTTTTATCCTTGTAGGTTTAATTACAATAGTGAAAAGTTAGAACAAACTAAATTTTCACCATTCAAAAAATGGTGATATAATATCTACATTTTGGTATAAGACCATTAATAATGATATTTTCAAAAATATGTCATTAAAGAACATTTTAAGTAGAAAAATGTAATATTTTTTTATTATATTTTCTATTTAAATTTTATTTTTCAATTGCAGTTTACAGTTAATATTATGTTTTATTAGTTTCAAGTGTACAGCACAGTGGTTGGACAGTCATATACTTTACAAAGTGGTCCCCCTAAAAATTGTGAATCTTTAGTGACTAAAGCACAAAGTATTTTTTCTACCTTTTATGAAGCCAAACCCAGTTCCCCTTGTTTTGAAATTAGTTTGTTTCTTCAAGGATCTGGTATTAGATTACCTATCAGTCTTATTTTCCTTGTTGAGAGCTTTATTTCCCCCACTAAATCATCATTAGTGTTTTTGTTTGTTTGTTTGTTTGTTTGTTGTTGAGAGAGGCTTCCCTGGGGAATGTTTGCCAGATGCCACTTTGAATAACAACAGAGGCCGCAGCTAACATTTGCGGAGCACTTACCATGTATTAGCCATTACCTCATTTAATCACCACAGCAACCCTCATTTGACCTCTCTAAGACTAATTTTTCCAACGACACTCAGCTAAGGGCACAGACTGCCATGTTCATATGTTTAAAGCCATTTGCAAACTTTTACACTGCCTGGGATTTAAACAAATATAGTATGCTATCTTTTTTTTTTCATGGTGAATTTGTCTATTTCTTTTTTTTTTTTGTATGTTTTATTGATTATGCTGTTACAGTTGTCCCAATTTATTTTCCCTTTGCTCCCCTCTACCCAAAGATCCTCCTCCCATGAACAGCCCCCCGCTTAGTCTATGTCCATGGGTTATGCATATAAGCTCTTCTCAACATCCTTCTGTCTATTCTGCACCCTCCTACTATGCTTCTTAATTTCTGCACCATTTCCCTCATGCCCACTTCCCCCTCCCAGCTGACCTTCCTCCATATGATCCCCATACCTATGATTCTGTTCCCACTCTGGTTGTCTGCTTAATTTCCCTTTGTTTCCATTCCCTAGCTTCTGTTGTTGATAGTTGTGATACTGTTGTCCTTTTAATGTTCATAGTTTTGATCTTATTTTTGTTAAATAAGTCCCTTTAACATTTCATATAATAATGGCTTGGTGATGATCAACTCCTTCAGCTTTACCTTGTCTGGGAAGCACTTTATCTGCCCCGCCATTCTGAATGATAGCTCTTGGATGTAGGTCCTTGCTTTTCATCACTTTGAATATTTCCTGCCAGTTACTTCTTGCTTGCAAAATTTATTTTGAGAAATCAGCTGACAGTCTTACAGGCACCCCTTTGTAGGTAATTCTCCTCTTCTCTCTTGCTGCTTTTAAGATTCTTTCTTTATCCTTAACCTTTGGCATTTTCATTATGACGTGTCTTGGTGTGGTACCTCCTGGGCCTAGTTTGTTTGAGACTCTGTGCTTCCTGGACCTGTATGACCATTTCCTTCCCCAAATTAGGGAAGGTTTCCTTCATTATTTTTCCACATAATTTTTCAATTTCTTGCTCTCCCTCTTCACCTTCTGGCAACCCAATGATTTGGATTTTGGCCTGCTTATAGCTGTCCCATAGGTTTCTGAGCCTCTCCTCATTTTCCTCACTTTTCATTTCCTCTTTATGCACTGATTGACTGTTTGTTCCTTTCCTATGTTCCAATTTGTTGATTTGATTCCTAGTTTTCTTTCCCTCACCTCTAGTTTCATGTGCATTTTCATTCATTTCAGCAGGACCAGACTTCATTCTTTCCCTGTCTTGTTTAAGATCTGCTGTAGGTCTGTAAGCATTCTTATAACAAAAGCTCTGAACTGTGATTCAGAAAGATTTCCTATCTGCTGCTTCTTAGATTAGGTATTTGCTGTCTGGTCAGCTGCATCACTGGGATCTCTATCTTGATCTGTGTCATCCTGACAGTTTTGTATTTTCCTTTGCTTCCTGGGTGGAGCTGTCACACCTCCTATACTATAGGGGGTGGAGCCCCATGCACTCTTCACTTCCGGACAACCCTTCTCACCACACTGTGGTGTTTTCTGTGGTGGTGAGGGTTCAAGATGGATTCCTGCTGTTCACTATCCGCTGAGAGACCAGGAGCCTTCTCCTCCATCCCCACCCCTTCTGGGCCTCACAGTCCAAGGCAATGGGCGTCTGCCTTCCCTGGAGTAGGAATCACAAGCTGATGGGTCTAGTCTGAAGCTAGGGGTGCTCCCCAGGCACTTCTCACCTTCCCTTAAATATGGGTGTCTGTGCTTACCGCCATCCCACCATCATCGACACTGCTGCTGCCACCAGCACAGCTTGACCTCTCCGCCCCAAGTTTGCCCCTCCTACCCATCTGGATGAGCAGCACTTCTTTATAACTTCATACATTGGACTTCATTTTAGTTTCTGGAAGTTCTGGTTATTTCTGGTTTTGCAGTTTTGTATTCCTCCTTAGTTGTGGAGGGAGATAGAGTGTGTTAGTCTAGGCCTCCATCTTGACTGGAAGTCTCCTGTGTGTGTTTACCTCTGTGTCTTAGGTAGAGCTGTCGCTCCTGTTATGTTGTAAGGGTCAGAGCCTTAGGGATTCATCAGTACAGGGCAACCTGTTTCACCACGTTGTGGCTCTGTATGTGGGGGAGAGGTCTGACAAGGAGCAATGCTGCTTGCCCAGCACATGCCTCTTTCCCAGGCACTTCTCCCACTTCTGTATGGGACTGGTGCCTCTCTAGCTGTTGCCCTGGCTGTCGTTCCCAGAGCAGATAGGTCTGCGGACAGTCTAGGACTGTGGGGGCCCTTTAAACAATCGGACTCTGCTGAGAGACTGGCAGTTTCTGCCTCCTCCCCAACCCCCACTGGTTTGCACAGTCAAAAGCAATGAGGCTTGATTTTCCCCAGTTTTGGGACCATGAGCTGCGTGGCCTAGTCAGGAGCTAGGAACACTCCCCAGGTGTCCCTCCCAACCTCTTAAAATGTGTAACTGTGCTTTCCACAGGCCTGCTGCCACTGCCACTGCTGCCACCACACTGCATCCTCTCCGCCCCAGCTCTGCTCCTCCTATCTGTCTGAATGAGTATTTATTCTTTATATCTTTGTTTGCTGGTCTTCCATGCAGTTTGATTTCCTGGAACTTCTGGTTGTTTCTAGTTTTGAGGTAGTTGTATTCCTTCTTAGTTGTGGAGGGGAATGCAGCGTGTCTGTCTACGCCTCCATCTTGGCCGGAAGTCTATTTCTTTCTTATGTTGCAATTTGTTGATCTGAACCCTGGTTTCCTTTCCTTCATTACTAGTTTCATGTTAATTTTACTTCATTTCACTTAGGATAGCCTTCATTTCTTTCCCCATCCTGTTTAACCTTTTCTGTCGAGTTAGTGAACATCTTTGTCACCAGTGTCTTAAACTGTGCATCTGCTAGGTTCGTTATCTCCTCATCTGTTAGGTTCACTATCTCCTTGTCACTTAGTTCTGTCACTGGAACTTTGATCTGCCCCCCTCTTGGGTCATACTTCTCTGTCTCCTCATCTTGACAGCTTTCTGTGTTTGCCTCTGTAATTTAGGTAGGGCTGTCACACTTTTAGATTATAGGGGGGGGAACTTTAGGTATTCGTTAGTGCTGGTGACTTGTTTCACCGTGTTTTGGTGCTGTCTGTGGGGAAAGGGTCTGAGAAGGAACAATGCTGGTTGCCGTTGCTTTTTCAGGCACTTCTCCCCCTTCCCATACTAAGTAAGCGGCCTTCTTTTCAAGACTAGTAGCTTCTTCCTCTGCCCCAACCCCCACTGGCTTTCACAGTCAGAAGTAATGTAGCTCTATTTTCCCATGCGCTGGAACCACAAGCTCTGTGGTCTGGTCTGGGACTGGGATCCATCTGGTTTGGGGCTGGGATCGCTCCTCAGATTTAAACTGTATGACTGTGTTTTTCACCGCAGCTACAGTTGCTGTACTGCTAGCCACATCTGCCAGCTGCTCCCACCAGTCGCACGCTTGCCAGCCACCACTGCCTACCGAGCACCACCCCCACAGCTGCTGCTCTACTCCTCTTTCTCTCCGTTCTGGCTCTGCCTCTCCTACCTTCTTAACTGATTATTTCTTCTTTATTTCTTTTCTGAACTTCCCTGTAGTTTCAGTTTTCTAGATTTTCTGTTTTTTTTTTTGTTTGTTTGTTTGTTTTTTCTTTGGTTTTGTTTTGTTTCTTTAACTTTTGGAGTGGTTGTAAATTCCTTCTTAGTTGTGAGGAGACGCAGTGTGTGTATTTATGCCTCCATCTTAGTATGCCATCTTTTTTATGCTTTTCTAAATTTCTTAATCTTTCTGACCCTGACTTAACCCCTCAAGTGCCAGTATTTCATTCTCCTTCCCTTGCATGTTGATATGTTACAAAACTGTGGCTGAGAAAACCAGGGTTCATTCACATGGCACCTTGGTGTATGACTCAACAATTAAGTGTTGAGAGAAACAGGTCTTTATTTACAATATTCCAACCCTGGCCAGCCTGGGAGCACTTCTGCTCAGAGCCCTGTTCTCCCACAACACCCAGGATTTCCCTTGATCCACAGAAGGTTATAAAAACAAAGCCAAATAGTTCCCTACCCCTTACCTATCATCTCTCTCCTTCAGGATCTGGGATATGTTGTCTTTGGCCTTTATATAATAGTCCAGGAAAGCATGTGCCATGTTACACTGGATCTTGATGAAGTCCAGGAAAAGCACAAGTCCTAAGAGAGTGTTCTCTTCATATGTCCCAAGTTCCAGGAGTCCAGGTAGAGTCCAGGTCTGCAAGGTGAGTCCTTGGTGGCTTCAGGGTCAGCTAGAATGGACACAATCAAAGCAGTGGCATGCCTGCTTTCCTACTGGCCTAGGCGGCATGGCTGAATCCTGACTACAAACTGCATAGCTTCCTGCTGCTTCCCGCATGGCTGCTTCCACATGCTTCCCTCACTTGGCTGCTACGACATGCTCCTTCATAATGGCACACCTCCATTATGCTTCCGTTTCTGTCAAGGCTGCTGGTCCTTCCTTTTAAATCCTGAAAGTCACATACACCTTTTGCCCCAAGGCAGTAAGACAACTATTATTTATCTATCAACTTGCCATAGATATGCAGAATACCTGAAAAGCTGTATTATCTCCTTCCCCTGTTCCTCAAACCATGGGCTGTTGGGAAAATCTGTACTCTGTTTCATAACCTCACTAGTTAACTCTGGATTAATCTCTTACATGATATACATCTCATGTCAGTCATACCTAATTAATTGACATTAAGCAATCCAAAATCTTTTAAAATTCTTTTAGTTGTAGAAATTACATTTTTCAAATACTTGAGTGAATATTTTACTGTTTTGTCTTTTTTTTAAACTTCATTGAAGGTCTTTTGTAAACAATACATGGATTGAATACGCTTTCAGATAGGTACAGGACATAAAATGTTAATAATTGTAGAAGGGTAGTTTACACAAGCACCAGATTCACTAAACAGATGGTCACAGGGATACTAAGAAGGCAAAAAGAAAACTACACACAACTGTTACAGGTTGGATTTTCTGGAAATTAGACTCAGATGGAGTTAAACACACATAATGTTTGTTAGGGAATGATCTTGGGGTCAACACCTGTGAAAAGAAGAATGAAACAAGGTTGAATAGATGGGCCCTTGAGTTGCAATTAAGAATCAACAACAGCTTCACCTAACCCCCTAGAAGAGGTCAGAGCCCCCAAAGTTCTCCCCAGTTGAGCCAACTAGTCTGATTGTTAGAGTGGCTCATCAATCAACAATTGAAGTGGGCCACCTGAGAGGGAATGGCCTTGGTAAGGCAGCCCTCTGCAGCACGAGGAAATCTCTGAAGGTGCTGACATTGGAGGCTGACTGCTGGCAGCAACCTTTTCTTCATTGAAGGAAATCTAGGCAAAGAAGCATCATAGGATCCACCACAATGATTCTCTCTCAAAAGTCAGTCATTGCAGAGATGGCTAAACTTTTTCAGTGCATTTACAACTGTTTTAAGGATTGCTGTAATTTTTATTACTTTTTAAACCCTTAATAAAATGTAGATGCTAAATAAATGACTACTTTCAATGGGACTTGCCTGGTAATCACGAAATACAAAAGCATTTGGGAAAGAAAGAAATCTGACATTCAGTGAGGACACTTCGGCTCAGGCCCTTAACATACATAATTTCATTTTACTAGTGCAAATGTGCTTTAAGCTTATAGATAAGAAAATGGAGAGAAAACTTACCCACAGCTGGTCAATTATACACTTAGAACTAGATTACCACAAAACTTTTGATGCGCCATGATGGCTCATCCTGACAAAGTGACTGATGTAAAGAGACATCTCACTTCTGAACTTTGGAGTGTTTTGAAAAATGGTGGCAGAGCCTATGGCCAGGGAGCCTGGGCCAGAGCAGATGGTCTGGATTATGCCCAGCACTACCCAGGAGAGAAAAAAGGGCTTCCCTGCTGTCCCTGGACAAATATATTAGGCACAGCCTTCTTGGAAACCTTCAATGGAAAAGGATCTATTAATTGTGTCCCCTCACAAGGGTCTACAATGGTCCCAGCATGTTGATGGGTTTTTCATGCTTTGAGGAACCTAAGTGACAAAATCTGTCAATCAACTAATACATTCTGAGAACATCTGCCATGTTCTTGAGCAGCAAAGGAGACACAAAGAGATTTAAGAACAGTATGTTATATTAAAAAAATGGCATTGACTTCCAACCTCACTTAGAATAAAATCCAAAGTTTTGCCATGGGTTATAATTCTCACCCTTATTTCCCTCCTGTTTCTCAGATATAATTCTCCCCATTGTTCACTCTGTTCTAGCCACACTGTTTTTTTTTCACTAATTAGTTTACTTGCCTAGAATAATATTCCCCAAATCTGTGTAATAGATTTATTCTCTTCCTCCAGATTTCAGCTCAAATTTTTCTGTTTTACAAAGGTTTTCTCTGATTCCCATAGCTAAAATTGTCCTCTATTTAACACTGCTTTATTGTATTCATGGCACTTTTCAATTTTTTAAATTACCTTCTTTACTCATTTATTTGTTCATCATCTGTCTCACCAAAATATGTAAGCCACATGGGAATTAGGACCTTCTCTGTCCCCAGTGCTTAGAATGGTACTTTACAAGTAATAGGGACTCAAATATTTATTAAATGAATAAAGCAAGCAGGAGGCCAGGGTTCCACTCCTATTTCTATAAGCTGTGTGAAATTGGGAAAATCATTTATTCACTTTAAATGAAGCTTATTCATCTATAACAAGAGTTGGCACACTATGGCACACAGACTAAATATAGGTGGTTGCCTAATTTTATAAACAAAGTTTTATTGGAACAAAGGCATGCTCATTCATTTATGTATTATCTACAGCTTTCATGCTGTGAGAGCTGAGTTGAGTAGTTGAGACAGACACTGTATGGTTCACCAAGTTCAAACTATATACAATCTCTTCCTTTAAGGAGAAAATTTGATGTCTTTTGGTGATCATATATTTACTCTATATTCCCTGCAGAATTTTTGTAAGGTGCAAATGAGGAGATGCATGTGAAATATTTTTGTAAAGTGAAAAATGCTACTCACATAAGCATTAACTTTATTAGCTAGGAAGATAATTTTCATGAAGTCACTGCAATCAGTCGGTCAATGATTGTGTAAAATAAAGGTACTGATTTATATGATTTAGACTATTTCAAGAGGGACTTCAGAGAAGTATGAAATCATCCTTTGCAGCATAAGCTAGTCAGCCCTTCCATGAATATTAGCTCAACCTTGAAGTGACAACCATCTCACCAAAGTAGAGGTAAAGAGGAGACAGACATACCTGGAATCAAATTTCCACTCTACCATCTATCAGCTGTGTGCCTTTGGACCCTCACCAACTATAATTGTCAGGTTCCTCATCTGTAAAATGAAGCTATTAAAAGTACCTATTCCATAGTATTCTTATGAGGAACAAAGGACATAATACATGGAAACAGAGACAGCATTCATCTCATCATCAACATCAATGGTAATTGTCATCATCATTTTCATCTTTATCATCATCATCTTGCTATCTCTCTCACATTCTGAACTAATTCTGTAGCTAAGGAAACAAGTTTTTGTACTTGTCCATTTATGTCTTGCAGATGTCTGCATAGGATACTAGGGGTCTCATTTTCCTCCCTGTTTCTTCTATATTCATCTACTCTCTCTAGGACTACATCTCCCTCTTCTGAGGAGACATCTGAAACTTAGCTTCATCCTAGCTTCTTCCCTCCTTTATTCCTACATTGAATAGATGGCCACTCTTTCCCTCCTGAAACTAATCTTTAGTACCTGTGCTCTAGGCTTCATCCTTAAAGCAAAGTTGTTATTTCACAGGCTGTCCAGCTCCTATCTCATCTCCTATGACAGATTTCCATGTGGAAACTTGACTCCAGGGAACTCCAGCTTCAGGCCCTCCTCCACACAGCATGAGTGTTATCCTCTAGAATAAAATCATGTCACTTCTTTTTAAAAAAAGCTTCAGGATTCTCCATTGTCTCCTTGTTGTATGAGGCCTTTTTAAACCTTGCCATCTGTCTGCTGTGAAACCTCATCTTCTTCCACCTGTTTATTTCCAGTACCCTCCCCATGTCTGTGATTTAATCACATGCACCTACTTGCTACTCCCATAGCCAACATACAGAGAGATAAGAGTAAGAAAACAATGCCTTTTTTGTAAACAACTGAAATTTGGGGGTTGCTTTTTATGCAGCACTATCCGAGCAGAAATCTGACTGATGTGACAGAAATTATAATGAAATGATTAGATATTGAGCTGAAGCTTTTTCCCCTTCATATAACATCTATAGCATAATTTCACTCCAAGATAAAATTATGGATTTTTTAAAAATCACAAATATAAAATCATATGTGCTGTCTTTGGGCAACATTTGTTAAATGAGTGCCTTATACGTACACAATATAATCTCCATTAAGAGGGGCCTTTTTAAAAAAATACCATAGTAAAGTTCTAAAGAATAAAAGGTATAACTGAAGAAAATTCAAACGGGCAGGAAAATGGCACTCAATAAAATGCCTGAGAAGAGGTAACACAAAATGAGGACAATTCAGGTTAATTGAATGATTCAGTACAAGAAAGCTCAGCAAGACAGACATGAGTGTATGAATAAAAGGTCCCCAAAAGGGAAGGAAGAGTAGAAGAGTGAAAAGCTGAGCTATGCCCTGGATGTGGATCTGAGCTTGATGAGTCACCTAAGAGAGGCTAGCACTATGGCTGAGTAAAAAGGCCCAGGTCAAGGAAGAACAGTGTTCCCAAACAGAGGTAGCCATTGAATAAATTCCCTTGGGCATTTATCTGAGAGCCTTAATGGGTGATTGAAGATCATTTTGCCCCCATTAGCTACTAAGGAGATTTGACCCTCAATAAGGCATACCATCAGGTACATTAATCACTCAGCTAATGGCCTGACCTCTTTATGTCACATATACAGTTATTTTCCCTGATTGGTTTTGAAGTGTCCCTGCCCCCACAATAATTGCATATTGTTTCCCTCACCTTGTTGCTGGGAAGAGAGAAAAGGAGGAAGGAGATGGAAGGTACCAAGAACAAGCTTTAATTCAATCTTGTTAACTACTAGAACCCATATATAACGTAGTGCTGGTATACTGGGAATAACCCAGTAAGATAAAATGTCCTGTTTATTTCCAAGATCCATGTGTACATACTCTGAATAACCTTAATCATCAGTGTGAATGAGGGGACTTGAAATGATACAGGAGTTGAAACCCATATCTAATTTGTAGCAAAAACTCCTTGGATCCTTGATGGAAAAACAGAGGAATGGGATAAAACCCACCAGTTGTCATTAGCCACCAAAGGAAAACAAAACATTGTTCCATCTGGCCTTTCTTTCTTTCTTTCTTTCTTTTTTCCCAGCTTTTCTTTATTGATTATATTGTTACAATAGTTCCAATTTTCTCCCCTTTACTCCCCTCCGCCCAGCATCTCCCTCCCCCAGCAATCCCCCCCAAGTCCATACCCATGGTTCGTAAAAAATAACTATCCCTCCCTCTCAGATATTAAGACCCTTTGTAATCTTGTAAAGGACAATGGGCGAAGGTCTCAAGCTCCTCTAGCTGCTTCAAGCTGAACATGGTCATCGTCCTACCTACCCTTGGGTCCAGAAATCCTTAATAATAGTGGGGCTGTGGAGGGGAAGGTGGCCTTCCCACATGGGGAAGGATTGTGCAGACTCCAGGTCAGTTGGCTGTCTTCGGACAACGGCGTGCTTGGTTTAACAGGCTGGCATCTTTGTTGTGTTCTGGGGGCAACAGATTTGGCGACAAGGGTTAAAAGACATCATTCAATCCATAACTACTAGATGACAAAAGGCAGGGATTAATTTTTCAATGTTCCACATTAGGGGAAAAAAAAAAGGGCTTCTTTGGAGGAAGGTGTGCTAGGCACATCTCACCTATCCAAAACCCTTTTGCCCATTATACTTAGTTTGGGCTGAGGGAAATAGTTTAGGTTTCCCCCTTCTCAGACCTCTGGGCCCTTTCTGTCCAAGCCATTAGGATAGAAAAGAGAAACCAGTTTTAAAATGAAGCCCACAGACCACCCCATTCTTCACCAACCCAGCCATTTAGTTCAACCAAACCGTTGAGTCTCAGGAGGCAGCGCTGCAGAGAGGATTAAGTGAGGCTTATGCATACAGACAATCACTCAGGTAATGCAGTCATAGGCTTATGCCCTTTGAAAACAGAAAACACATCTTAATTTATGTAACATAACAAACAAACAAGTGTCTAAATCTGTAAGACTGTCTTATTGGGAAGACATCCAGCTGCAAGGCACTTGACATTCTACTTGCCTGGAACTTGAATCTCTTTGGTGATATCACAGACATGGTTTAATTTTCAAGTGAAACCATATTTTAAATGAGAAGAAACTTTTAAGACAGTTAGCTGACCTACTTTACAGTCTACTACTGATCATTGTGATTTTCCTTGAAAAATGATTTTTCTCCCTAAGATTACCCTCCTTGTCTTTAAAGGGACTACATTAAGTCCATTCTTAATTTATCCTGTTCATTTCCATAAACATAACAAGAGCAGCAAATGATCACTTATGAACTTTAGTTCTGCTTTGCTGGAACTTATACAAGGAACATTTAGGGTGACCCTCAGTCTGTTCTTCAGGGCACAGAAGCTGGGCCACATACCTGGCATTCATCCTTGCCTGTACACACCTGTCCTTTCCAAGTCTTTCTGGTTTTCCATTGTGCCTTAAGGTCCCTTCTAGCCATCTTTCAGGGAAACAACCTTCGTTTCTATCCTGGAGAGATTGCTGTGGACCGCACAACCAACCATGGTACCAGGCCTTTTATCTTGTGGGCTTTTATTACCTTTGAAAGTCATTCCCAGTTCCTCGGGGCTTTTTGGTAACAACTTGAGCCCAAGTATGTCTCCTTTAGGCTTGAAATTCCAGTCAAAGACTTGGTTAAAAAAAAAAAAAATGAACCTCTATTAACAACTGGTCTTACTAGGTCCATGCAAAGAAACTTAAGTCATTACTTACTTGTTTAGAATGCGAAACTCTGGAGAGATCAAGAAGGGAGAAAAATATACAACGTGAAGGAAAATCGTTGACCTAATATTCAGTGAACTGGCATTTCCATTCTTCATATTTTCATTTTTCCCCCACTATAAAAATTTTTTGTTTGTTTTTCCATTACAGTTGTCTCACTTTTTTCCCCCTCTTGCTTCCCTCTACCCTGCCCCTCCATTCCCCCACATTCAGTCCCTACTTAGTTTCCCATGTCCGTGGGTCATTTATACATGTTCTTTGACTTGACACTTCCCCTTCTTACACCCTTCTCTCCCTCCCCCCTCCCCCCTTGTTACTGTTAGTCTACTTCTTGTTTACATAGCTCTGGTTCAATTTTGCTCATTTGTTTGTGTTGTTCATTAGTTTCCTGTAATAGGTGACAGCATAAGGTATTTTTCTTTCATTGCCTGGCTTATTTCACTAAGCATTATTCTCTCTAGTTCCATCCACGTTGTTGCAAATGGTAGAAGTTCCTTTTTTCTTTCTGCTACATAGAACCCCATTGTGTAAATGTACCAGAGTTTTTTGACCCACTCATCTACAGATGGGCATTTAGGTTGTTTCCAGCACTTGGCTATTGTAAATAGTGCTGCTATGAACATTGGAGTGCATAGGTTCTTTTGAATTGGTGTTTCATGATTTTTCGGATATAATCCTAGCAATGGAATTGCTGGTTCAAAAGGCAGTTCCATTTTTAGTTTTCTGAGGAAATTCCAAACTGTTTTCCATACTGGCTGCACCAGTCTGCATTCCCACCAGCAATGCACCAGGGTTCCCGTTTCTCCACATCCTCTCCAGCACAAGTTGTTTGTTGATTTGTTGATGATGGCCATTCTGACTGGTGTGAGGTGGTATCACATTGTGGTTTTTATTTGCATCTCTCTGATGGCTAGTGATGTTGAGCATACTTTCATATGTCTATGGGCCCTCTGTATGTCTTCTTTGGAGAAGTTTTTGTTCAGGTCCTTTGCCCATTTTTTAATTGGGTTGTCTGTCTTCTTGGCGTTGAGTCGTATGAGTTCTTTATATATTTTGGAGATCAATCCCTTGTCTGAGATGTCATTGGCGAATACATTTTCCCATATGGTTGGTTTTCTTTTCATCTTGCTGATGTTTTCTTTTGCTGAGCAGAAACTTTTTAGTTTGATGTAGTCCCATTTGTTTATTCTTCCCTTTATTTCCCTTGCCTTTGGAGATATATCAGTGAAAAAGTTGCTACGTGTGATATCTGAAATTATCCTGCCTATGTTTTCCTCTAGGACTTTTATGGTATCATGGCTTACATTTAAGTCTTTGATCCATTTTGAGTTTATTCTGGTGTATGGTGTAAGTTGGTGGTCTAGTTTCATTTTTTTGCATGTCCCTGTCCAGTTCTCCCAACACCATTTGTTGAAGAGGCTCTTTTCACTCCATTTGATGTTCTTTCCCCCTTTGTCAAATATTAGTTGACCATATGAACCTGGGCTTATTTCTGGGCTCTCTATTCTGTTCCATTGATCTATATGTCTGTTTTTATGCCAGTACCAGACTGTTTTGATTACTGTGGCCTTGTAGTATAGTTTGATATCAGGTATTGTGATTCCTTCTACTGTGTTCTTCCTCAAAATTGCTGTGGCTATTCGGGCTCTTTTTTGGTTCCATATAAATTTTTGAAGTATTTGTTCTAGGTCTGTGAAATATGTTGCTGGTATTTTAATAGAGATTGCATTGAATCTATAAATTGCTTTGGGTCGTCGGCGGCGGCGGCGGCGGCAGCCGTCCGTCTTGAGAGACGATGGTGTAGCTTCTTAAGAGTCTATCTGCACCGCTGAGAATGGCTGTGCAGTCCGACTCGGGAGTGACATGGTATCTGTCTCCTCCCGTGTTGAATCGACATCTTGTGATGACGCTGAAGCTACAGAGCCTGGGCAGGGTAATATGGAGGGTCTGCTGTTGCCCATGCAGCAGACCCCCCCTCTCTTCGCAGCTGAAGGGTCCAAGGGAAAGACGGAGTCAATACAGCTTGGCTTCAGGTGCGCCGCAGGAGTTGCCGGTGTTGACTACAACGTCAAACCGCCTTAGGGACTCCGGCTCCGGATTTTCTGTCGGGGTTTACTCCCTTAGCCTTTCCCCTGAAGAGGTATGCCGCAAGGCAGCGGAGGTTTTTTGGAGTCAGAGTTTTCCTTCTCTGATGTGCCCTGACTGGAAGATCGAACCAGCGACACTTAGCTCGCAGGCCGACGCTCAATCCACTGAGCCAAACCAGCCAGGGTATATTCCAGATGATTTCTCCAAAATTAAGTTGTAAATCCAGACTGGTCCTGGGAGGAGGTTAGTGTAGCTTCCACTTATTCCTCCGCCATCTTGGATCTTCCATCCGGCCTTTCTAGATAATTAACATGACATCATCTAAGAGCCTGTAGTGTGAAGTGGGTACTAAATACCATGGAGAGCTGATCTCAGCTCTTTAGGTGATTCATTTCAACATGAACTTTGATAAACAGAAGAAAATAAATCAAATAGGGTATTTTCTCTTATTGATATTTTAAAACATTCAATTTGAAAATTATTTCTAATAGTAATAACATACCAATGTCTGCTGAAAAGATTTAACTTTGGTGATTTTCAAGTTATCAAGGACCATAAACTTCTCAATCCTTGGGCATAGATTTGTATATTTGTTTTGAAAGGCTCTTTGTATTTAGAATATGTTGTACTGAATAAGTAAATAAATAAATAAATCTTTCACATCAACAGGAAATGCCCTGGGTATTTTGGAAATGGGTCTTCTTTGATGACAGTGTCCTAGTCTGGCACATAAACTTCCTATAAGTTCAGTTAATACCATAGTAAGTCATAGACTGTGGTGCCATATTTTAGAAAAGGGGATCTTTATTATTTATACTAGAAAAATCTTTTAATGGTAAAAATATATTAAGAACTTTAAATTTTAAAAATACTCTAATATTCCAACAATTGCTAATAGAATAAGTAAGTAAAATAAATTTGAGGTGGGATTGAATCACTTTATTCCATAGGCCTCAATTCCCCAAATTGAAAATCAAAGGCATGGACCAGAAAATTTCTAAATTCCTTCTTGGTAACCAAGAGCCATGATCTCTAAATCTGTGTGAACATTAATTGAGGATAAGCCTTTCTGATTGCAGCCAGGGCCCTTCTGAGCCCAACATTCCATTCCCACCCTGTATCTCACTCCATTTTCTCTTAACTCCCACAACTAATCAGGAACCCCTCTACTTCACCAGGGCCAGTCTTCTCATTTGGACATCCTTGGAAAGTCCAGGCTCCAACCTACTTCTGGACCTTGGCAAGGCTGCTTCCCTCATTTGGAATGTCATCCCTAGGTTTCCCAAACCCCACTCTTTCGCTTCACAATACTGCTCACTGTTTATTTCTTCTATGAATATTTTCTTGACTAGATCAGCTCTGGCTCTTTAATTTCTCTGAACTACTGTTTATGTGATCTATAGTGTGATTACATACAGTTCAATATGCATTGTGCATGTTTCATTTAGTTTAACTCTTTGGCTGTAGAACCAGGAAACCTAGATTCAAATATCATCTATACTGTTTATTTATAGTTAGTTAACCTCAATTAACCTCTCTATGCCTCAGTTTCATCACTTATAAACTAAAAGTAATATGATATGTACTTCAGAAGTTTGGTGTTATGGAACTATTTCTGGCCATAGCATCTTAAGTACTGATAAATCCACTGAGAATGTTTCAAGAAATATGTTTGGCAAACTGCAACATCATCAGCATCACAGAATATTTTTGTGGTTTATTTAAAACATATTATTTGAGAGGGGAAGATGGCGGAGGAGTGAGGAGAGGCTGCGGTTTCAGGCTCCCAAGACCCTTCTGCAGTTTGGGCTAACTGAAGACAGAACATCTCAGTGAGCAGCTGGACACTGGCAGGAGTCGAGCCAAGGCACTGCTGGATTAGAGAAAATCCACCTGGGAACAACCTGTTTAGTGAGGATAGCGGAGAAAAAGGGGACGAAACGGGATTCCTGACTGGGTCGGCTGCCGGAGCTGGGGCTGGAAGTAAACAAAGGCTTTTTGGCGACCGCAGGCTACCCAGGAGAGGTGTTGGGAGGAGAGCGGATCTCTGCCTGCTGGCAGAGACCAGACTTGACCAAGTGGCATTGGCGCTGAAGGACAGGAGACAGCGTGCTGCCGGGCAAGTGAGAACATAATTCTCCTTTATATTTTTCTCTAGTGGATGGTGGAGAGGGGAGGAAAGTTTGGGGGTGGTAGGCCATTCTTGAGGAGCGCAGGTGCAGTAGTGCGCTCATACACCCCCAACCCTCCCCTTGGGTCACGGGGGCACACTTAGGGAAGTGCCCTCATTCACTAGCCCAGGTGCGCAGGGCTGGGTGTCTAGGTGCTCTTCAGACACATGCCAACAGACATAAAATCAGTGACCCAACGGGCGCAGGGAGGGCCCACTAGACACGCAGAAGAGTGTGCGCAGTCGCCCCTGGCCAGCCCAGTGGGCACCAGGCCAAAGTACCAGGCCAGAATCCGGAGCGCAGAGCACTTGCCCAGGCTAGCTTCCCAGCATCTTGGGTGCACACCGGCACTGGAGCCAAAAAACACATCAAGGGCTTTCCCGGAGCACGGCGTGGCCGGCTTCCTTGGAACGCAGTGCAGCCAGCTTTCTAGCAGTGCGGCGCGGCAGGCTGGAGCTTAGTTCTCCGGACACCTTGGGCGTGCACCGGTGCTCGAGCCAAAAAAAACACCTGGAGGGCTTTTCCAGAGCTTGGCGCAGCCTGCTTTCTAGGAGCGTGGCGTGGCAGTCCTGAGCTTAGTTCCCCAGCCACTTTGGGCGTGCACTGATGCTTGAGTGAAAATAAAAAACACCTCGCCAGCTTCCCCAGAGCGCAGCGTGGCCTGCTTTCCTGAAGTGCAGCGTGGCAGACCTGAGGTGGGCTCTTGGCTGCCTTGAATTGCGCCCTGCCGGCCACCTCGCACACACCACTGCTGCAAGGAATAGGAATCTCTGACCCATCACATTAGACTAGCTGTGAACACAGAAAAAGAAGACGACACAAGAAGGCTGAACTGACATCTCCACAAAAGAATTTGAGATAAAGTGGCTAGAGTGACTCTCAATCAACAAGCCAGAAGGAATATCCTAACAACAACAACAAAAAATCTGAAATATAATCAGACAGCATAAACAAATGATATAAAAGGTACCCCAAGAACATCAGGCTCAGGAGATCAAAGAGACTGCACCACTGAAACCCCCAGATCTACCATAAAAAATCTCATACAAAGGTGGGAAGGCAAAGCAGACAAATCCAAATAACAAAAACAAACAAGAAGAATCCAACATGGTAAGATGCAGAAACAACCTCTCAATGAAAAGAAAAGAGGAATTCCCCAGAAAGGGAGGTAGATGGAATAGACATAGCCCAAATGTCAAACATGGAATTCAAAACTATGGTGGTGAAGAAGCTCAATATGCTCGAGAACCTCAAAAACAACTATGACAACCTCCAAGGAAGTTACCAACAGCTCCAAGAAAATTACAGGGAACTTGCAGAGAACTACACCAGCATAAAAAAAGACATAGCAACTATCAACAAGAACGAGGAAGAAATGAAGAATACAATCTCTGAACTGAAAAACACAGTAGAATCAGTCAAAAGCAGACTAAACGAAGCAGAAGATTGGATTAGTGAGTTAGAGGATAATGTAGGTAATAATTCTCAAATGATACAGCAAAATGAAAAAAGATAGAAAAAATATGAACAAGATGTAAGGGAATTACAGGATAGCAATTAAAAAATAATTTAAGGATCATAGGAATAAGAGAGGGAGGAGAAAAGGATCATGGAATTGAAAAACTGATAGGAGAAATAGTGACAGAAAATTTTCCGAACCTGATGAGAGAAAAAGTTATGCAAGTCCAAGAAGCACTGAGAGTTCCAATCAAGAGGAACCCCCAAAAACCCACTCCAAGGCACATCATAGTTAAAATGGCAACATTCCAAGACAAAGAGAGAATCCTAAAAGCAGCAAGAGAAAAACAGCAAATAACTTAGAAGGGAGCTCCAATAAGGCTATTGACTGATTTCTCTACAGAAACAGTACAAGCCAGAAGGGAATGGTCAAAAATATTTCAAGCAATGAAAAACAAAGGCTTACAACCAAGAATACTCTACCCACCACGGCTCTCATTCAAAATGAAAGGTGAAATACGGAGTTTCTCAGACAAAGGAACACTAAAAGAATACATCTCCACAAAACCAGCATTGCAAGAGATGCTAAAGGGAATATTCTAAGAAAAAGGAAGAAAAAAAAACAAAAAAAGAGTAGAGGAACAGAGATACAAAAGGGAAATGAATAAATACATGTCAATAATAACCTTAAATGTAAATGGATTAAATGCTCCCATTAAAAGACATAGGGTAACGGAATGGATAAGAAAACAGGAGCCACATATTTGCTGTCTACAAGAAACACACCTGAAAACAAAAGATTTACACAGACTGAAAGTAAAGGGATATAAAAAAATATTCCAAGCAAATGGACCTGAAAAAAAAGCTGGGGTAGCAGTCCTCATATCAGACAAAATGGATTTCAAAGCAAGGTCAATAAAAAGAGACAAAGAAGGACATTTCATAATACTTAAAGGAACGATTCATCAAGAAGATATAACACTGATAAACATATATGCACCCAGCATAGGAGCACCCAAATACATAAAGCAAATACTAGAAGACCACAAGAAGGATATTAACAACAACACACTCATAGTAGGGGACTTCAACACTCCATTATCAACAATAGATCATCCAAGCAAAGAAACAGCAAGGATATACAGGCATTGAACAACACACTAAACCACATGGACTTAACTGATATATATAGAACTTTTCACCCCAAAGAAGCAAAATATACATTCTTTTCAAAGGCACATGGGACATTTTCAAATATAAACCACATGATAGGACACAAAACAAGCCTCAACAAATTCAAGAAAATTGAAATCATATCAAGCATCTTTTCAGACCACAATGCCTTGAAACTAAAAATCAACCTCAGGGAAAAAAATCAGACACCCAAACTCATGGAGAATGAATAACATGTTCTTAAATAACGAATGGGTTAACAATGACATCAAAGAGGAAATCAAGAAATTTCTAGAAACTAATGACAATGAACACACATCAGCCCCAAAACTATGGGACACAGCAAAAGCAGTCCTAAGAGGGAAGTTCATAGCAATACAGGATATCTGAAAAGACTAGAAGAATCTCAAATAAAAAAACCTAACCATAAAGCTACAAGAACTAGAACAACAACAACAAACAAAGCCTAGGGCAAAAAGAAGAAAGGAAATCATCAAGATTAAAGCAGAATTAAACGACATAAAAACGAAACAAACAATCCAAAAAATCAACAAAACTAGGAGCTGGTTCTTTGAAAAAATAAACAAAATTGACAAGCCTCTAGCCAGGCTATTAAGAAAAAAAGAGAGAAGACCCAAATAAGCAAAATCAGAAATGAAAGAGGAGAAATCATGACTGATACCTCAGAAATACAAACAATTATAAGAAATTACTACAAACAACTATATGGCAAGAAATTTGACAACCTAGTAGAAATGGACAGATTTCTAGAAACATATAACCTTTCAAAACTGAATGAAGAAGTAGAAAGTCTCAACAGACCAATAACAAAGAAGGCAATTGAAACAGTAATCAAAAATCTCCCTGCACACAAAAGCCCTGGACTGGATGGCTTCACAGGCGAATTTTACAAAACATTTAGGGAAGAACTAACTCCTACCCTCCTCAAACTATTCCAGAAAAGCCAAGAAGAGGGAAAAATCCCAAACTCTTTCTACGATGCCAGTATTACCCTAATCCCAAAACCAGGTCAGGACATAGCAAAGAAAGAAAACTACAGGCCAATATCACTGATGAACATAGATGCTAAAATCCTCAATAAAATTTTGGCAAACAGGATCCAACAATACATCAAAAAGATCATACAACATAATCAAGTGGGATTCATCCCAGGGATGCAAGGATGGTTTAATATTCGCAAATCAATAAATATAATACATCACCTAAACAAAATGAAAGACAAAAATCACATGATCATATGTATAGATGCGGAAAAAGCATTTGATAAAGTACAACACCCATTTATGTTGAAAACACTCAGCAAAATGTGAATAGAGGGAGCATACCTTAACATCATTAAGGCTATGTATGAGAAGCCTGAAGCCAACATCATACTCAGTGGACAAAAACTGAAAGCATTCCCCCTGAAATCAGGAACTAGACAAGGCTGTCCACTCTCCCCACTTCTATTCAACATAGTGTTGGAAGTCCTAGCCACAGCAATCAGACAAGACAAAGAAATAAAAGGCATCCAAATTGGGAAAGAAGAAGTAAAACTATCACTATATGCAGATGACATGATAGTATACCTAGAAAACCCTATAAAATCCACTAAAAGACTACTTGATATAATAAGTG
This sequence comes from Furipterus horrens, assembly GCF_987537825.1. Classification (NCBI taxonomy): domain Eukaryota; kingdom Metazoa; phylum Chordata; class Mammalia; order Chiroptera; family Furipteridae; genus Furipterus; species Furipterus horrens. The sequence goes on from NW_028327187.1 coordinate 88,989,363, forward strand.
AATTTGGCAAAATAGCAGGGTACAAAATAAATATACAGAAATCTAAGGCATTTCTGTACACCAACAATAAAATCTCAGAGACAGAAGCAAAAAATAAAATACCATTTACTATAGCAACAAGAAAAATAAAGTACCTAGGAATAAACTTAACCAAAGAGATAAAAGACCTGTATTCTGAAAATTATGCAACATTGAAGAAAGACATTAAGGAAGATACAAATAAATGGAGGCAAATACCATGTTCTTGGATGGGAAGAATCAACATCATCAAAATGGCCATACTACCCAAAGCAATTTAGAGATTCAATGCAATCCCTATTGAAATACCAATGACATATTTCACAGACCTAGAACAAATCCTCCAAAAATTCATATGGAACCAAAAAAGACCCCGAATACAAAAAGCAATCTTGAAACAGAAGAACACAGCAGGAGGAATCACGATACCAGACATCAAACAATACTACAAAGCCACTGTGATCAAAACAGTCTGGTACTGGCATAAGAACAGACATATAGATCAGTGGAACAGAATTGAAAGCCCAGAAATAAACCCAGGCCTCTATGGTCAACTAATCTTTGATAAAGGAAGAAGGAACATAAAATGGAGTGAGAAGAGCCTCTTTAACAAATGGTGCTGGGAGAACTGGACAGGGACATGCAAAAAAATGAAACTAGACCACCAACTTACACCACACATGAGAATAAACTCAAGATGGATTAAAGACTTAAATGTAAGCCGTGATACCATAAAAGTCCTAGAGGAAAACATAGGCACGAAAATTTCAGATATCACACGTAACAATATCTTCACGGATACATGTCCTAAGGCAAGAGAAATAAAGGAAAAAATAAACAAATGGGACTACATCAAACTAAAAAGTTTCTGCTCAGCAAAAGAAAACATTAGCAAGATGAAAAGGAAACCAACCATATGGGAAAACATATTCGCCAATGATATCATAGACAGGGGACTGATCTCCAAAATATATAAAGAGCTTATACGACTCAACATCAAGAAAACAAGCAACCCAATTAAAAAATGGGCAAAGGACCTGAACAAACACTTCTCCGAAGAGGACATACGGAAGGTCCATAAGCACAAGAAAAAATGCTCAACATCATTAGCCATCAGGGAGATGCAAATATAAACCACAATGAGATACCACCTTACACCTGTCAGAATGGCCATCATCAACAAATCAACAAACAACAAATGCTGGCAAGGATGTGGAGAAACAGGAACCCTACTGCACTGTTGGTGGGAATGCAGACTGGTGCAGCCACTATGGAAAACAGTATGGAATTACCTCAAAAAACTGAAAATGGAACTGCCATTTGAACCAGTGATTCCACTGCTAGGATTATACCCGAAAAATCCTGAAACCCTAATTCAAGAGAACTTATGCACCCCTATGTTCATAGCATCCCTGTTTACAATAGCTAAGTGCTGGAAACAGCCTAGCTGCCCGTCTGTGGATGAGTGGATCAAAAAACTGTGGTACATCTACACAATAGAATACTATGTAGCAGAAAGATAGAAGGAACTTCTGCCATTTGCGACAACATGGATGGAATTAGAATCATGCTTAGTGAAATAAGCCAGGCAAAGAAAGCAAAATACCACATGATATCACCCAATAAAGGAAACTAAAGAGCAACACAAACAAATGAACTAAATAGGCAAAGACTAGAATAATAATCAGTAGGGGGGAGGGGGGAGGGAGAGAAGGGAGATAAGTAAGTGAAGGGTCAGGTCAAGGAACGTATATGATTGACTCATGGACATGGACAACGGGGAGGGATATAATTGTGGGAGAAGGGATGGGCTGGGAGGGGGGAGCAATGGGGGAAAAATGGGACAACTGTAATTGAATAACAAAAAATAAAATAAAAATAAAAATAAGAAAATAAAAAATAAAACATTATTTTAAAACATTCATGTCCATGTAAAATTTTTAAATGCTTTTTATTGATTTTATTGTTACAACAGTTCCAATTTTCTCCCCTTTGCTCCCCTCGACCCAGCATCTCCCTCCCCCAGCAATCCCCCCCCCAAGTCCATACTCCTGGTTCGTAAAAAATAACTACCCCCCCCCTCTCAAATATTAGGACCCTTTGTAATCTTGTAAAGGACAATGGGCGAAGGTCTCAAGCTCCTCTAGCTGCTTCAAGCTGGACATGGTCATCGTCCTACCTACCCTTGGGTCCAGAAAACCCTAATAATAGTGGGGGTGTGGAGTGGAGGGTGGCCTTCCCACATGGAGAAGGATCGTGCAGACTCCAGGTCAGTTGCCTGTCTCCGGTCAACGGCGTGCTTGGTTTAACAGGCTGGCATCCTTGTTGTGTTCTGGGGGCAACAGATTTGGCGAAAAGTGTTAAAAGACATCATTCAATCCATAACTACTAGATTACAAAAGGCAGGGATTAATTTTTCAATGTTCCATATTAGGAGAAAGAAAAAATAAATAAAGAAAGGGCTTCTTTGGAGGAAGGTGTTTTAGGCACATCTCAACAGGTAAATAAATAACTCATTGACTTACCTCAATCTAACCACGCAGAGATCATTGTAAAAAGCATTGCATTTATTTATTCTTACAGACATTTTTCTACAAATTGTGAAATTTTAAAATACTTCCAAAGTCTTTGCTACTCCTTTCTTCAAAAGGTAGAGCCTCTTAGGGCATAAGAACTGGGTTCTGGGAATTCAGGTCAAATTTTAGCTAACCTCCAATAAATATACTGACCCTGCAGTAACTGCTGGCCCCAGTGACTGCCTGTGTCCTTCAAAGGTATCCTTATCTGCAGGCAGGAATTTAGCAACTTCTCTGTTCTCAGAATCAATGTCCCTTCCTAATCAATTCTCCTATCAGACCAACTGCAGGGTGTCCCTCCAACTCCCATTTCCTGTTTTGCAAGAATCAACCAACTCCCATTCCCTGTTTTGTAAGAATCAACCAATTTAACCTGTGGTCAGGCCATTATGCTTGCCTGGACTCTGACAATTCTGTTACCCAGGATTAAAGCCCTTAAAAACCCAATTCTGTTTCTGCTCAGGGCTGCACTCACTCCAGTCTCAGCCTGCCTGCTTGGACCTCCCCAATAAAGGTTTTGAACTGGTTTACACCTCTCCTCCCTTCTTCGTCCCATGAATCTAGCAGAGCTTAATTCTCGTCCCACTGAGAGTGGGTCAGATTCAGTGACTTGTTTCTAGCTAATAAAATGTGGCCAATGTGATGGTTGCGAGTTCTGAAACTAAGTCATGAAAAGTGTTGCATGGAAACATGGAACAGACTGACAGTGACCAGAGGAGAGAGGGGAGAAGGATAATGGTGGAAAGAAGGGGAAGGGACTAGTCAAATAATATCAAAGAACATGTATGAATGATCGATGGACATGGACAACAGTGTGGGAATTGACTGTGGGAGAGGCGGGTGGGCTGGGCAGAGGAGGGCAAAGGGAGAAAATTTAGGACAATTGTAATAGAATAACAATTAAAAGTTTTTTAAAAAGCATTGCATATGTCTCTATCTCTCTATCTCTGTCTCTCCCTTCCCCTTTCTCTTTGTCTCATCAGTCTCTCTGGGGGTGTGAACTGACATATGGGGACACTTAAGCAGCACATTCGAGTGGCCCATATGTCAAAGAATTGAGGCCTCCTGCCAAGAGCCACATAAGTGGGGCGTTTTGGAAGCAGATCCCCCAGCCCCAGTCAAATCTTCAGAGTCGGCAACCCTAGCCAACATTCAGATTCTAATGACATGAAAAAACCCTGAGCTGAAACCAACCATTCCCAAATTCAAGGCACACAGAAACTATGAGATAATAGATGTTTGTTGTTTTAAGCCATGATGTTTGGGGATAATTTGTTAAGTAGCAATGAATAACTAATGCACACACACTCACATTACCACACCACACACACACACAGACACACACACACACACACACATAATATACACTATATTTCAAAAAATGGGAAAACACTTCATAAACCTTTTTGTAATCCTCTTCATTTTTGATTAAAAATACTATATTATAAACTTTTTTCATATGTGTTTTCAGTGATGATTATTAAATAGTTGGGAATGCTTATAACCCCTGTCGAAAAATTTTAAAAACTATTCTATATGTCTTATAAGGGAGAAATAAAGTTTTTCCTCTACCTTTTTATGTACAGTTTCTGGGGCTGTACGAATAAAACAAAAAGAAAGATTAATAAGAGAAATGTCATAGAAATGTGTTTGATGTTAATATTTTAATTTTTACATGTACATGGGAGCCTCAGAGAAAAGAAAGTACAAACCCCCCAAAAACAGACCTGAGAGATTATATACCATCTTAACAGAGTGATAACTTTGTTGATAAGTGACAAGGCTAAGAAAACATGCTTTTGCTTCTAGAGGTGGTAAATTGTGGATGATAATTATGTAAAGGGAAACTAATGGAAGTTAAGGGTTATTTCGGTAAAGTTTGTTATGCAAATTCAATCTCACATAGTCTCTGTGATGATGAGTGTCTCAGGTTATTGTCTTCTTGGCAGTATGGGAGAGGGGAGGAGGGACTCCTTCACAAAAGGAAATTTTTATCCTGCCTTTAAGCAAAAAGGAGGGAGACAGAGAAATTTTCTCACATCTACTGTTCCTCAATTGCCTTCAGCTCAAAATAATCTTGATGCCAAAGTGACATATTTTGAGGTGGTATATTCTGATCACCTTCATTCTACTGCAGTGTAAAATTCTCCTAACAAGGGACAAAATCTATATTCTACAATTTGAAATGATAGATAAAATGCAACAATTGCTACTACTGCTAAAAGGAGAAAACAAATTCTAACTGAGGTGTTAATGGCTGATGTCCCCTTTCTCTGTAATGGTGGGTTTTGCTATAAGAGGAGGACTGTGATAGGACTGAAGTAGAAATAAAGACAGAGAGTGGGATGTATCTATACATAGTTTGAGGTATGGTGCAGGTGATTTTAATGAGAGAATTGTTAGACTAGAGTAATGGAGACCTTGAGTATTAATGAACTCTCCCCAAAGGAGAAGAAAATTCTGAGGACCATGGGCTGAGTCCTTGGTGAATTCCATACATAGATGGAGGAAAGAGAGGGAGAAGTAAAAAAAGGGAACACAAAAAGAGACAGGGAAAACCAAGGGCAGATGAGGTCATGATAGCCAGGAGAATGAGAGTGTCAGGAAAGTAAAGGGGAAATATTCATGGTAAAAGAAGTCTCAGATGTTGTTAAAAGAAAGAAAAAGTACCATTGGAATTTATAAGAAGGCTGTTTAATGGTCTTTCAAAGTACCAACTGGGGTGAGCAAGACTGGGGTGAGCAAGGGGGACAAGAACCAAATTAGTCCTTGTTTTTGGTTTAGTTTGGTTTGGTTTGGTATTTCTCTGCCTCTCTTCCAGTTAGCCTTTAGAGATTATTAGTCCAATGAACACCACCAGGAAGGCTACTCTGTACCTCTAAGTTGGGATAGGTGCCAGTCCTGTGAGTTCCCACAGCCTCCTGTGCTCTTCTGTTGCATAGCACTAATCACGCATTGTATATAGTAATCCCATATTTCTCCATATTTCCACCCCCTAGAGTAGAAGCTACTTGAGAGAAGGGAATATTTATTTTCAGCTGTATCTCCAGGACCTAGCATGCTGCCTAACACATTCATTCATTCATCTATGGTGAATGAATGAGACAGTGAGTAATGTGGAAATAGAAGGAAAATGGAAAGACCTCTGTTGATATGTGTGGCCAGAAAAGAAGGAAAGTAGTAGACCTATAGTGAGTGAGAACACCAGAGTCAAGTGAATGGATGGCCTTTCATAGGAGGGCTGGTTTGAACCTGGTCCTAAAACCATCTGAGCTAGAAACTAAAGATGTACCCAACATTAGACTCTGGACTGAATATAAAGGCAAAATCTGCATTTCTCTTGGCTCTTGGAAGGCTAAAAAATTGAAACATTTGTTTCTGTTATCTTTATTGTGCACAAAGATCACATGGTGATAAAGATTACTGTCATATATAGTCAACATAATACCTGTGAAATAAATAATATATAATTATGATTTATTGTTATCAGAATGTTCACATTCAAATTCTAGATATAATTTTGGGGGTAGGCATTCTAAATATAATTTTGAGTAAAAAGTATCTGCACGTGCTTTATACATTGAAATTCTTTTAAGCCATTCAAGTGTAAATGCATATTGCTCTTTGCAAAAATTAAACATTACAATTACTGATAATGTGAAAGCTGTTAATTTTATATTTGAAAAACAATTTTTAAGAACTTTGAAATATTTAAGTAGAGACATAGCTTAACAGTTTATAATACCATGTTAAGAGAGAGTATTACAGTTTTACAAGAACATACTTCTTTATAAACCAACAATTTTTTAATAAAAATTTAAATTCAGAAATAATGCAAGACCAAATAATGGAGATTAAATTATATCTTAAGTCCATCTTTGGAAGGATTGTTTTAAGTGCTATCATTTATACTATTAAACAAGATAACATATAAGACTGTTTCTGAACATTTAAGAAATCATCTTTTTCATGAAATACACAGAGCTTCATTTGGGGGGATTGCTTCAGTTAAAGCATAATACCATGGTCAAAGTTCAAGTCCAACAGATGAGGAAGAAATATCCTTAGCCTTAGTTGATTACTAGTAGAGAGAAAGGAAAGCTTAATAATGTGGCTGCAGCCTTACCCCCAGCAGAATTCTATATTGACAGAACAAGCCTCAAAATGCCTTGGTTATCCAACAACCTCATTTGAAAGTGAGCATCTATGTGGTATCACAAATGTGCATTGTAATGTTATGCAATCAATCAAGCAGTTGAAAGAACCTGATAAAATAGTGTCTCTGATCTATAAATGTCAATCTTGTAGAAGTTGACTATTATATTTTTAATAATCAATGTTTTTGTACATTTTCAGATTTATCCTTATGACCTAGAAGTTGATTTTATGATGGTTATATTCAGCTTTGATGAAATAATTTTCCACATTGATCTTTTAGCATTTGCCAAAACATATATTCAGCATATTGTAATAAAAACCATGGGTCCTAATGTGAAATAGAAAATCTCTGCAATGTTTGGAAGAGGTCTGTGGCTCCAAATTTTACTGAGGAAAAATAATGAGAGGGTTTTTTATTCCCAGAGGAAGGCTGAGATTGATGGGAAGATGGACCTACCTCCTTTACCCTAATTAAGGGAATAAGAGAAGTGAGGCAAGGCTTCCTTGACAGATGACATAGGGTAGGGGGTGGGAAGGGGCACTATGATGGGGAGGAACATTGTGTATCTTCAAGCAGGTGGTAAAAAGAAGCACAGAAAAGAACCTTCTAGTACTGCAGTAACAAAATTAAACTCTCTTCTTAGATGGGGCTCCAAGTAGGCCCTCCTCGTTCCAGATTTCTCTTTAGAGCAAATGTTATAAGCATGAAGATTCAAGATGCCTGGATATCTACTGACAGATGCAGGAATTAATTAAGCATAGTAGTGGAGGTGCTGCGGGGCTGCTGGGATCTGAATCCCTGGAGTCACCAAGTTGCCAGATAGAGCTGGCATTAAGTGCCTAGGTCCCACCCTCAGAGCCACTTGCCAGCCTGTCTGTCATGCTCAATATGGAGTACAGTTGCCCTGATCTGTAACTGCTTACCAGTTGCTTAATTCTCCCCATTGTTCACAGAGATATCTGAAGCAAAATGAAATTTACCTTCAATTACATAACAAGCCTAAATTGTTCTCCACAATATCTAAATTCACCTGGGCATTTATAAAGCACCAACCAGGAAAAATATTGATATCCAAAAGAGTCCTTGGCATTACCCTAGAACAAAGTGGTTAGAAGTATGAAATATGGATTCCAACAGGGTTTGAAATCCTGACTCTTTCAGCTCTTTGACCTTGGACAAGTTATTAAAAATTCCTGAGTCCTAGTTTTCCTCATCCGTAAAACATGATTAAAACTCTGATAGGATAAATGAACTCAATCTACCCATTTTTTTTTAACTGGAGTTCTCAAGTCCCTTAACCTCCTGGCTATTCATCTGGCCTCACTCACTCTGTTAAGGTTTGAATTGTTCTCCTGTCAGAATAAAATTCAAGTTTGAATAAGGATGTCAATTTGGGTTTAAGCTCTATTCATCCTGGAGTCAGCAAATCAGGAAGTTGACTGGTGTCTGTTTAAGGGCAGGCCAAGGAACTAACAGCAAGACCACCTCCCAAGAGAAAGAAAAATTCAATTTCACTAGTAGAGTTGTCACCAAAAATGTGATCACAAATACTTTCATTACATTTTAGTGTTTTCAATGATGAAAAGTGTACATTATCATAGTATTTTCAAGTTTGGAGATTTGTAAGGGTTTAGGGAAGCATCCCCCTCAAATGTCAAAGGATTACTACATTATCTTATAGATGCTCTCTATTCCTTTAATCAATATTTAAGATGGTTTCCAAACTCTGGGATAGCAACGGGCTTATATAAACTACTAAAAACAACTGAAATCTACAACAAATAATGAGTTATTTGCTTATATTTTCTGGGTGGGATATGTTTCCATCAGGCTATATTAGAACAGCATATAAATGGCAGGGAAATTTCTTAATGTATTTACTGAGGGCTCCCTATAAGTACTAAATAAATGAGGTGCTTGGACAAGGGATCACAAAGGCAGCAAGACATGAGCCCTGCTTTCATGTTCTTTGTATTTTAGTTTAAAAATAACAGTAATAATTTGTATATCAGAGACATTTTACAATTTACAAGTTTTAATACCTATTCTCATTTCATCCTCAAAGCTTCCTATAAGACCAATATGATTAACTCCATTTTAAAGTTGAGGAATCTGGGGTTCCAAGAAATGAAGACATTTTTATGAGGCCATGAAGTTAGTACATAATCAGAGTTAAAACAAAGATTTTCTGACTCTAGGTTTAATGTTCTCAATTACTATTGCTGCATTGTGAAAAAACTCTATGCCTTTACTAAATCAAGGTAGAAAGGAAGAAGCAGAAACAAATCTTTTGGTTGACCCAATCAGGGCCCTATAGTCCATCTAGCCTGGACAAAAAAATGTCACGGAGTGAAAAAAGAGGACTGGTTTCCTACTATCCACATACCTTCAAGTTAACTGGATGTTAAGAAGCAAGTGAGAAAAAATAATTGAGGAGTAATAAGACAAACTAGAATTAATTGAGTGGTAACACTCTCTTGCAATGAGATGGCCCATGTCCTTATGAAGCTTACAGTATCTGTCTTGTTCAGCTTTATATGTCCCTGTGCCTATGATAGGGTCTAGGACATAGGAGATAGAGATACCCAACAAAAACATGTTGTGTAAATAAAAGATCAATGGGATAAAATAACTAACCATGAAACACACATTAATATATAGTGTAACTTCAAATTATGATTTAAAAAAAGAATCACAAAGCAGTAGGAATTTGATGTTTATTTAACACAATGGTTTAGAAATTAATTATTTGGAGAAAATCAAATTAAGTGTCCTATTTCATAAGATAATATCATAAGGTCAAGTAAATTCCAGATAAATCAAAGAGTCAATTAAAAACAAAATTATTTTTTAAAGGCAACAAGTGCCCTGGCTGGTGTGGATTGAGTGCCAGCCTGTGAACTGAAGGGTCCCTGGTTCAATTCCCAGTCAAAGCACATATCTGGGTTTCAGGCCAGGTCCTCAGATAGGGGCATGCAAGAGGCAACTGATAGATGTTTCTCTCTCACAGCGATGTTTCTCTCCCTTTCTTTCTTCCTTCCTTCCCCTCTCTCTAAAAATAAATAAATAAAACCTTTTTCTTAAAGGCATAAACTAACTATAATAATTTTATTAATTTCTGATTGATGTATGACTATAATGTAAGAAATCACACTGTAAATAGCTAATAACATGATTATATAAAAAGATTTGGACCTTGGCTTCAAATATTTAAATTTCTATATGTCCAAGGACACTATGAATATAGTATGATGAATTAGGAAATATGTTTACAATAAATAATAACAAATATTATCACAACATATTAAAAATATAAAAAGCATATAAAACCATCACTTAGCATATAAAAATCTAAGAATCTAATAAGAAAAACATAAACACTCTAATAAAAATGATCAAAGAACTTAAAAAGCTAATTTATAAAAGAACTAAAAATGGAGCACTGGCCAGGTTGAAACGTTGTCCCATACACAAAAACATTGCAAGTTCAATCCCCAGTCAGGGCAAGGTCAGGGCACACACCTAGATTACAGGCTCAATCCCACCCCCGCCTTGCACGTACCCCCAGTTAGGGAGGGTGCAGGAAGCAGCCAATAAATGTTTCTCTCTCTCTCTCTTTCTCTCTCTCTCTCTCAAATTAATAAACATATTCTCAGGTGAGGATTAAATTAATAAGTAAAAACAAATAAAAAAGGAAAACAGTTAAAAAATAGTCAACTTTACTCTTAATAAAAAAACTAAAAGAATACTGAAAGGCTTTTTACATTTTACATGTGTAAAAATTAAAATTATAATGCTCAATACTGCCAAAAGCATGATGAAATGGCCCTTCCATAAACTAATGTTAAAAATTTAAATAGTATTAATTTTTAGAAGACAATTAGGCAGTTATTATTAATTTTTTGTTAATGTGCACAGACTTTCAATCAGCAATTCTGTTTCTATAAAATCATCCTAAGGAAATGATCAAAGATGAAAAAAATATTTACAATGAATCTCTTCCTAGGCTTCTGACAAAATGTAAGCTAAATACTCAACACTAGGGAATTGTTAGGCAAATGTTTCATAAGACAGAATGCTGTGCAGTTATTAAGAATGAGGTTTTAGATGAGTATTTCCTGAAATATTGAAAAATTTATGTCTTAAAAAGGTTAAAAAGACTATGAAAAAGAACTATGATACTACTTTGAGAGGAAAAAAGGAAATAAATAAATAAACAAACAAATAAACAAATAAATAAATTGTGGTATATTTACACAATGAAATTCTATATAGCAATGAGAATAAATTATTTACAACTACATGCAACAAATGGATTCATATCACAAACATAAAGCTGAACAAAAGAAGTCAGACCCAAAAGGACACATAATGTATGATTCAATTTTCTTATTTGAAATATGCCAAAAGCAATCGAAATTATAGTTTCAAAATCAGAATAGGTAAAGCCTGGATGATGGCACAGGAGGGGTTTCTGAAATGCTAATGTTCTGTTTCTTTATCTAGGTCCTGGTTATAAGAATGTGTTTACACATCTGCCATGTGTGTACCTTTCTCTTGTGGCTAGTGACTCCAGAGGAAGAAAATAGTTGATGACAGGTGTCTAGTTTGGTTTTGATGGAGAAACCTAAAACAAACATACTCCACACACAGGAAGTAATACGAAGTGATAAAGATCATGCAAATAGTGATCTGATAATGATCAGCTTTATGAGATATAAACAACTATTCCTGGAGAGTGACAAGTAATATGTTACAACAAGCTCACTTGGTTACCTTTCAATCAGAATTCAGGACCACAGTGTATCTGTTTAGAAAGCAATAAAGTGTTTGTTTTACTATCACCATCGGCACAATTAAATTCAACCAATTAAGTTGGGAAATCGCCATTTGCAGATAATCATTATTTAGCTGGTTTCTAACTTCATAGCTCTGCAGCCATTTGAGGACAAGTTCTCAAAACTGCCACAGGGTGTGGTGTTGAAGTTTGTGTATTTTAACTTAATGATCTGGAAGAGGAAATAACTAGCCTGGTAATGAAATTGCAAAGGATGCTAAATTGAGAGTGTTGCAAATGCTAATAAAGGCAGAGGAACAAAATGAGAAGACTTTGCTGATAAAATCTGGGCTTCAGTGAATGATACCAGTATTGAATTCCCAATTCTCTGCCCTAGCAGTAGATTCATGAGCATACTACTTTTTGCTTAAAAGTAAAGTACTCATATATAAACAATTGAATATTTTATTTCAGCATTGAAATTTTAAATAAATTTGTTTATTTTAAAATAGTATTAAATGTATAGAAAAAGTTTCAAAGGTAGCATAGAGAGTTTCCATATACCCCACACCCAGTTTTCCCTATTATTAACATGTTACATTAGTGTGGTCCCCCTGGCTGGTTTGGCTCAGTGGATTGAGCGTCGGCCTGCGAGCTAAGTGTCGCTGGTTCGATCTTCCAGTCAGGGTACATCAGAGAAGGAAAACTCTGACTCCAAAAAACCTCCGCTGCCTTGCGGCATACCTCTTCAGGGGAAAGGCTAAGGGAGTAAACCCCGACAGAAAATCCGGAGCCGGAGTCCCTAAGGCGGTTTGACATTGTAGTCAACACCGGCAACTCCTGCGGCGCACTTGAAGCCAAGCTGTATTGACTCCGTCTTTCCCTTGGATCCTTCAGCTGCGAAGAGGGGGGGGGGGTCTGCTGCATGGGCAACAGCAGACCCTCCATATCACCCTGCCCAGGCTCTGTAGCTTCAGCTTCACTGGAGAGGACACTCCAGCGTCATCGCAAGATGTCGATTCAACACGGGAGGAGACAGATACCGTGTCACTCCCGAGTCGGACTGCACAACCATTCTCGGCGGTGCAGATGGACTCTTAAGAAGCTACACCATCGTCTCTCGAGACGGACGGCTGCCGACGACACTAGTGTGGTATATTTCTCAAAATTTATGAACCAATCTTGATATTATTTATTAAAGTCCATACTTTTGGCCAATTTTCTTAGTTTTTACCTAATGTCCTTTTTCTGTTTCAAGATGTCATCCATATCAGAACATTTCAATTAGTCATCATGTCTCCTAAGGATCCTCTTGGCTGTGATAGTTTCTCAGGCTTTCTTCAGAGGATCTTGACAGTTTTGAGGATTATTGGTTAGATATTGTGTAAAATAGCTCTCAACTGGGATTTATCTGATGCTTTTCTGATGATTATATTGGGATTATCAGTTTGGGTACACAGAGAGAGTGTACCATTTTCATTAAATCATATGTAGGGTACATAATTCAACATGAATTATCACTGTTTTTTTTCCTTTTTTTAAGTGTATTTTATTGATTATGACGTTACAGCAGCCACAATTTTTCCCTTTGCTCCACTCTCTCCAGTACCCCTCTTCCCTCCAGCAATCCCACCCCCCTTAGTTTATGTCCATGGGTCGTGCATATAAGTTCTTTGGCTTCATCATTTCCTATGTTATCCTTAACTTCCCCCTGTCTATTTTGTACCAACCAATTATGCTTCTTAATCCCTGTACCATTTCCCCATTTCTCCCTCTTCCTCTACCAGCTGATAACTCTCCAAATGATCTCTATACCTGTAATTCTGTTTCTATTCTGGTTTACTTAGTTGGATTTTGTTTTTATTTTTTAGATTCAGTTGTTGATAGTTGTGAGTTTGTTGTCATTTTAATGTTCATAATTTTGATCTTCTTTTTCTTAAGTAAGTCCCTTTGACATTTTATATAATAGCCTGGTGATGGTGAGCTCATTTAGCTTCACCTTTTCTGGGAAGCACTTCACCTGCCCTTTCATTCTAAATGATAGCTTTGCTGGATAGAGTAATTTTGGTGTTAAGTCCTTGCTTTTCATCACCTTGAATACTTCTTGCCCATCCCTTCTTGCCTGCAAAATTTCTTTTGAGAAATCAGCTAAGAGTCTTATAGGCACCTCTTTGTAGGTAACTCTCTGTTTTCTCTTGCTGCTTTTAAGGTTCTCTCTTTATCTTGAAACATTGGCATTTTAATTATGATATCTTAAAAAAATTTTTTTATTATTGATTATGTTGTTACAGTTGTTCCAATTCCCTTCTCCCCTGCTCCCCCTCCCTCCAGTTGTCTCCCCCCTTAGTCCATGCCCATTGGTCCTACATATAGTTCTTTTCAACATATTCCTTTCCACTCCACTCCCTCCCACTATGCTTCCCAATTCCTGCACCATCTCCCTCCCTCTCCCCACTTCTTCTCCCCGCTGACCTCCCCCCAATATGCTCACCTTACCTGTAAATTTTTTCCCCTTCTCGTTGCCTAGTTTGCCTTTGCCTCAGTTCCGTAGCTTCTGCTGTTGGTTGTTGTAATACAGTTTTCATTTTAATGTTCATTATCCTGATCCTCCTTCTTCTAAACAAGTCCCTTTAACATCTCACATAACAGTGGTTTGGACCTAACAAACTCCTTCAGTCTTACTTTTTCCTGGAAACACTTTCTCTGTCCTTCTATCCTGAATGAGAGCTTCACTGGATAGAGTAATCATGGTTGTAGGTTTTTGATTTTCATTACTTTGAATATTTCTTGCCAGTCCCTTCTTGCCTGTAAAGTCTCCTTTGAGAAATCCAATGATAGTCTAATTGGGACCCCTTTGTACATAATTCTTCTCTTCTCTCTTGCTGCTTTAAAGATTCTCTCTTTATCTTTAATTTTTGACATTTTGATGATAATGTGTCTTGGTGTGGTCCTCCCTGGGTTCAGTCTATCCGGAACTCTCTGTGCTTCTTGGACTTGTAAGTTCACCTCCTTCCCCAAGTTAGGGAATTTCTGTTTCATTATTTTTTCACATTTTTCTATTTCTAATTCTTCTTCACCTTCTGGCAATCTGATAACCTGAATGTTCATTCTCCTATAGCTGTCCCAGAGGTTTCTGAGCCTCTCATCATATTCTTCACTCTTCATTTCCTCTTTCTGCACTCGTTGACTGTTTGTTCCCTCTCTATGTTCTGATTTGTTGATTTGATCTATGGCTTTTCCTTCCTCATCACTTGTCTTGTATGTATTTTTGTTCATTTCAGCAGGGCTAGCCTCTATTCCTTCCCAGTCTTGATTCAACTTCGCTGTTGGGTCTGTAAGCTGTCTTATAACTATGGCTCTAAACTGAGCTTCCAAAAGATTCACTATTTATTCCTCGGTCAAGACTTTTAATTGTTTTTTTAGTTAGCTATGTGATTGGTATTTCAATCATTAATTCTGCCATTCTGACTGTTTTGTTTATCTTTCCCTAATGGGCGGGGCACTGTCACACCTCCTATGCTGTATTGGGCGGAGCCCCATGTGCTTGTCACAACCTGGCGACCTCTCTCACCACCCTGTGGCGCTTTGCATGGGGGCGGGGGTCCAAGATGGATTCCTGCTGTTACTGTCCACTGGCAAACAGGGCCACCTCCCAACAGGGTCTGCCCTCTCCGCTATTGAAATTGCAAGTCGAAAGATTCAGTATGCAGCCAGGGTGGCCCCCAGGTACCTCTCTCCTCCCCCCAAACACAGGCGTCTGCTCACCAGGTCCTGCTGTTCGCCGCTGTGGCTGCTGCCTCCAGCACAGTTCGATCATTCTCAGCCACGGGCTCGCACTTCCTACCCAACCGGATGAGCACCATTTGTTTATGACTGCATACGTAGGACTTCCACGTAGCTTTATTTTCAGGAACTTCTTATTATTTTTAGTTTTGCATTAGCTGTAATCCTACTTAGTTGTAGAGGGAGACAGAGCTTGTTGGTCTATGCCTCCATCTTGGCCGGAAGTCTAATTATGATATGTCTTGATGTGGTCCTATTTGCGTCTGGCTTATTGGGGACTCTCTGCTTCCTGGACTTGTATGTCTATTTCCTTCACCAGATTTGGGAAGTTTTCCTTCATTATTTTCTCATATAAGTTTTCACTTTCTTGCTCTTCCTCCTCTCTTTCTGGCACACCTATGGTTCAGATGTTGGCATGTTTAAAGTCGTCCTGGAGGTTCCTAAACCTCTTCTCGTTTTCTTTTTTTTTTTTTTTTCCAATTCTTGTTTCCTCATTCTGTACTGGTTGACTGTTTTCTTCTTCCTTATGTTTCAAATCATTGATCTGAACCGTGGTTTCCTTCCCTTTACCATTAGTTTTGTGTGGATTTTCCTTTGTTTCATTTAGCATAGTCTTCACTTCTTCCTTTATGCGTTTGCCATACTTAAGCATATCTGTCAAGGTTGTAAGCATCTTTATCACCAGTGTTTTCAACTCTGCATCTGTTAGGTTGGCTACCTCCTCATTTGTTAGGTTGGCTATCTCCTCGTCACTTAGTTTTCCCACTGGAACTTTGACCTGTTCCCCCTTTTCGGCCATACTTCTCTGCCTTCTCATCTTGACAGGTTCTTGTGTTTGTTTGCCTCTGTGTCTTAGGTAGAGCTGTCACTCCTGTTACATTGTAAGGGGCAGAGCCTTAGGTATTCTTCAGTACAGGGTGACCCATTTCACGATGTAGTGGCACTGTGTGGGGCGGAGGGGTCATAGAGGGGACAATGTCACCTGCTCAGCACTTGCCCCTTTCCCAGGCACTTCTCCCACTTCCATATGGAACTGGTGTCTCTCTAGCTCTTACCCTGGCCATTGTCCCCAGAGTGGGTGTGTCTGCAGAGGTTCTAGGACCCTTTTAACAAGTGGGCTCTGCTGAGAGACCAGCAGTTTCTTCCTCTGCCCCAACCCCCCTGGTTTGCAGTTAAAAGCAATGAGGCTTTATTTTCCCCAGCCCTGGGACTGTGAGCTGCGCGATCTGGTCTGGTGCTGGGAGCGCTCCCCAGGTGTCCCTCCTGACTTTTTAAAATGTGTGACTGCACTTTCCACCAGCCTGCCACTGCCACTGCCACTGCTGCTGCCATCACCACACCATGTCCTCTCCGCTTCTCCTACCTGTCTGGATAACTATTTCTTTATATATTTGTTTGTTGGACTTCCATGCAACTCGGTTTTCTGGAACTTCTGGTTGTCTCTAGTTTTGAGGTAGCTGTATTCCTTCTTAGTTGTGGAGGGAGATGCAGCGTGTCTGTCTAGGCCTCCATTTCTGCCAGAAATCTGAATTATCACTGTTAATGTTGACCCTTATCACCTGGGTGAGCTAATGTTTGTCAGGTTCTTCCATTGTAGTTGCTCTTTTTGTTTTTTTTTTGCCCCCTTTCCATCACTGGAAAATTATTCCCACCTCCTTGAAGGCAGAGTATCAAACAAATTATTTGGAATTCTGCTTGGGATATTTGTCTATTCTCCCCCATTTATTCAATCATTTATTTGTGTTATTATGAACTCATGGATACTTATTTTGTTTCTTGGTTTGTAATTCAACACTACTTTGTTCCTCAAATCATTACAACTTTAGCGATTCACAGAACTCTGTCCATTGACTCCTGTGTCTCTTTTACATATCACCATTACTATGAATCTTCTTAAACACTTTCTTATTTTCTAATAGAAAAAGGTGTTTCAGGATAATCTGTGTATTTCTTTACTTCAGTCCTGGAATCAACCATTTATCAAATGAGCCCTGGTTCCTTTTATTGGAGAATGGTACTAGAAATCAAGACCCAGGTTCTAGGAGTGATCAGTGCTACTGGAGTATTTTTGTTTCTGGGCCTTCTCAGCTGACAGTGCCAAGAAATATATGTGTGTATACTAACTGATGTGTGAACACATATCTAAATAATATATGTATTCATCTGTATTTATATTAAGCTAGTTACTTAGATACCCAAAGGAAGTGAAGGACTGGCCCCTTAGGCTATCTGAAGGAGAAGCATTTGGGAACATAAAGAAGGCCAGTGTAGCTGGAGTGTAGTAATCACAGAGAGTCACAGGAGAATGAGTAAGGGAAAGCCTCATCATGTGGAGCCTCATCAACCGATTGGAGCTTTCACTCTGAGTAAGACTAAAATATACTAGAGAATTATAAAACAGAAGAGTGACATGAGTTAAAATATTTTAAAAGGGTTGCTCTGGCGACTGCATTGAAAAGAGATTGTTGGGGGTGTGGAAGACAAGATGGAAGCTACAGCAGTTTCCTCTTATCCCCCGGGCATATTTTCCAAGAACCACAGTGGATGCCTGAATAGTGGATAGTACCAAATCCTACAAATACTGTTTTCTTCCCTGTACATGCATATCTTTTCATTTAAAGGAAGCACTTAATGGTTTCTCTTTGGCATATCTAAATAGTCAGCATTACTAGTCTTACTCTGGCTGGTTTGGCTCAGTGGATTGAGCGTCGGCCTGCGAGCTAAGTGTCGCTGGTTCGATCTTCCAGTCAGGGCACATCAGAGCAGGAAAACTCTGATTCCAAAAAACCTCCGCTGCCTTGCGGCATACCTCTTCAGGGGAAAGGCTAAGGGAGTAAACCCCGACAGAAAATCCGGAGCCGGAGTCCCTAAGGCGGTTTGACGTTGTAGTCAACACCGGCAACTCCTGCGGCGCACCTGAAGCCAAGCTGTATTGACTCCGTCTTTCCCTTGGACCCTTCAGCTGCGAAGAGGGGGGGGGGGTCTGCTGCATGGGCAACAGCAGACCCTCCATATCACCCTGCCCAGGCTCTGTAGCTTCAGCTTCACTGGAGAGGACACTCCAGCGTCATCGCAAGATGTCGATTCAACACGGGAGGAGACAGATACCGTGTCACTCCCGAGTCGGACTGCACAACCATTCTCGGTGGTGCAGATAGACTCTTAAGAAGCTACACCATCGTCTCTCGAGACGGACGGCTGCCGACGACGACGACTAGTCTTACTCTTTGGGTCCATTATTAAGTAAAATAGGGGTTCCTTGAACACAAGCAGTGCAATAACGAGACAGTCGATCCAATAACCTAGACAACTACTAAATGACTAGTAGGAGCATATACAGCGTGGATGCTCTCGACAAAAGATGATTCATATCCCAGGTGGATGGATCAGGATAGTTTGGAATTTCATCATGTTACTCAGAACAGTGTACAGTTTAAAACTTATAACTTATTTATTTCTGAAAATTTCCATTTAATCTTTTTGGATCAAGGTTGGCTGCAGATAACTGAACTCTGGGAAAGCAAAAGTGGATAAGGGGGGGACTAGTATATTTAGGATGCCTCTGGCATAATTCAGGCAAGAGATGATGGTAGCTTTGAGAAAATGAGACATTATCAGATTATGGAATTATTTTGATGGTAGAACCAACAAAATTACTGATGTATTCATTATATTATTTAACCTTTATAACAACCCTTAATAAAATAAAGGTAATACATTTTATTAAAAATGAGGTAACTGACCCTGAAGGAGATCTTACATACGTCTCTGATTTAATGAGTGACAAATCAAAATTCAAAGCTAAATCTGTCAGGCTCTATGTCCCTAACTCTGACCTTCCCACTAACAGCCTATTAGAGTTATGAGGGATCTTGAGTTCAGCCCAACACTTCATTACACAGGAGAAAAAACTGAAGAAGTTAAAAGACATTCTCTAGGTTCTACAATTAAGTAGAGGTAGAACTGACATAAAAGTCTCTATCTGGTGACACCTCGATGGGTTATTTTCTACTCTTCCGTATTGCCATTTCATCTGGTAGGTGGGAATAAACAGTCAAAGGTTGCAGGTAATTGTCAATTAAACCTAAGTCCACAATAAGATAGCTATATTATAAAATCCCCTTCATATGGGTCATTTTTGAGGAGGTATCACAAGGCAGTGGTGATTATCATACTGTACCCTGAACACTGTCTATATTTTAATTACTAACAAAATTATTCCATGTAGATGAGAAGTCTTTTAAAACAGAAAAAAAAAGGAACAAATAAGCAAACAAAATCCATAGACTCAACAAGTCCTAGTTGCCTAAAAATTATGCCAAGGCTGGCAAAATAGTTCATTTCCAGGAGTTTTTGTAATATTTCTCAGGGACTTCTGTGCCAGGGTTATTAGCACTTACAGTGTGGCACTGTCTAGTATAAAAAGTTAAAAAAGTAACGTTATTTTGTTCATCTTAATTGACTATTTTTTCCTAAAAAGATTTTCTTGGGGACAAAATTAAAATGGCAAGCCCTGGGCACAAATTAGGGGGTTTTGCATTTGTAAAATACTTTTTTAAAACCTAGTAATGCCTAGTAGTCCTTCAAATTCAACTAAATCTACAGTTTATTTAGCCCTTCCTATATGCCAGAAACTGGGAATGGGGATTTATGCAATGTTCATTTAAAACTTCATAAAACCTTAATGTAAGTAATACACAGGGGAACAATTTTTAACATAATTCCTCTTAGCTTTGATTTTTCAGCAATTTTAGACTTAAATAGGCATGCTAATTTCAAAATGGGAGTTAGTTTTCTTCTATCACATCAAGTTTTTCTCTACAACTTATCTTAATGCGACCACTCTAGGCTGGATCGAGCTTGGATCAAGGGAAGCACTAGAGCTCTCCTATTGGCTGAGAGAAAACCTCCCTCGAGTAGGGAGGGGTGGAGGACGACCTTGGAGACCAGCCACAGGTTCATACTTGTCTAGGCTATTCAGTTAAACATGAGACAGTGTGGTGAGAGGTTGTGTGCCACTCTATATAGTGAATCATATTCGGAAGTGTAGTCCTAGTTCTTGTCTGTATACAAGGAGTTAGCAGAATTTATTTTTGTTTACATACATACTTATTTCCTTTCCTTCAGATCATGTCTGCCTCTGCTATTTCTCATTGTAAGTGCCTAAACAACTTTGATTTGTTTTGTTATATCTGTGGCAGTTTTACCATTCCCAGTCAAAGACAAATATCAGCCCATTTGTCAGGGAAGCCTATTTTGGATATTTTAAAGTAAAACTTGGTGATCAAGATAAGTCTTGGGCCCCTCACAAGGTGTGCAAGCAGTGTGTTGAGAGTTTACAGATGTGAAAGAAGGGAACACGTGATAAATTGCCATTTGTTATACCTATGGTTTGGTGAGAGCCAAGATATCATTTACGTGACTGTTACTTTTGTATAGTGAAAACGTCAGGATATAACAAGAAAAATAAATGTAAAATAGAGTATCCTAGTCTACCATCAGCTACACACCCAGTGCCTCATTCAGCTGAAATCCCAGTGCCAGTTTTCATTGAACTACCCTCTTTTGAAAAACAGGAGTATTGTGAAGAACTCAGTGAGAGCAATGACCAAGATTTTGAAATTGAAGATGACTCAGTAAGGGATTTGATCAGAATGAATTAAATTATTTGGTACAAGATTTGGGACTATCCAAAAAGGCTTCAGAGCTCCTAGCATTGAGATTGCACAAGAAAAACTTGCTTGAAAAAGGAGTGAAGGCATCCTACTTTCAATCAAGAGAAAATGCATTTCTGCAGTACTTTCGAAGTGACAGTGGATTTGTGTATTGCCATAACATACATGGTTTAATGGAAGAATTGGGAATTCCAATCTAGAATGCAGCTGAATGGCGACTGTTCATCAATAGCTCATAGCAGAGCCTGAAGTGTGTCCTCCTCCACAATGGCAACCTATGTGATGCAGACCCAACTGGCCATTCAGTTTGTTTTTGTGATGAATATGAAGATATAAAGAGAGTGATTAATCTGTTGCAATATCACAAGCACAATTAGGTCATCTGTGTTGACCTTCGAATGTTCTGCTTCCTTCTTGGTCAGCAACACAGATACACTAAGTAGCCCTGTTTTCTGTGTACATGGGACAGAAGAGATCATGAGAAGCATTGGGTGAAGTTGAGTTGTCCTCCAAGATCTGACCTCAAACCTGGTGATCCAAATATTCTACATAAGCCACATGTTGACAGAAAAAACATTATATTCTCAATTCTGCACATAAAAGTGGGTCTCATGAAGCAATTAGTGAAAAACTTTGCCAACTGAAGAAGACTGTTTCAAGGATCTCATTTTGGCATTTTCTAGCCTGTCATTTGAAAAGATAAAATACCTGAATATGTATGTTTGGTAGCAAAACTATACTACATGTATACAATTTGACTTACATTGACAATATATAGCCTTTATATGAATTAAATAACTCTAAATAGTTGTCCCAATTTCCCTTCCCTATGCTCCCCTCCACTCAGTAGTCCCCCTCCCTCCAGTTGTCTCCCCCTTTTAGTCCATGTCCATTGGTTGTGCATATAGTTCTTCTCAACCTCTTCCTGTCTATTCCACTCCCTCCTACTATGCTTCTTAATTTCTGCATCATCTCCCTCCCTTTCCCCCTTCTCCACCCCCCTCCACTGACCTCCCCCCAATATGTTCCCCATACTTATAATTCTTTTTCTACTCTCGTTCCCTACTTAGTTTGCCTTTTTTCAATTCCCTAGCTTCTGTTGCTGGTTGTTGTGATGCAGTTTTCATTTTAATGTTCATAGTTTTGATCCTCTTTCTTCTAAACCAGTCCCTTTAACATCTCATATAATAGCGGTTTGGTTCTAATGAACTCCTTCAGTTTTACTTTGTCCTGGAAACACTTTCTCTGCCCTTCTATTCTGAATGACAGTTTCGCTGGATAGAGTATTTGTGGCTGTAGGTTTTTGATTTTCATTACTTTGAATATTTCTTGCCAGTCCCTTCTTGCTTGCAAAGTTTCTTTTGAGAAATCAGCTGATAGTCTTATTGCGAACCCTTTGTACATAATTCTTTTCCTCTCTCTTGCTGCTTTTAAGATTCTCTTTAATTTTTGACATGTTGATTCTAATGTGTCTTGTAGTGGTTCTCCCTTCTTTCAGTTTTCTGGAACTCTCTGTGCTTCCTGGACCTGTAAGTCTATTTCCTTCCCCAAGTTAGGGAAGTTCTGCTTCATTATTTTTTCACATAATTTTTCAATTTCTAGTTCTTCTTCTTCACCTTCTGGCAATCTGATAATTTGAATGTTTGTTCACTTATAGCTGTCCCAGAGGTTTCTGAGCCTCTCCTCATATTCCTCACTTTTTGTTTCCTCTTTCTGCACTGGTTGACTCTTTGTTCCTTCCCTATGTTCTGATTTGTTGATTTAATCTCTGGTTTTTGTTTCCTCACCACTGGTCTCATATGTTTTTTCTTTCATTTCAGCAGGGCTCTCCTTCATTCCTTCCCCGTCATGTTCAATATATTTTGTTAATTCTGAAAGCTGCCTTATGACTATAGCTCTGAACTGAGCCTCATAAAGTTTTTCTATTTGTTCATCAGTTAATTCTTTTATCTGCTTTATTGTTAGCTTCATGACTGGTATTTCAATCATGATTCCTACCATCCTGACTGTTTTCATTTATCTTTCCTTCTTGGTCAGGGCTGTCACACCTCCTATGCTATTGGGTGCAACACCCTGAGCATTCCTTACAACCCAGTGACCTTTTCCACCACACTGTGCTGCTTTGTGTATGGGTGGGGGTCCAAGATGGATTTCTGCCATTACTCCCTGCTGAGAGACAGGAAGCCTCTTTCTCTGTCCCCACGCCCTCTGCGCCTCACAGTCTGAGGCAATGGGGTTCTGCCTTCCCCAGTGTTAGAATCGTGAGCTGACGGATCTTGACTGCTGCCAGGACTGCTTCCCTGGTGTTTCTCGCAGTCCCGCCACTATCCCCACTGCTACTGAGGACAGCACAGCCTACCTTTCCGTCCCAGTTTTGCCCCTCCTACCCATCCAGATGAGCACCACTGGTTTATAACTTCATACATTGGACTTCCATGTAGTTTTATTTTCTGGAATTTCTGGTTATTTTTGGTTTTGAGGTAGTTGTATTCCTTCTTAGTTGTGGAGGAAGACAGAGAGTGTCAGTGTAAGCCTCCATCTGGACCAGAAGTCTTGTGAGTTAATCTAAAATAACTCTAAATAAACAGTATATTCAGGTAACTTTTTCTTTGTTTTCCTTTGTATGTACATTTTGTATGATTTGGGGGACAAAGGGAAGGTATTCTTTACATTAAAAATTTGACATGATAGAGAAAAACTGGGGTCATTTTTGGATTCAGAGGCCAAAAGTTAGTCAAAAACAAGTGTCAGACTGAACTCAAAGAAAATTGTGTTCCCCAGTGTTATCTTCATTTTACAGATAAAGTGATAACATTTACTGAGTTGTATGCTTTCTTTTGGCACACAGAGAACCTTGGGTTTATCTCTATACCTTTACTTCAATAAGTAAATAAAGGATACAGTGTTATGTGATGTCTTTCTCCACTATGTTTTGAATGCCTTGAGGGAAGAAACTCTTATTTCTCTCATCTTCAGTACTGCAACATACCTTGAAAAGTAACATAGGCTTTTCCCTAAGTATGTCACTTAATTAAATTTATTCCTCACAATAGTCCTATGATATATTCATTTAATTTCCTCCTATTCACCCCATTGATAAGGGAAGGATTTTTACTCTAGGGTAATGAGTATGGCTAAAGACATGATACCCAACTCTGAGCAGATGAGATCGACAGCAGTTTACTAATCACATGTACTTTTAGCCCAGAGGAAGAAGACACAATGCCATGCAGGGCCACGTGAGGGTTGTACTTGAGAACAAAGTGAATCATCACGTGCTGTAGGAGTCAGGCTGTGTAGTATCAAGAGGATTAAATTCCCCCAGGTTCCCATAGGAGAACGTGATTGGCTTGTTTGTATAGATTTATGGGCTGGCAGGGAACTGAAACAGCAACTCGGGGATAAGCAGGAATCTGCTTTGTCCCTATGATAAGCAGGGTTGTTTGCCTAGGGGACCTTATCTACCAGAGAAGAGTAGGAAGGGATTTGTGATTATACCATTAAAGGTCCTCCTGATTTTACCAGATGTCAAGGCAGCACATTATATTGAGCCTAAATTTTAGGCTTTATGGCACAGATATGCGTAATTATCTCCCTTTATAAATGAGGAAAAGGAGTAAGGATGTTCATATCATGGACAAAGTCACACAGTCTCTGACAGGTTGAGATTAATTTCTGGTCTCTCTGACACCAAACTCATATTTAGTTTGCAAATGGTTAATGGAATATCTTCAGTTTTTAGTCAACATTTCAATGTGACTTCTTAGAAGTATGAGAATGGAAAGGAAAGTATATTGCATTTTCTGGCTGAACTCAATGTACAACAGAATATTTATTTCCCACATGGCTTAGTCACTAGCATTTGGTTGCAAAGAGTCACGACAACTGCTTTGCATCAGGGGGTGGAAAGAGCCATTGTTGGCTCATGCCACAGTTTTTTCACCTGCCTGGTTGCCCATTTAGCCCATGTAGCTGTGATTTGGCCCAGTCTAGGCAAGAAGGTAGAGGTACAGCTTACATAAATTAACATAGAGACTTTAATATGCATACTTGTGTTCTTGAATGTTTTATTTGACTATCACTTATCCATAATAACTTGTTCCTGCTTGCTTTAAGTATTGTAATAGTTGTTGATCTCCCTCTTATTGTTATTTTCTTACATCTCAAGTTGTCCAAGCCTCTGCTTTAATCTTGAAAGTTTTTCTCTAAATAGTGAATCTAATTTCTAAAATATGCAGTAGAGTACCTTCTTTTTTTCCCCTAAACTTGCTAAATCATTCCATTGCAATGAGGAACTTTGAAGCAGAATAACTGTTGTTCTTGCAAATTTCCTGGGAGCAATTATCTTAATTGTGACACATTGGAGTGAGGATGGTAGTGAATAGGGGTCCCACAGGGCTGCTGTTTGTGGATTTTGAAATATAAACACCAATTTTTAGGCATAAAGTATTTACAAAATTTCTAACCAATTAGATAACGTGTGTAATTGAACAATGCCAATAAACTGCATTATAAGTGAGTTGGTGGTTGGCTATGTACAGTCTCCAGAACCTGGTAACCATGAAGAACAAAGAGCTAGAAACTTTGAAGCTAGTCATTAATGCCAGTGAAAGGAAGTGATGGGGGCAAAAAGAAAACTGGTGACAAGCAAAGCAGCAAGTTAGCAATTAACATTATTCCCCATAAAACAGCATGGAAGTTGATATCAAGGCAAAACATATTATCAAAGTACTAGAATCTCCTGGTGATAGAGCAAAATTAAATATGAAGTAATTTATCCAGAAATCCTACCTCTAGGTAACTATACTAAAAATACACTGATAAAAATAATCTATTTGTATTAGCCACTAACTAGAAACAACACAAATATTCATCATCAAGAGAAAGATTTAATAAAACATGGCATATCTACCCAATGGAGTTTTATGCAGCCATAAAATTAAGAACATCATGACATACTGATAGGTGGAGAAAAATGTATAAAGTGTACTACAAGTGGAGGAAGAACAATCAGAGAAGAGACTTGAGAAACATCTCAACTAAATGCAATGTGTGACCCTTGTTTGGAATCTGATTTTCATGTATTATACAGAAAACATTTTTTGAAATCACTAGAGAAAATTAAACACATCCTAAAAACAGATAACAAAAAACTGTTATTAAATTCAGGGGTGTGATAATGAAAATTTGGTCATATTTTCTTTCTTTTTAAATTTTTTAAATTTATTTTTATTGTTTTTCTATTATAGTTGTCCCATTTTCCCCCCATTGCTCCCTGTCAACCAACCCCTTCCCCTACAGTCATTACCCACCCCATTGTCTGTGTTCATACTAGTTCCTTTACTAAACCCTTCCCCTACTTACCTCTCTTCTCTCCCTCCTCTCCTCCCCCATGATAACTGTTACTCAGTGCCTTGTTCAATTTTGTTCATTTCTTTATGTTGTTCATTAGTCTTCTGTATTAGGTGATATCATATGGTATTTTTTTTTTCATTGCCTGGCTTATTTCGCTAAGCATAATTCTCTCTAGTTCCATCCATGTCATCGCAAATGACAGGAGTTCCTTCTTTCTCTCTGCTGCATAGTATTCCACTGTGTAAATGTACCACTGTTTTCTGATCCAGTCATCTACAAATGGACAATTAGGCTGTTTCTATCACTTGGCTATCGTAAATGGCGCTGCTATAAACATAGGAGTGCATAAGTTCTTTTGAATTGGGGTTTCAGAATTCTTTGGATATAATCCTAGCAGTGGAATCACTGGTTCAAAAGGCAGTTCCATTTTTAGTTTTTTGAGGTAATTCCACACTGTTTTCCATAGTGGCTGCACCAGTCTGCATTTCGACCAACAGTGCAGTAGGGTTCCCGTTTCTCCACATCCTCGCCAGCACTTGTTGTTTGTTGATTTGTTGATGATGGCCACTCTGACTGGTGTAAAGTGGTATATCATTGTGGTTTTTATTTGCATCTCTCTGATAGCTAGTGATGTTGAGTATTCTTTCATATGCCTATGGACCCTCTGTATGTCCTCCATAAAGAAGTGTTTGTTCAGGTCCTTTGCCCATTTTTTAATTGGGTTGTCTTCTTGGTGTTGAGACATGTAAGTTTTTTAATATATTTTGGAGATCATACCCTTGTCTGAGGTATCATCCATCGGCAAATATGTTTTCCCGCATGGTAGGTTCTTTTTCATCTTGCTGATGTTTTCTTTTGCTGAGAAGAAACTCTTCGGTTTGATGTAGTCCAGTTTGTTTATTCTTTCCTTTATTTCCCTTGCCTTAGAAGATGTATCAGTGAAAATATTGCTATGTGGGATCTCTGAAATTTTCCTGCCTATGTTTTTCTCTAGGACTTTATGGTGTCACAGCTTACATTTAAGTCTTCAATCCATCTTGAGCTTATTCTCGTCTGTGGTGTAAGTTGGTGGTCTAGTTTCACTTTTTTGCACGTCCCTGTCCAGTTCTCCCAGCGCCATTTGTTAAAGAGGCTCTTCTCACCCCATTTTATGTTCCTTCCCTCTTTGTCGAATATTAGTTGACCATATATACCTGGGTTTATTTCTGGGCTCTCTGTTCTGTTCCATTGATCTATATATCTGTTCTTATGCCAGTACCAGGCTGTTTTGATTCCAGTGGCTCTGTAGTATAGTTTGACACCAGGTATTGTGATGGCTACTTTGTTCTTCTTTGTCAGTATTGCTGAGACTATTCAGGGTCACTTATGGTTCCATATAAATTTTTGTAATATTTTTTCTATATCTGTGAAATATATAATTGCTATTTTATTTAGGTTGAGTTGATTCTGTAGATTGCTCTGGGTAGTATGGACATTTTAATGATGTTAAAGGCCTACAATCTAGCTACTCTACCAAGCAAGGCTCTCTTTCAAAATGGAAGATTAAATAAGGATTTTCCCAGACAAAGGAAGACCAAAAAAATACAACTCCACCAAACCAGCATTGCAAGAAATGCTAAAAAGAATGCTTTAAGAAAAAGAAGAAAAAAAGAGAGGGAGAGGAACACAGATACAAAGGGAAATGAATAAGTACCTGTCAATAATAACCTTAAATATAAATTGACTAAATGCTCCAATCAAAATACATAGGGCTGCAAAATGGATAAGAAAACAGGACCCACATATATGCTCTCTACAAGTGACACACCTCAAAACAAAAGTTTTACACAGACTGAAAGTGAAAGGATAGAAAAAAGTATTCCAAGAAAATGGACATGAAAAAAAGCTGGGGTAGCAAAACTTATGTCATACAAAATATATTTCACAGCAAAAGCCATAAAAAAGAGGCAAAGAAGGGAATTTCATAATACTTAAGGGAACAATCCATCAAGAAGATATAAACCTGGTAAACATATATGCACCCAATATAAGAGCACCCAAATATATAAGGAAAATATTGGAAGACTACAAGGATATCAACAGCAACACACTCATTGTAGGGGACTTAACACCCCATTATCAACAATAGACAGATTTTTGAAGCAAAGAAACACCAAGGATATTGAGGCACTGAACAACACTCTAGATCAAATGGATTTAATTAATATATATAGAACATTTCACCCCAAAGAAGCAAAATATACATTCTTTTCAATGCACATAGCACATTTTCAAAGATAAACCACAGGGTAGGACACAAAACAAGCTTCAACAAATTCAAAAAAACTGAAATTATATCAGACATCTTCTCTGATCACAATGCCTTGAAACTAGAAATCAACCTCAAGAAAAAAAAGAAACTCAAAGATATTCAAACTAATGGAGAATGAATAACATGATATTAAATAATCAATGGCTTAACAATTACATCAAGGAAGAAATCAAGAAGTTTCTTGAAACTAATGATAATGAACACACAACAACCCAAAACCTATGGGACACAGCAAAAGCAGTCCTGAGAGGAAAGTTCATAGCAATACAGGCCTACCTGAAAAGGATAGAAGAATCTAAAATAAAAAAATCTAACCCTACAGCTACAAGAACTAGAACAACAACAAGAAACAAAGCCCAGGGCGAGTAGAAGGAAGGAAATCATCAAGATCAGAGCAGAATTAAATGACATAGAGACTAAACAAACAATTCAAAATATCAACAAAAGTAGGAGGTGCTTCTTTAAAAAGATAAACAAAATTGACCAGCCGTTAGCCAGGCTCATAAAGAAAAAAAGAGAGGAGGTCATTTCAAAGAGAGCTTATGGGACCAAAACCAGGAGCTCTTAATGCTGTGCCCTAAGATTGAAGTTCTCCATAGAATGTAATAGACACTCAATAGTGCTATGTTTTCCTGAGGAGCTATAAGATTAAACTACTCACATCAGTGATTGGAGTGTGGGAAAGTAAATAAAATAATTGTTCTCCAAGTTTTTTTTTTTAAAGAAAAAAAAAAGAGAAAACCCAAATAAAATCAGAAATCAAAGAGGACAAATCACAACTGATACCACAGAAATACAAAGGATTGTAAGAAATAACTACAAACAACTGTATAGCAAGAAACTTGACAACCTAGATTAAATGGACAAATTCCTAGAAACATATAACTTCCAAAACTGAATCAAGAAGAAGAAGAAAGCCTGAACAGACCGATAACAAAGAGTGAAATTGAAGCAGTAATAAAAAAAACTCCCAGCATACAAAAGCCCTGGACTGCATAGCTTCACAGGTGAATTTTACAAAACATTTAGGGAAGAACTAATGCCTTCCTTTCTCAAACTATTCCAAAAAATCCAAGAAGAGGGAAGACTCCCAAACAATGTCTATAAAACCAGTACTACTCTAATTCCAAAACCAGGTCAAGACACAACAAGGAAAGGAAACTACAGGCCAACATCACTGATGAACATAGATGCTAAAATCCTCAACAAAATATTGGCAAACTGGATCCAGAAACACACTAAAATGATCATACAATACAATCAAGTGGGATTCATACCAGGGATGCAAGGATGGTTTAATATTCGCAAATCAACAAATGTAATATACCACCGAAACCAAATGAAAGACAAAAACCACATGATCATATCAATAGATGCAGAAAAAGCATTTGATAAAGTACAACACTCATTTATGATGAAAACACTCAGGAAAATGGGAACAGAGGGAGCATACCTCAACATAATAAAGGCCGTATACAAGAAACCTGAAGCCAACATCATACTCAATGGACAAAAACTGAAAGCATTGCCCCTGAGATTAGGAACAAGATAAGGATGTCCACTCTCTCCACTTCTATTCAACATAGTGTTGGAGGTTCTAGCTACAGCAATCAGACAAGAAAAAAAAATAAAAGGCATCCAAATTGGGAAAGAGGAAATATAACTGTCATTATTTGCATATGACATGATAGTGTACATAGAAAACCCTATAGACACCACTAAAAAAACTACTCAACATAATAAGTGAATTTGGCAAAATAGCAGGATACATGGTCATGTTTTCTTAAAAAAATAAGAAAAATTTTGACTCTGTTTTAGAATAAATGATCTGAAGTCTGGTTATGCTTTAAAAATGCTCCACTAAACTAAAAACTTGGGAGTATAGAAGAATTGAAACTAAAACAGCAGTCTTAATAAATGTTTTAGGTAAATGGAAAGTAGTGTTTTTCTACTTGTTGTAAATTTGAAAAATTTCATAATAAGAATTTAAATGCATATACTATATATATGTATGTATGTATGTATGTATGTATGTATGTATATGAGGAGGAAGGGACACAAAGAAAAAAGAGAATTATCTTCTGGTTGGTGGGCCCCTTGTAGTACAAGCTTCCCCTGCTAGGTGAGTGTTCTAGGAACCCATCTGTATCAGTGTAATAGCTAGTGTTGTTGTCAGAGGCTGCATTCAGCTTCAGTGAATTTTTTTGAAGATTCTTTTAAAAAATATATTTTATTGATTATACTATTACAGTTTTTCCAATGTTTCCCCATTTTCTCCATTCCACCTGGTACCCCCCTTCCCTCCATCAACCCCCTCCCTACCTCGTGTCCATGAGGCATGCATGTAAGTTCTTTAATGTCTCCATTTCCTATACTATTTTAAACATCCCCCTACCAATTGTATTTCTTAATTCCTGCACTTCTCTCCCCCAATTCTCCTCCTTTGCCCTCCCAGCTGATAACCCTCCAAATGATTTCTATATCTATGATTCTGTTCCTGTTTTGGTTGTTTGTTTCTCTTTTTTTAGATTCAGTTGTTGATAGTCATGAGTTTTTTTTTTTTGTTTTTTTTTTTTTGTCATTTTAGTGTTCATAGTTTTGATCTTCTTTTCCTTAAGTAAGCCTTTAAACATTTCATGT
Organism: Furipterus horrens; assembly: GCF_987537825.1. Taxonomy (NCBI): domain Eukaryota; kingdom Metazoa; phylum Chordata; class Mammalia; order Chiroptera; family Furipteridae; genus Furipterus; species Furipterus horrens. The sequence continues at coordinate 89,020,657 of NW_028327187.1, forward strand.
AATAAAAGCTTGGTGATGATGGACTCCTTTAGCTTTATCTTATCTGGGAAGCACTTTATCTGCCCTTCCTTTTTAAATCATAGCTTTGCTGGATAGAATAATCTAGGTTGTAGGTCCTTGTTTTTCATCACTTTGAATACTTCTTGCCAGTCCCTTCTTGCATCCGAAGTTTCTTTAGAGATATCAGCTTGCAGTCTTGTGAGAACTCATTTGTAGGTAACACTTTGCTTTTCTCTTGCTGCTTTTAAGATTCTCTCTTTATCTTTAACCTTTGGCATTTTAATTATGATGTGTCATGATGTGGCCCTCCTTGGGGCTAGTCTTTCACTATTTTTTCACATAATTTTTCAATTTCTTGCTCTCCCTCTTCTGGCATCCCTGTGATTCGGATGCTGGCACTTTGGAGATGCCCCAGTGTCTTCTTACACTCTCCTTGTTGTTGTTGTTGTTGTTGTTGTTTGTTTGTTTTGAATTCTTGTCTCTTCATTCTGTTCTAGTTGAATATTTATTTCTTCCTTATACTCCAAATCAATGATTTGAATCCTGGCTTCCTTCCCTTCACTGTTGGTCCCTTGAAGATTTTTCTTTATTTCACTTAGTTTAGCCTTCATTTCTTCCTTTATGTTGTTACCATACTCAGTGAGCTCTCTGAGCATCCTGATCACCAGTGTTTTGAACTCTGTATCTGATAGGTTGGCTATCTCAATTTTGTTTTGTTCTTTTTCTGGGGTTTTGTTCTGTTCTTTCATTTGAGCCATATCTTTTTGTCTCCTCAAGTTGGCAGCCTCCCTGTGTTTGTTTCTGTGTATTTGTTATATCTGCTTTTACTCCATGTCTTAGCACACCTGTTAAGTTGAATGGGGCAGAGCCTTAGGTATTCACCAAGGCGGGGCAACCTGTTTCATCATTTAGTTGGGTGAGGGCGTGGAGAAGAACTAATGGCACTGCCTGGCTTCTAGAGGGTTGACCTGTACTCGCCCCATTTCCCATATGCAACTGACACCCTTCCAGCTGTTGCCCTGGCGGTGAATGTCAGAGTGGGTGGGTTTGCATATGTTCTAAGTTCATGCAGGCCCTTTAAAGAAACTCTCCTGAGAGACCAGCAGTTTCTTTGGTTGCCCCAACCCCCACTGGTTTTTACAGCCAGCGATTACAAGCTTTATCTTTTCTCTGTAGCCCTAGGCTGTGCAGTCTGGCATGGGGCTAGGATCACTCACTCCCAAGGTATTCCTCCTGATTTTTATCCACCGCCTCTCTGCCCTAACTCCGTGCTTCTACCCCTCCTATCATCTGGATTGATGTTGCTTCTTTAAATCCTTGGTTGTTGAACTTCTTATATATAGTCCAATTTTCTGGCAGTTCTGACTGTTTTTTGTTTTAAAGTTAGTTGTAATTGTTCTTGCAGTTGCACAGAGAGGTGAAGAGTGTCTGTCTATGCCTCCATCTTTACCAGAAGTTCCAAGACCCCTTAAAGATTCTCTCAATGCATTTGCTCATTTCATGATGGGTGATCTATGAACACAGCTTCCCACACTGCACTGAGTGTTCAGCAGTTTTTAACCAAAAATGGCATAACCCTCATGCCTCATCTTCCCTATTCACCTGATCTTGCCCTGAGCGACTCCCCCCCCCAGATGAAAAAATTCCACAAAGAAAAACATTTTGCCAATATGGAAGAGGTCAAACAAACAAACAAAAAAAAGCAGAAGCACTAAGAGGTGTCAAAATCAATGAATTCAAAAACTGTTTTGAGCAGTGGGAAAAAAGTCTCGATAGGTTTATTGCATCAAATGGAGAGTATTTTGAAGCTGACTGAAGTTTAAACATGTAAGAATAAAGACACAATTTTTTATAAATAAATACTGGGTGGTTTTTGTCCCCCTCGTATATATACATATGTCTGTACATATATATGTACATATAGGTATATGTTTGTGTGTACACACACACACACAGAAGCCTTAGTCCCATCTAAGAGATCCTGACTAAGTGAGTATGAGGAAGAGCTTGCATATTTAAATATTTTTAAAGGTCCAAAGTTCTTTGGTATTTGCATTAATCAAGCAACAGGGTATGGCATTTGAGAGTTAAAAATTCTCAGACTATTATAAATCCATACTGACTATTAAAACCATGATGACTACAACAACTTTTTTCTCAGATTAATTTTTCAGTCCTTCAGTGTTCTAAAGTGATGTAGGTTTACATAAATAACATGAATTTTTTTTTCAAAATGTTATCCTAGTTTGATGTTCAGATTTGTTGATTAATAGAGTCCTGGTTGACAAAATGCCAGATACAAATATGATAGATTTAAGTGAACTTGAGGGCAGGGCTGGCATTGGCTCTATCTTTTGTAAATGTCAAGTTTCTGCCACTTCAAATGATTATAGAGAGAATAACACATATATCTGTGTCAGTGATTGAGAGCCCTAAAAGGAAGGCCTTCAATAAAATCCAATGTATTAGTAATGGTAATAAGGAAAGCCCCTCACCCAACAGGCTCACCTTTGTCATCAGCTGAGGAAGAAGAGCCCAGACTGGTGAGTGCCATCATCTCTGCCCAAGAGCAGAGAGGGAATAAAAGGTACGGGGTCAGTATAGGGAAGGAAAAAAAAGCTTGCTGAATCAGAATAATGTTGTCATTTTCTCCACGTTTGAAAGTAGAAAGACATAGATCCCAGAAATACTCTATCCTGTGGCTTAATTTCAGATACAAAAGGCAGGATCTGAACCAGGAGTTTGATCCTCCTGACAAACATAATGATGTAGTTTAGGCTAACCCGTGAAAGAAAGAAGTACGTACATTTTAATTTTTATTAGCATTCTAAAATTCATTTTAAATTAATGTTTGAGCAGTGCTGACCCAGTAGCAAAATTTCTCTAAAATATTTTATCAAATTGCTTATTTAAATTTTTTTCAAAACAAAACTGTACAAGCAAGAAATATTTTCTTGAGGAAAGCTATCTTCAGTAAAATTCAGAACATGGTTAGTGCTCACAAGGCATTTGAGTAATCTCTCCACTGTCCAGGGGTGTTCCTCAGGAAGCTCAGCCTTCTTTCAGTCTTTGAGATGATCATATGCTGGATGCTGCCTCCAACTAACAAAGTTCATTAGAGATCAATGTGTAAATTCAGTGGGCAAATTTATTAATTTGTAACATGCAATAAAACTTCTAGACAGATTGAAAAGTCATATTGAAAGACCCAATATTCATTCAACAAATATTTATTAAGGACTGTAGTAGGCTGAATAATGGCACCCAAAGATAACAGGTCTTAATCCCTGGAACCTGTATACATTTCTTAATTTGGAAAAAGGGTCTTTTTAGATGTAGTTAAGGTAAGGATCTTGAGATATATAGATTATCCTAGGTTTATCCAGGTGGACTCTGAATGCAATCACAAGTGTCTGTATAAGAGAGAGCCAGAGGGAAATTTGACTAGACATCTACAAAGAAGACCATGTGAAGATGTAACAGAGAAGGATTTGAACATGGTGGCCTCTGAGATGGGAGTCATGCCAGCAACAACCAAGAAATGCAGGCAGCCACCAGAAGCTGGAAGAGGCAAAGAATTGATTCTCTCCTGAATGAACACAGTCCTAATTTCATGCACACCTTGATTTTGGGCCAGTGATGCCAATTTCAGGTTTCTGCCCTCCAGAACCGTGAGAGAATAAATTTCTATTGTTTTAAGATACCAGGCTTGTGACAATGTGTTACAGAAGGTATATGAAACAATTTCAAGCACAAATTGTGCCAACTGTGTGCATATAAAGAATATGGTGCAACCTAAACTACATGGTCTCCATCTCCATGGAGCATCAAAGAGGGTGGTGGGAGAATATGTGATTTGATGGTATAAGCTTCAATAACCTTCTGCATTCCTGCCACAGTTGAAATACATAAACCTGTAGGCAGACTGATGATCCTCTCAGATGAAAGTATATATCTTTTCTTCCAGACAATTCTCCAGGTTTTTTCTTTGATGCACCATGCTAACCATCCCTTTTATTCATCTCCAAATATTTATACATATATTTACGTATATAATTTTGTTTGTTTAATTCTCACAGAGTACCCTATTTTATATCTTCTTAGCAAGTTAACACCTCATGTAACTAGATCTTTCACATAATTTTTAATGTTATCATGTTTTCAATGAGCAAAATCACAGATGTTGGGCATTTGAACAAAAACAGTTTTGGAAGAGAGAAGATGGCGGAGGAGTGAGGGGAGGCTGCGCTTTCTGGCTCCCGAGATCCATCTGTAGTTTGGGCTAATTGCAGACAGAACATCTCAGTGAGCAGCTGGACACTGGCAGGAGTCAAGCCTTGCCAATACTAGATTAGAGAAAACCATCTGGGAGCGACCTGTTTGGTGAGGTTAGTGGAGGAAAAAGGGATGAGACAGGATTTCTGACTGGGGTGGCTCCCTGTACTGCAGCTGGAAGTACACAGACTTTTTAGTGACCACAGGCTTCCCCAGAGAGGAATCAGGAGGAGAGCGGATCTCTGCCTGATGGCAGAGCCAGGAGAGGACCAGTAGGCATCTGGCGCTGAAAGAGAAGAAACAGCATACTGCTGTGCATGTGAGAACGTGATATTTCTTTATTTTTTTCTCTTGTGTACTGCGGAGAGGGGAGGAAGGGTTGGGGTGATAGGACATACTAGAGGAGCGCAGGCGCAGAAGTGCGCTTGCCCACTCCCCAACCCTCCCCTTGGGTAGCGTGGGTGCACACAGGGAAGTGCCCTCATACACTGGCCTAGGCGTGCAACCAGGTCACCGGCTGCTCGTCTTGGTGCACCTCGGACACACCCCAACAGACATAAGATTAGTACCCCAACAGGCACAGTGAGGGCCCACTGGGCATGCAGAAGACTGGGTGCAGACACCCCTGGCCATCCCCAGTGGCCACTAGGCAGGAGCGCAGACCACTTGCGCAGGCTCTGCTCATGCCCGCCCAGATGGGTGCGGGAACAGCGGGTGGCTGCAACTCACAGACGCTCACTTCCACTGTGCACAAGTGTCCAGAGCCCCACCCCAAGGGGCAAGAGACTAACTCCCAGGGCAAGGCTTGGCAGGCCTGAGGCCAGCATGCAGGCCACCTTGAACAGGCACATGCGCACATGCACAAGCACCCCGGCCGGCTCCAAACAAGCGCCAAACCTGCATAGATCAGGAACCTCTCGCCCGCCTCATTAGACCAACTGTGGATCCATAAAAAGAAGTCAACACATAAAGGCTGAATTGAATAAAAACCTTCCTTTTGTGTGTCTGTATATATATATATATACATAGATAGATAGATAGATAGAGATAGATAGAGATAGATATACATATATATATTTAAATTTTTATTTCAATTTTAGTTTTTTATTTGTATTTTATTTATTTTAATTTTTTAATTTCTTATTTTAATTTTAGTTTTAATTTTTACTTTTATTAAAATTTTTTAAAAACTATCTCTTTAATTTGTTTCATAACATCTCTTTCTCATCCTTCCACTTTAATTTTTATTTATTTGTTTGTCTGTTTTCTTTAGACTCCCTTTCACACTAAAAAGAATATAACTACTATATAAATTTAATACTATACAATTCCACTTTGTTACTATATTCTGCAATTTCCCCTCTTTATCTTTTATTATTAACATACAATGTAAATATTACCTACTATCTTGCATAGTCTCAAAACTACTTGCTATTATTACTAGTCTATCATGCCCTCTCTCAAAAATCATATTTTTCCTCTTTAAAAACAGCTCTTATCTATTCTTCCTATATTATAAAAGCCCTAACCTCTCTACATTTATATTAATACTGGCTCATTTGCTGATGATAGCGGGATAGAGAGTGGGGAATATTTTTGAGGGAGTGGGTCCCCTGCCTGGGTTGTGTGTTTATGTTTTTAATAGCATGTCCACAAAGAACTCAAGACAAAGTGGACAGAGTGACTCTCAATCATTAGCCAGAGGGAAGATCCCACCAAAGAGCATCTGAAATATAACCAGACAGCATAAACAAATGACATAAAGGGTATCCCAAGAACATCAGGCTGAGGAGATCAAAGATACTGCACCACGGAAACCCCCAGATCTCCTATAAAGAATCTCATACCAGAAAGGTGGGAAGTTGAAGCAGACAAACCCAAAAAACAAAAACAAACAAGAAGAATCCAACATAGTAAGACGCAGAAACAATCTCTCAATGAAAAAAAAAAAAAAAAAAACCCAGAAAGAGAGGTAGATGGAATAGACATAGCCCAAATGTCAGACATGAGATTCAAAACAATGATGGTAAAGAAGCTCAATATACTCAACAACCTCAAAAACAACTACGACAGCCTCCAAGGAAGTTACCAACAGCTCCAAGAAAATTACAGGAAACTTACGGAGAACTACACCAGCATAAAAAAGGACATAGAAACTATTAACAAGAACCAGGTAGAAATGAAGAATTCAATCTCTGAACTAAAAAACAAAGTAGAATGTATCAAAACCAGATGAAACGAAGCAGAGGATCAGATCAGTGAGTTAGAGGACAATGTAGAAAAAAATTCCCAGGAAATACAACAAAATGAAAAAAGGTTGAAAAAATATGAACAAGATGTAAGGGAATTACAGGATAGCATGAGGAAAATAACATCTGTGTCATTGGAATAAAAAAGGGAGAAGAAAAAGAACAAAGAATAAAAAAGCTGATAGAAGAAATAATGACAGAAAATTTTCCCAACCTGATGAGAGAAAAAGTTATGCAAGTTAAGGAAGCACAGAGAGTCCCAATGAAGAAGAACCCAAAAAAATCCAATCCTAGGAACATCATAATTAAAATGGCAACATTCAAAGACAGAGAATCCTAAAAGCAGCAAGAGAAAAACAGCAAATAACATAAAAGAAGCTCCAATAAGGCTATCGACTGATTTCTCAACAGAAACACTACAAGCCAGAAGGGAATGGTCAAAAATATTTCAAGCAATCAAAAACAAAGACCTACAACCACGAATACTCTACCCAGCAAGGCTCTCATTCAAAATGGAAGGTGAAATAGGGAGTTTCCCAGACAAAGGAAGACTAAAAGAATACATCTCCACAAAACCAGCATTGCAAGAAATGCTAAAGGGAATGTTTTAAGAAAACGAAGAAAAAAAGAGAAGAGAAACACAGGTACAAAGGAAAATGAATAAATACATGTCAATAATAGCCTTAAATGTAAATGGATTAAATGCTCCACTTAAAACACATAGGGTAAGAGAACGAATAAGAAAACAGGACCCACATATTTTCTGTTTACAAGAAACACGCCTCAAAACAAAAGATTTACAAGGACTAAAAGTAAAGGGATACAAAAAAATATTCCAAGCAAATGGACATTAAAAATAAGCTGGGGTACCAGTACTCATATCAGACAAAATGGATTTCAAAGCAAGGGCAATAAAAAGAGACAAAGAAGGACATTTCATAATACTTAAAGAAACAATCCAACAAGAAGATATAACACTGATTAACATATATGCACCCAACATAGAAGCACCCAAATACATTAAAAAAATACTAGAAGGCCACAAGAAGGATATCAACAATGACACACTCATAGTAGGGGACTTCAACACACTATTATCAATCATAGACAGAACTTTGAAGCAAAGAAGCACCAAGGATATACAGGCATTGAACAACACACTAAACCACATAGACTTAACTGATGTATATAAAACTTTTCACCCCAAAGAAGGAAAATATACGTTCTTTTCAAATGCACATGAAATATTTTGAAACATAGAACACATGATAGTACACACAACAAGCCTCAACAAATTCAAGAAAATTGAAATCATATCAAGCATTTTTTCAGACCACAATGCCTTGAAACTAAAAATCAACCTCTGAGAAAAAAATCAAAGACATCGAAACTTGTGGAGAATGAATAACATACTATTAAAAAAATGAATGGGTTAACAATGATATCAAAGAAGAAATCAAGAAATTTCTAGAAACTAATGATAATGAACACACAACAGCCCAAAATCTATGGGACACAGCAAAAGCAGTCTTAAGAGGGAAGTTCATAGCAATACAGACATATTCGAAAAGGATAGAAATATCTCAAATAAAAAAATCTAACCCTACAGATACAAGAACAAGAACAACAAGGACAAACAAAGCCTTGGGCAAGAAGAAGGAAGGAAATCATCAAGGTCAGAGAAGAATTAAATAACATAGAGACCAAACAAACAATTCAAAAGATCAACAAAACTAGGAGCTGGTTCTTCGAAAAAATAAACAAAATCAACAAGCCTTTAGCCAGACTCATCAAGAATAAGAAAGAGAAGACCCAAATAAAATCAGAAACGAAAAAGAAGAAATCACAACTGATACCACAGAAATACAAAGGATTGCAAGAAATTACTATGAACAACTGTATGGAAGAAATTTGACAACCTAGATGAAATGGACAAATTTCTAGAAACATATAATTGACCAAAACTGAATCAAGAAAAAGTAGAAAGTCTCAACAGACCAATAACAAAGAAGGCAATTGAAACAGTAATCAAAAATCTCCTGGCATACAAAAGCCCTGTACTGGATGGCTTCACTGGTGAATTTTACAAAACATTTAGGGAGGAACTAAGTCTTCCCCTCCTCAGACTATTCCAAAAAATCCAAGAAGAGGGAAAAATCCCAAACTCTTTCTATGAAGTCAGTATTACACTAATTCCAAAACCAGGTCAAGACACAACAAAGAAAGAAAACCACAGGCCAATATCACTGATGAACATAGATGCTAAAATCCTCAACAAAATATTGGCAAACAGGATCCATCAATACATCAAAAAGATCATACACCACAATCAAGTGGGATTCATCCCAGGGATGCAAGGATGGTTTAATATTCGCAAATCAATAAATATAATACATCACCTAAACAAAATGAAAAAAAAAATCACATGATCATGTCTATAGATGCAAAAAAAGCATTTGATAAAGTACAACACCTATTTATGATGAAAACACTCAGCAAAATGGGAATAGAGGGAGCATACTGTAACATAATTAAGACTACATATGAGAAACCTGAAGCCAATATCATGCTCAATGGACAAAAACTGAAAGTATTCCCCCCGAAATCAGGAACAAGACAAGGCTGTCCACTCTCTCCACTCCTATTCAACATAGTGTTGGAAGTCTTAGCCACAGCAATCAGACAAGAAAAAGAAAAGACATCCAAATTGGGAAAGAAGATGTAAAACTATTATTATATGCAGATGACATGATAGTATACCTAGAAAACCCTATGCACACCACTAAAAGACTACTCGATATAATAAGTGAATTTGGCAAAATAGCAGGATGCAAAAAATATGTACAGAAATCTAAGGCATTTCTGTACACCAACAATAAAATATCAGAGTCAGAGACAGAAAAGTAAATACCATTTACTAGAGCAACAAGAAAAATAAAGTACCTAGGAGTAAACTTAACCAAAGAGATAAAAAAGAAACTGTACTCCAAATATTACATAACATTGAAGAAAGAAATTAAGGAAGATACAAATAAATGGAAGCAAATACCATGTTCTTGGATGGGAAGAATCAACATCATCAAAATGGCCATACTACCCAAAGCAATTTACAAATTCAATGCAATCCCTATTAAAATACCAATGACATATTTCACAGACCTAGAACAAATACTCCAAAAATTCATATAAAACCAAAAAAGACCCCGAATAGTCAAAGCAATCTTGATACAGAAGAACACAGCAGGAGGAATCACGATACCAGACATCAAACAATACTACAAAGCCACTGTGATCAAAACAGCCTGGTAGTGGAATAAGAACAGACATATAGATCTATGGAACAGAATAGGGAGTTCAGAAATTAATCAGGAATATTCAGTCTACTAATACTTGATAAAGGAGGAAGGAACATAAAAAGGAGTGACAAGAGCCTCTTTAACAAATGGTGCTGGGAGAACTGGACAGGGACTTGCAAAAAAATGAAACTAGACCACCAACTTACACCACACATGAGAATAAACTCAAGATGGATTGAAGACTTAAATGTAAGCCATGACACCATAAAAGTCCTAGAGGAAAACAGAGGCCGGAAAATTTCAGATATCCCACGTAACAATATTTTCATGGATACATCTCCTAAGGCAAGAGAAATAAAGGAAAAAATAAACAAATGGGACTACATCAGACTAAAGAGTTTCTGCTCAGCAAAAGAAAATATCAGCATGATGAAAAGGAAACCAACCTTATGGGAGACTTATTTGCCAATGATATCTCAGACAGGGAACTGATATCCAAAGTATATAAAGAGCTTATATGACTCAACATCAAGAAAACAGACAACCCAATTAAAAAAAAATGGGCAAAGGAACTGAACAAACACTTCTCCAAAGAGGACATACAGAAAGTCCATAGACACATGAAAAAATGCTCCACATCACTAGCCATCAGAGAGATGCAAATAAAAACCACAATGAGATACCATTTTACACCAGTCAGAATGGCCATCATCAACAAATCTACAAACAACATGTGCTGGCAAGGTCGTGGAGAAACTGGAACCCACTGCATTGTTGGTGGGAATCCAGACTGATGCATCTACTATGGAAAACAGTATGGAATTACCTCAAAAAACTAAAAATGGAACTGCCTTTTGAACCAGCGATTCCACTGCTAGGATTATACCTGAAGAATCCTAAAACCCTAATTCAAAAGACCTTATGCACCTCTATGTTCATAGCAGCACTCTGTACTATAGCTAAGTGCTAGAAACTCCCTAAGTGCCTACCTGTAGATGAGTGGATCAAAAAACTGTGGTACATTTACACAATGGAATACTATGTAGCAGAAAGAAAGAAGGAACTCCTGCCATTTGCAACAACATGGATGGAACTAGAGAGAATTATGCTTAGTGAAGTAAGCCAGGCAAAGAAAGAAAAATACCATATGATATCACCTAATACAGGAAAGTAAAGAACAACATAAACAAACAAACTAAATGGGACAAGGAGCAGAATAACAGACAATAGGGGGGAGGGGAAGGGAGAGAAGGGGGATAAGTAAGGGAAGGATTTAGTCAAGGAATGTGTATAAGTGACTCATGGACATTGGTAACAGGGAGGAATATAATTGTGGGAGAAGAGTGGGCTCGGTAGGGGGGAGCAATGGGGGGAAATGGGGCAACTGTAATTGAAATATCAAAAAATAAAATTAAAAAAAATAGTTTTAACATTTTTGGCTAAGACTTTCCATTTGGAAAAGGAATTGTTACTGGGACAAATGTTCAGGATATTCTGCAAATAATTGCCTTTTGGGTTCCTTTGACCATGCAACAAACTATAAGGTATGGTGTTGCTCTCTTGCCAATTACCATAAACTTCTGTGCATTGATCTCAAAGATGCCTTCTGAGTTATCATATCTAAGATGAACTCTCTATATTATTGTTAACAATGAGAATGTTTTGCTTATGATACAGATCAATTGATAAAGTCTTGGTGCCCAGGTCTATGAAATGTCTCTGGCTTCGGAAATGTAGTCTATATTTGGCCATTTACACCAATGCATGCATAGATTCTTTGTCATCCAGCCTCACAAACAGAAAAAAATCACCCAGTGTATGTCCTCTGCCGTCACTATCCAACTTTGGATCTTTGAGTATGGAAGAGACTAGGCAGCTGTTACAACAGTGCTTTCCCCAAGCCCTCAGACAGCTAACTTCACTATAAGCTTAGGAAAGGGAAAAATTCCATAATCTTATCTGGCTTCCTGCTTCCTGCAGTTTCTTTTTTCTACCACCAATGCACATTCGCTACTCAGAAAAAAGATTAATTCACATATCTTTAACTCCCTCTAAGATTTATGACACTTTCCATGGGCTTCAGATACTTCTATTGAGGTCAGTAGGCCTGGAGAAAGAAAATTGGCTTGAGTGCCAAGGCAACTAAAAAGGAGCTTACCTGCTTTCTTTTACAGGCTTTGGAGAAGTATGGACTGGGGATGGCAGAATCCTCTTTAGGTCATGATGTTTTTTGTTTTTTGTTTTTTTAATTGAAATACAATTTATGATTATACAGTAATAATATCTCATTCCATACAATTTGGAATATAAGTTGAAAAAAGTATAATGAAGAAAATAACAGCACCTGAAAAAAACAATGACTCTAAAATAACCAGTATTGGTTTTGAATATGTTTTTCTGTACAAGTATTCAGTTTAGGATTTTGCTTTTTTTTTTACTTCATACAAAATTATATCTTTTTGTTTTATTATATATCCATCATAAACATGACTTTAAAGGACTGTAATATCCTACTATATTTGACTATTTCCAATCATTTGACATGTCTACAACTTTAAATTTCTCACTGTTAAAAGTAACACTTTGGACTTCCAGCCAAGATGAAGGCATAGACAGACATGTTGCATCTCCCTCCACAACTAAGAAGGAATACAACTACCTCAAAACTAGAAACAACCAGAATTTCCATAAAATCAAACTGCATGGAAGTCCAACAAAGATATAAAGAAGAAATACACATCCAAACAAGTAGGAGGGGTGGAGCCGGGGCGGAGAGGACACAGTGTGGGGGTGGCAGCACTGGCAGCAGCGGCAAGCTGGAAGAAAGCGCAGTCACACATTTAAAAAAGTCAGAAGGGACACCTGGGGAGCAATCCCAGCTTCTCACTGGACCTCACAGCTCACAGTTCCAGCACCGGGGAAAATCAAGCCTCATTGCTTCTGACTGTGCAAACCAGTGGGGGTTGGGGTGGAGGCAGAAACTGCCAGTCTCAACAGAGTCCACTTCTTTAAAGGGCTCCCACAGTCCTAGAATATCCGCAGGTCCACCCACTCTGCGAACAATGGCCAGGGCAGCAGCTAGAGGAGTGCCAGTCCAGTGCAGAAGTGGGAGAGGTGCCTGGAAAAGGGGCGAGTGCTGGGCAAGCAGCATTGTTCCCTCTTGGACCCCTCCCCCACACACAGCACCACAACATGGTGAAACATGTCGCCCTGTACTGACGAGTCCCTAAGGCTCTGCCCCTTACAATGTGACAGAAGCGACAGCTCTACCTGGGATGCGGAGGAAAGCAAACACAGGAGCCTGCCAGAATGAGGAGACAGAGAAGTATGGCCCAAAAGGGGAAACGAATCAAGGTTCCAGTGGGAGATTGAAGTGACAAGGAGATAGCCAACCTAACAGATGAGGAAATGGACAACCTAACAGATGCAGAATTCAAAACACTGGTGATAAAGATGCTCACAGGCTTTACAGATATGCTTGAGTACGGCAAACACATAAGAGAAGAACTGAAGCCTATGCTAAGTGAAACGAAGAAAAATCCGCACAAAACCAGTGGTGTAGGGAAGAAAACTGGGGTTCAAATAAATGATTTGGAAAATAAGGAAGAATAAAACAGTCAACCAGTGCAGAATGAGGAAGCAGGAATTGAAAAAAATGAGGAAAACTTTCCATATTTTGTGAAGGAGATGGACATACAGTTCTGGGAAGCACCAAGGTTCCCGGGTGAGCTGGACCGAGAGGGGACCACACCAGGATGCATCATGACTGAGATGTCAAAGGTAAAAGATAAAGAGAGTCCTGGGAGCAGCAAGAGAGAGGCAGAGAGTTGCCTACAGGGGGGTGCATATAGGACTGTCAGCTGATTTATCAGAGAACACTTTGCAGGCAGGAAGGGACTGGCAAGCAGTATTCAATGTAATAAAAAGCAACCTACAACCGAGATTTTTCTATTCAGAAAAGCTTTCATTTGGAATGGAAGGGCTGATGAAGTGCTTCCCAGACAAGTTAGAGCTAAAAGGGTTCATCATCACCAAGCCATTATTATATGAAATGTCAAAGGGATTTACTTATGAAAAAGAAGATCAAAACTATAAACACTAAAATGACAACAAACTCACAACTATCAACAACTGAATCTAAAAAAATAAAAAAAATCCAACTGAGCAAACCAGAATAGGAACAGAATCATAGTTATGGAGATCATTTGGAGGGTTATCAGCTGGGAGGAGGGAGGGGGAGAAATGGGGAAATGGTGCAGGGACTAAGAAGCATAATTGGTTGGTACAAAATAGACAGGGGGGTGTTAGGAATAATCTAGGAAAGGATAAAGCCAAAGAACTTATATGCTCAACCCATGGACATGAACTAAGGGCTGTGGGATTGCTGGAGGGAAGGGGGGTACTTGGCACAGGGGAGCAAAGGGGAAAAATTGGAACTACTGTAACAACATAATCAGTAAAATATACTTTAAAAAAACCTAACACTTTGAATGAAAAACCTTGCATATAAATTCTTTGTGGACATCTATAATTGTTTTACCAGGATAAAGCATTAGCTGTGAAATTACTAGATGAGAGAGTATGCAGACTTTAAAGAGTGTTTTATTAAAGTGTAACCTACATCCAGAATGTACACAAATCATTAATGCATCACTTTATGACTTTTGATCCAGTGAACACATCCATGGACCCAATACTCAGATCAAAAAAATATTACCAGCATCCCAGAAGCATCCTTTAGGTTCCTAAACATTTCAAAATTGACCATTATGCTTATCTCCAACACAATAAATGAGTTTTACCAGCTTTTCAACTTTATATAAATAGAATCATTCATATGGTACGTACTCTTTTTTTCTTTGGCTCCTTTCATTGAATAGTCTATCATTAGTGCAATTCATCCATGTAGTTAGGTGTAGCAATCATTTGTTCATTCTCATTGCTGGATGGTATTCCATTGTATGCATATGCCACATTCATTATTTATTCTAATGCTGATGGACATTTGAGTACTTTTAAATTTGAGGCTATTATGAATAGTGCTGCTATAAACATTCTAGTACATGCCTTTTGATAAACATATATACACATTTCTGCTAGATACATACTTAGGATTGGAATTGTTAGATGTTAAAAATGGATGGCATATGTTCAGCTTCAGTAGATATCGTCAGTTTTTTTTCAAAATATTTGTAGAATATGCATATTTTCAGTCTCTTAATTCAAACTGCTGCCATTCACAAAGGTTCTCTCCATTTACAATGTCCCAGAAGCATGTGAGACACATGTGAAACCCTTCCCAAGAGCAGGTATTACATACTTCTTTAAAAATACCTTTGCTACTGCAGTAAGCCCAAAAGTGGACCTTTTGCTTCTATTTTAACTTGTATTTTCTTGATTGTTATTGATAGTCAAACATTCCACACAAAAAAAATCCCACAAATATCTGACAAATTTTAAAAAATCTTTACATAATTTTCAAATTACTTATTGAAATATTTGTCTTTTTTCTTGTGGTTTTGAAAGGTTTTCCTTTATATTAACAAAATCATGGAAGATTTTAAAATAATAACTGCATATACACACAGACTCAAATTAACATAGGAGTACATCTTGAAACTTCTTCACTCCTATTTTAAACTTGTTATTCACTAGGTGAATTTATTGTGCATACATTATGCTCAAGGGTATGTGCTGTACACTGAGCAATGGAAACAAAATTGGTCAAGGTGTACAGACTCTGTCCTCAAGTGGCTTATAGTCATTGGCTACCTGAGACTCATAAGTGGATATATACAATACAGAGTAGTAAGCTACGCAAGTCACATTGGCAATAAGAAAATAGAGGGTTTGAGAATGTAAAGAATGGACAAAGAACCTTTGGCTGGAGTAATAGATGGCACTGAAGGTGCCAATCTCAAAGCTGAAACTTGAAAGATGGAGGAGTGTCTTTACTAGTTGAAGCTGAAGAGGAAGCATAGATGAAGTGGGCAGTAGGCCAAGTGTAGATCCAGGGACACTTTGTAGGCCACAATTATGTATAAAGCAGGAGGAGAAATCGAGAAGCTCAGGTTGATTTTTATCTGGAATTTGGGCAGGAGAATGGTGAGTTCAAAATATAATGGGAAAGCTGTTTGAAGCCAGAGTTACTATTTCAAAAGATTTCATTGACACCAAGCTGTTCCTCCATTTTCAACATTGTGTCCCCTCTGGAAGAAGTACCCCCATCAGGCTCTGAATTCCAAGCTAAGCTGTGTGGTATGCCACATGTATACTAAACTAAAACATCTTTGCCATGAACTTGAAAGTATATTGGCAAAATATATATATGCAAAATACCCCAAGATTCTGATTATACTTTATGTTAGGAGTATTGGGCAATTTTCAGGGCTTTCCTTCCACTTGTTATGTATGTGCATTCTATGAACACTGTAGCCAAATTTGTCTTCCTGTGTTTTCCTCACTCTAACAGACAACTACCCTCCATCCCTGGACACCCTCAATACACACACACACACACACAAACACACATACACACACACACACACTTGGAGTGCTCCCTTAGAGCCCAGAAAGTCCATTAAACTGTTCCCTGGCTTAGGGCCCAAATAAAGAAAATGAGAGGCTAACTGAGCAACAATCGCTGTGTTGTTTCACAGGCTTATATTCCTAATGCTATTCAAGGGCTCTAAACAAATTATCAAAAGAGCATGTGGAAGAGAGGGAATAATTTTTCTTCCTGGAATTTGGTGTATCATAGGTAGGGAAGTGGGAACAGCAGTTCCAGGTGCAAGGAATAAGGGTTACATTGTTTGTAAATCATTTTAAAATAATAATAACACCAGTGAGAGGGTCTCCTTTGTTTTCGCCGTGCACTGGTGTAGGGGCACCAAATATTCCCTGTGAAAAGTTTCAGAAGTCTGCTAAATATGTAAATATGTAGGGGCTTCAGATGTTCTTTGTAAGAAGTAGCAAAGGCCTGCTAAAAAGCCGTAGAAAAACAATGTTACAGACACTCAGTGATTTACAAGTTAAAAGACCCCAGCTTAGCCCTTATCTCCTTCCATTTGCTTGTAACTTGCCTATAACTCTTGTAAAGTTATGTCTTACAAAGTGTCTAGCCTTTTTATAAAATTAATTGGTTTACAAAGACCTTGACCTAACTAAAGGGCTGCAGTGGCAAGCTAAGATACCCTTATAGCCTTGCCAATTTCTGTTCCTGTTACTGCCAAGACATCCCTGCAGTCCTGCCCAGCCCCCTCTTCCTAAGGCTGTTTCCCACCAAAGAAGAAACAAAGGAACATCATCAGTATATAAACCCAGTTTTTAGACCCCATTGCACATCAGAGCTTGTTAGAGACTAGCTCAGAGTCTCTGTCCAACTGTCAGCCATTATTAAAATCCTTTGCTTACTTTATACACTGCTTCAGAGTGTTCAATCTCGCCTATGTAGCAGTTAACACTGGCAATTCTAAACAGGTCAGTGATAAAACACTCCTCCTCCAAAAAGTCTTTTGTTGCTATTGTTATTTTTTAATTTTAATACTATAATATATATGTAAACTAACATTGCACTTTTTTGTGATTATCCTTCAATTAACATGGTAGTCTATAAGAAAGTGATATTATAGAACTCTCAGGTCTAGGGTCAGCCCCCAAACAGACAGACCCAGCTATATGTGTTCATTTCTAGGGAAGATCCAGATCCAAATCACTATAACTCACTTTGAAAGCAGTTTCTATCTCCCTCATCATGATACTGCATATCCCCACAACTGAACAGTAGATTCAAAATAAAAAATGAGAACCAAATGATTGTAAAGACAAAAAACAACAACAGAATTTGAGTTACTTTAATTCTGTCAGTCCATGTATGAAATCTCTGAACCTGGTGATGATCACACTTTCACAAGCGTTTTTTCATGTGTTTCCCTTTTTTGCTGTTGGATTTGTGTTTGATATATTTTTTAAAATGAAGTAATGTAATTAAAAATAGTCTGATAGCTTTTGTCAATTATTGTACTGTAATGTTTATTTTATTATTTTATTTGCATAATATATCCAAAGTTAAATAAAAGAAAATTTCACTGTCTACATTTTTTTTCTAGCTATTATTATTATTCATTGTATTTCGTGACCTGCTCTGGCTCTCAATACACCAGGCACAGCACAAAGAGAGACAAACAGTTTCCTATCAGGAGTCCCAGTGGAGCCAGGAATCTAAAAACCCAGGAGAAAATTAAACCATAACAGATCTCAGTAATCCACCTGAGAAGATAAAGCTCAGAAAAAGAGAGAAGAACCCAGAACTCCCTTAGATACACTGAGCGTGTGATCCCAGCTCCTTAAACCAAGGAGAGTTACACACTCTGGACAAGGAGGGCAACTTTTG
Organism: Furipterus horrens; assembly: GCF_987537825.1. Classification (NCBI taxonomy): domain Eukaryota; kingdom Metazoa; phylum Chordata; class Mammalia; order Chiroptera; family Furipteridae; genus Furipterus; species Furipterus horrens. Next base: position 89,038,869 of record NW_028327187.1, read on the forward strand.
GACTAGAAATGGGCCCAAAAGGAGACCAGTAAAGCATGCTAGATAAAAAGCTTTCAAGCTTTTTCAATAGCAACGAGCATTAAAATAAGTAAAATACATATGTCACATGCAACTAGAACACACATTACAAATAATATAAACATACATTTATTTAAATAACACATAAACTTTACTGTGGGTAATAAAATATCTCTATTCTATTCTGTTTCACTTTTTTAAAATGTTGCTTGTAATTCAGTAAATTCATTTTATGACCCAGTATTGAGTAAGTAGCCTGCAGTAAAAAATACTGGCATAAGGGAAAGGAATCTTGACCTTCTAGTGTTCTGATAATAATCCCAAGTTTGTTGGTCTTTTACTCCAGAACAAGTTTTGAAAAACCAGATGTTTCTTCTTATCTTGTGTCCTGGAGCAACCTGAGCTCAGACATCACTAAGAATGAGACAAGGATGAGTCAGAGCCAAAACAAAATTAAAACAGTACTAAAAAACATATTAATGTAAGAAAATAAGACTAGAAAATTTTGTTAGTTTTAACTAATAAAGTAAGCATTCTTCAACTGAGAACATCTCCATAAGTTGACAGCCTAATTTATTAGTGCAATATAAAAACAATTAGAAATTTCAAGAAATAGCTTTTGAGAAAGAACATGTAATATAATACTACATAATTTGCTGACAGTAAACAATATTTATATAGCCATAATAATATGAATGGTCTTTATTTTCTTTTTCTTTTTTTTAAATGTTTTTTATTGATTATATTGTTACAACAGTTCCAATTTTCTCCCCCTTGTTCCCCTCCACCCAGCACCCCCCTCCCCCAGCAATCCCCCCTCAAGTCCATACCCCTGGTTCATAAAAATTAACTATCCCCCCTCTCAAACATTAGGACCCTTTGTAATCTTGTAAAGGACAATGGGCGAAGGTCTCAAGCTCCTCTAGCTATTTTCAATTGCCGAATCAACATAGAGAAAAAGCAAGGATTTATTTATTTAAATTGTACATTTATAGTTGTTATCAACCTTAAATTCAAGAGTAAGTGTAAAAAAGTATATGATAGCAAATGTTAGGAGACAGACATATGGGAGAAGAGTTGAGGAAGGGCAGGGTCACTGAGATCTTCACCTTAAAAAATAAAGAGTTAAAGATACTGTACTTCATCTCTAGTTAATAAAATAAAGATTCAAATATATCACTCAAAGCTACAGAAGTAACTAATAGTGGAACCTAAATAGAGATATAAATTTATTGGTCAGCTGAAAAGAGAAGAAACACATACATGAGTGAAATTCTCATTTCCCATAGCAGGGAGTTGATATATAATGTATGCAATTGATAAGTCAAGAAATAGTAGGATATATATTATATTTAGAGATGTAGAGATAACTACAAAAAGGAGAGCAAAGTTATTTAAAAAAAGATGCAACTTGAAAGGGGTACTATCAGAGATAATTACTTTTTATTACATATACGTCTGTACAAACTGACTTTTAAAATTATATTCATGTACTATTATGACTTAAAGTAACACTAAAATTAATAATAACAGTAATGATAATTATTAGTGTAACCTGGAAAACCATGGGTTTTATACTCTATTGACTTTCTAACGTTGTGAATCAATGGTTGAGGTTAAAATTATCATAGTATTTTAAAGTTCTCTTTCTTTTACTCCTGATCCAGTTTGCTAGCTACTAAAATGATTTTATATGCCATTAATTCAAAAATGACCTTTAAATATGAGTCAAATAAAAACATTCCCCAGAAATTAATCAACTTCCATGGGCTAGAGAAGGCTCACTTGCATTTTGATAATATTTTATGTTACATATTTGGTTGATATGCTTCTTAATGGTAGCAATGTTATCCTGCATGAGAGAAAAGCCATTTTTCTTTCTTTTACATCATAACTTACTTGCACTGCCAGGACCTATAGAGAGAATTTGTGTTTATGAGCTGCATCAGCAGTGTCAGATAAGGTATACAATAGCTGGAATTCCTATCAGTTTGCTCAGTTATAAGATGTAATGTCAGACTTCCAGCCAAGATGGAGGCATAGATGGACATGCTGCATCTCCCTCCACAACTACCTCAAAACTAGAGACAACCAGAAGTTCCAGAAAATCGAGCTACATGGAAGTCCAACAAAAATATAAAGAAGAAATACTCATCCAGACAGGTAGGAGGGGTGGAGAGGACGTGGTGTGGTGGTGGCAGCAGCAGAGGCAGTGGCGGCGGCAGCGGTGGTGGCAACAGTGGAAGGCTGGCAGAAAACCCAATGACATATTTTAAAAAGTCGGGAGGGACACCTGAGGAGTATTCCCAGCCCCAGACCAGATCATACATCTCACATTTCCAGTGCTGAGGAAAATCAAGCCTCATTGCTTCTGACTGTGCAAACCAGTGGGGGTTGGAGTGGAGGGAAAAACTGCTGGTCTCTCAGCAGAGTCCACTTGTTTAAAGGGTCCCCAGGGTCCTAGAATATCTGCAGACCACCCACTCTGGGAACCACAGCCAGGACAACAACTATAGAGGCGCCAGGTCCATACAGAGGTGAGGGAAGTGCCTGGAAAAGGGGCCAGTTATCCAATAGAGAATGAGGAAACAAGAATTGAAAAAATATGAGTAAAGGCTTAGGAACCTCTGGGACAACTTTAAACATGCCAACACTGAAACCTAGGGGTGGCAGAAGGAGAAGAGGAAGAGCAAGAAATTGAAAGCTTATGTGAAAAAATAATGAAGAAAAGCTTCCCAAATTTGGTGAATGAAATAGACATAAAAGTCCAGGAAGCACAGAGAGTCCCAAACAAGCTAGACCCAAAGAGGACCACACCATGACACATCATAATTAAAATGCCAAAGGTTAGAGATAAAGAGAGAATCTTAAAAGCAGCAAGAGAAAATAAGAGAGTTACCTACAAAGGGGTGCCTATAAGACCATAAGCTGATTTCTCAAAAGACATTTTGCAGGCAAGAAGGAACTGGCAGAAAGTGTTCAATGTGATAAAAAGCAAGGACCTACAACCATGATTAGTCTATCTAGCAAAGCTATCATTTAGAATGGAAGGGCAGATGAAGTGCTTCCTAGACAAGGTAAAGCTAAAACAGTTCATTATCACCAAGCCATTATTTTATGAAATGTCAAAGGGATTTACTTAAGAAAAAGAAGATCAAAACTATGAACACTAAAATGACAACAAACTGATAACTATCAACAACTGACTCTAAAAAATAAAACCAAAATCCAACTAAACAACAGAATCATAGGTATGGGGATCATTTGGAGGGTTATCAGCTGGTATGGGTAAGGGGGGGAAATGAGGAAGTGGTGCATGGATCAAGAAGTATAATTGGTTGGTACCAAAGTAGACAGGGGGAAGTTAAGAATAATATAGGAAAGGGTGAAGCCAAAGAACTTATATTCACGACCCATAGACATGAACTAAGTGAGGGTCGGATTGCTGGAGGGAAGAGGGGTACTAGGTAGAGGGGAGCAAAGGGAAAAAATAGGGACTACTGTAACAACATAATCAATAAAATATACTTAAAATAATTTTTTTAAAAGGTGAAATATCAGAGCTGAAACAGACCTCAGAGATGCTCTATCTCCTTGATGCTTGAAGTGGGGTCCCAGAACCAGCTGCTGAAGCATCACCTAGGAGCTTGCTAGCCATGCATTGCCTCAGCCCCCAGAGTTGGTGAATCAAATTTGCATTTCAATCAGATCCCCAGTTGATTCTGTGGACTCATGTGTGCGTAAAATTTGAGAAGCACTGGTCATTCTAATCTAATCTCTCTCTCGTTTGAGGAGCCCCTCTCTCTAGCATCTCTGGCAGGTGGTCTCCCAGCATCACCTGTGTTAATATTGGTGAATGTTATTTTGCAAAAGGGATATATCAGCATGGGCTTGAGGAAGGCTAATTTCATAATATGCTAGAAATAGCCTGACAGACTGAGGCAAGGGGAGGGGGCAAGCAGTATTGTGGTTGGTGGAAATGAGGGAAGCCAGTGTGATCTGTGGGGGGGTGCAATAAAGACCAGTTTGAGTAAAAGGTCTAGGTCTGAGATGAAAGAGTTCAGCCAGGGGGCAGAACTGTTGTGAGCAATCAGAAGACAGTGGCTGATAAAAACTCAGAGAAGATAGTCTAGGCTACAGAACTAGAAGATAGCCAGTAGATGGTAGAGAGCCTTTTGTAAATATTGCCCTGGGCTGGCAAGATAACAGCATGTTTTTCCCTTGAGGATCTTTCAGTTAGTCTTTACGAGCTTTTTTTTACAGCTATATTGAGATATAATTTAAGTGCCATACAATTCACTCATTTAAAGTGTATGACCAAAGGCTTTCAGTATATTCAGTCATGATTCCACCACTACAGTTTTAGAACATTTTTGTTGCCCCCAAAGTAAACCTTACATCACTTAGCCATCATTACCATTTTCCCCAATACACAAATACAACCCAGTCCTCCCCACTCTATACCTGGCAACCACTTATCTGCTTCTTGTCTCTATGAATTTGCCTATTCTGGACATTTCATATTAAAGAAATCATACCATATTTGGTCCTTGCTGACCAGTTTCTCTCACTTAGCATGCTTCCAAGGTTCATCTATATTGTAACAGGAATGAGCTTTACACAAAAAAAAATTATACTAATAAGTAATATATCCCCATTTACCAGAGTTGTCTCTCTCCCAAACAGATGATTAAACACTCCATCCTATCATGGTGTGGGCATGTATAAAAAAGCCTCCTTCCCTCAATCCTCCATCCTCCTTTTCCATATAGCAGGGTAGCTCGCTGGGCCTGGGCTGATTTATCCACAGCTCTCTTCCTGGGATTTCTCTTCCCCACCTTCCTGGGGTGTCACAATTTCCTGAATTCCATGTCTTCCATTGTGCTGGTCACACCATTGCTTTGCCACAATACATCCTTAAGAAATATCCTAAATTCTCAGCAAAGTGGGAATAGAGGAAACATACCTAAACATAATAAAGGCCATATATGACAAACTCACTGCTAGCATCATACTCAACAGACAAAATCTACAAGCATTCCTCTTAAGGTTGGGAACAAGACAGAGACGTTCACTGTCCACTTTCACTTCTCTTATTCAACATAGTCCTGTATGTAAGTACTAGCCACAGCAATCAGACAAGAAGAAGAAATAAAATGATCCAAATTAGAAACTAAGAGGTAAAACTGTCTTTACCTGCAGATGACATGAAAATGGACATAGAGAATTCCAAAGATTCCACCAAGAAACTTCTAGAACTGATAAATGAATTCAGCAAAGAAACAGGATGCACAATTAATATCTAGAAATCAATCACATTTTTATATATCAATAATGAACTAATAGAAATGAAAATTAAGAAAATGGTACCATTCACAACTGCTTCAAAAAGAAAAAATGTCTGGGAGTAAACCTAACCAAGGATGTTAAAAGACCTATACACAGAAAAGTATAAGACACTGAAGAAAGAAATTGAATAAGATATAAATAAATGGAAGCATATACTGTGTTCATGGATAGGAAGAATTAACATCATTAAAATGTTCATACTATCTAAAGAAATCTCTATTAAGATTCCAATTACATATTTCAGAGAACTAGAATATTTCAAAAATTTATGTGGAACCACAAAAAGGCCCAAAATAGCAACAGTCATCCTGAGAAAGAAGAACAAAGTTGGAGGAATCACGCTACCTAATATCAAACTATACTATAAGGCCATTGTAATAAAAACAACATGGAACTGGGATAAAACAGAAACACAGACCAATGAAACAGAATAGAGAGCCCAGAAATAAACCCACACTTTTATAGTCAATTAATATTCGACAGAGGAGTAAGCATATGTAATGGGCTAAAGATAGTGTATTCAACAAATGGTGTTGGGAAACTTGGACAGATATGAGCAGAAAAATGAAACTAGACCTCCTTACACCACACATAAGAATAAATTAAAAATAAATCAAAGACTTAAATGTTATACCCTAAACCATTAAAATCTTAGAAGAAATTACAGGCTGCAAAATCTCAAAAATTACTCATTACAATTTCTTATTGGATATATCTCCCCAGCCAAAGGGGAAAAAAGAAAAAATAAACAAATGGAACTACACCAAACTAAAATGTTTTTTCACAGCAAAGAAAATCAACAAAACAAAAAGACAACCCACAGAATGGGAGAACATATTCACCAATACATCTGATATGGGGTTATTATCCAAAATTTATAAAGTTCTTAGAAAACTCAACATCAAAACAGAGCCCAATTTAAAAAAGGGCAGAGGAGCTGAATAGACACTTCTCCGAATAATACATACAGATGGCCAATAGACACATGAAAAGATGCTCAAGGTCACCAATCATCAGAGAAATGCAAATTAAAACTGCAATGAGATATTATCTCACAGCTGTCAGAATGACTATCATCAATAAATCAACAAAACAACAAGTGCCAGCAAGGATGTGGAGAAAGAGGAACCCTTTTGTACTGTTTGTGGGAATGCATATTGGTGCAGCCACTGTGCCTCAAAACAGATATACCTCAGAAACTTAAAAATGCATCTGCCCTTTGACCCAGCAATCCCAATTCTGGGAATATATCTGAAGGAACCAAAAACACTAATTTTTTTAATTTTTACTTTTCAGTATATTTTATTGATTATGTTGTTACAGTAGTCCCAAACTTTTTTCCTTTGCTCCTCTCCACCTAGTAACCCCCTTCCCTCCAGCAATACCACCCCCCTTAGTTCATCCATGGGTCATGCATGTAAGTTCTTTGGCTTTACCCTTTCCTATATTATTCTTAACTTCCCCCTGTCTATTTTGTACCAAACAATTATACTTCTTAATCCCTGCACCATTTCCCCATTTCTCCCCCTTCCCTCTCCCAGCTGATAACCCTCCAAATGATCCCCATACCTATGATTCTGTTCCTATTCTGGTTTGCTTAGTTGGATTTTGTTTTTATTCTTTAGATTCAGTTGTTGATAGTTTTGAGTTTGTTGTCATTTTAATGTTTGTAGTTTTGATCTTCTTTTTCTTAAACAAGTTCCTTTAACATTTCATATAACAATGGCTTTGTGATGATGAGCTCCTTTAGCTTTACCTTCTCTGGGAATCACTTGATTTGCCATTCCATTCTAAATGATAGCTTTGCTGGATAGAGTAACCTAGGGTGTAGGTCCTTGCTTTTCATCACATTAAATATTCTTGCCAGTCCCTTCTCACCTGCAAAGTTTCTTTTGAGAAATCAGATAAGTCTTATAGGCACCCCTTTGTAGGTAAGTCTCTTATTTTCTCTTGTTGCTTTTAAGATTCTCTCTTTGTCTTTAACTTTTGACATTTTAATTATGATGTGTCTTGGTGTGGTCCTCTTTAGGTCTAGCTTGTTTGGGACTCTCTGTGCTTCCTGGACTTTTATGTCTATTTCATTCACCAAATTTGGGAAGTTTTCTTTTATTGTTTTTTCACATAAGCTTTCAATTTCTTGCTATTTCTCTTCTCCTTCTGGCACCCCTACAGTTCGGATGTTGGCACCTTTAAAGTTGTCCCAGGAGGAGAAGATGGCAGAGGAGTGAGGGGAGGCTGTGCTTTCATGCTCCCAAGACCCGACTGTAGTTTGGACTAATTGCAGACAGAACATCTCAGTGAGCAGCTGGACACTGGCAGGAGTCGAGCCAAGGCACTGCTGGATTAGAGAAAAACCATCTGGGAACAACCATTTTAGTGAGCATAGCAGAGGAAAAAGTGATGAAACGGGATTCCTGACTGGGGTGGCGGCCCGAGCTGCGGCTGGAAGTACACAAAGGCTTTTTGGAGACCACAGGCTTCCCCAGAGAGGAGTCAGGAGGAGAGCGGATCTCTGCCCACTGGCAGAGACGGACTCGACCAAGTGGCATTGGTGCTGAAGGATAGGAGACAGCTTACTGCTGTGCAAGTGAGAACATAATTTTCCTTTATATTTTTCTCTTGTGGACTGCGGAGAGGGGTGGAAAGTTTGGGGGTGGTAGGACATTCTTGGGAAGCGCAGGCTCAGAGGCACGCTTGTCCACACCCCAACCCTCCCCTTGAGTCGTGCGGGCACGCATAGGAAAGTGCCCTCATTCACTGACCCAGGTGCGGGGCCGTGAGTCCAGGTGCCCTTTGGATACACTCCAACAAACATAAGATCAGTGTCCCAATGGGTACAGGGAAGGCCCATTGAACACGCAGAAGACCATGCGCAGACACCCCTAGCCAGCTCCAGTGGGCGCCAGGCCCCAGGTGGAACGCAGAACACTTGCTCAGGCTCAGCTCGTGCCCGCCCAGACAAGCGCGGGAATGACGGGTGGCTGTGGCATGGGATCAGCGGGCAGCAATGACTCACAGATGCTCACTTCCACTGTGCACAAGAGTCCGAGGCCCCGCCCTAAGAGGCAAGAAACCAGTTCCCGGAGCTTGGCTCATCCGGACTGAGGCAAGCTCTCCGAGGCAGCCTTGTGTGCACACGGGCGCGCAAGCACGGAAGCACCTCAGCCGGGCTTCAATAGGCACCAATTGCTCACTTCCACTGTGCCCAAGCGTCTGGGACCCCCACCCTGGGAGGCGAGAGACCAGCTCCCAGAATGCAGCTCAACAGGCCTGAGACAAGCTCTAGGGCTGCCCTGCGTGCACAGGGGCGCGCGCACAAAGTCACCTCAGCTGGCTCCAGTGGGCGCCAAGGGAGCACGCCATGTTGGCCACTGCGAGGGCACAACACTGCTGCAAGGAACAAGAACCACTGACCCACCACATTAGAGCAGCTGGGGATGCAGAAAAAGAAGATGACACGCGAAGGCTGAACTGAATAAAAACATTCCTTTTTTTTCTTTTTTTCCCCTTCCTTAAAAAAAGGAGTAAAGAAGAGAAGACAGGAAGGGAAAACAAAAAACAAACAAACAAAAAATCTATATCTCTAATTCATTTTATATAATCTCTCCTTCTCATCCTTCCTCTTTAATCGTTGTTTGTTTGTGTGTCTAGTTTAGCCTCACTTTCACGCTAAATAAATAGAATATAATTACTATATAAATCCAATACTATACAATCCAACTTTCTTACTATATTCTGCATTTTTCCATCCTTTTCTTCTATTTTTATTAACATACAATGTAAATATTCCCTACTGCCTTTCATAGTCTCAACTATTATTAATCTACCATCCGCTCTCTCAAAAATCATATTTTTCCTCCCTAAAACAACTCTTATCTATTCTTCCTATAGTATAAAAGCTCTAATCTCTCTACATTTATATTAATACTGGCACGTTGGCTGATGATAGCGGGATAGAGGGTGAGGGATATTTTGAGGGTGTGGGTCTCCTGCCTGCGCTGTGTGTTTAAGTTTTTAACAGCATCTCCACAAAAAAACTCTAGACAAAGTGGATAGAGTGACTCTCAATCAACTAGACACAAGAAAGATGCTAACAAAGAGCATCTGAAATATAACCAAACAGCATAAACAAATGACATAAAAGATAACCCAAGAACATCAGGCTAAGGAGATCAAAGAGACTGCACCACAGAAACCCCCAGATCTCCTATAAAGAATCTCATACCACAAAAGTAGGAAGTCAAAGCAGACCATCCCAAAAAAATAAAAACAAACAAGAAGAATCCAACATGGTAAGACACAGAAATAACCTCTCAATGAAAAGACAAGAGGAATCCCCAGAAAGAGAGGTAGATGCAATAGACATAACCCAAATGTCAGACACGGAATTCAAAACAGTGGTGGTGAAGAAGCTCAATATACTCAACAACCTTAAAAACAACTATGACAACCTCCAAGGAAGTTACCAGCAGCTCCAAAAAAATTACAGGGAACTTGCAGAGAACTACACCAGCATAAAAAAAGACATAGAAACTATTAATAAGAACCAGGAAGAAATGAAGAATTCAATCTCTGAACTGAAAAACACAGTAGAATCAGTCAAAAGCAGACTAAACGAAGCAGAGGATCAGATTAGTGAGTTAGAAGATAATGTAGAGAAAAACTCCCAGACAATACAGCAAAATGAAAAACAATGAAAAAAATATGAACAAGATGTAAGGGAATTACAGGATAGCATGAGAAAAATAATATCAGGACCATAGGAATAAGAGAGGGAGAAGAAAAAGAGCATGGAATTGAAAAACTGATAGGAGAAATAGTGACAGAAAATTTTCTGAACCTGATGAGAGAAAAAGTTATACAAGTTCAGGAAGCACAGAGAGTTCCAATGAAAAGGAACCCCCCAAAACCCACTCCAAGGCACATCATAATTAAATTGGCAACATTCCAAGAGAATCCTGAAAGCAGCTAGAGAAAAGCAGCAAATAACATACAAGGGAGCTCCGATAAGGCTATCAACCGATTTCTCAACAGAAACACTACAAGCCAGAAGGGAATGGTCAAAAATATTTCAAGCAATGAAAAAAAAAAAAAACATCTACAATCAAGAATACTCTACTCAGCAAGACTCTTATTCAAAATGAAAGGTGAAATACGGAGTTTCTCAGACAAAGGAACACTAAAAGAATACATCTCCAGCAAAGCAGCATTGCAAGAGATGCTAAAGGGAATGTTCTAAGAAAAAAAAGGAAAAAAAAAAAAAAAAGAGGAGAGGAACAGAAGTACAAAAGGAAATGAATAAATACACGTCGATAATAACCTTAAATGTAAATAGATTAAATGCTCCAATTCAAAGACATAGGGTAACAGAATTAATAAGAAAACAAGACCCACATATTTCCTGTCTACAAGAAACACACCTGAAAACAAAAGATTTACATAGACTGAAAATAAAGGGATATAAAAAAATATTCTAAGCAAATGGACCGGGAAAAAAAAAGCCACGGTAGCAGTCCGTATATCAGACAAAAATGATTTCAAAGCAAGGGCAATAAAAAGAGGCAAAGAAGGACATTTCATAATATTTAAAGGAACAATCCATCAAGAAGATATAACACTGATGAACATATATGCACCCAACATAGGAGCACCCAAATACATAAAGCAAATACTAGAAGACCACAAGAAGGATATCAACAACAACACACTCATAGTAGGGGACTTCAACACTCCATTATCAACAATAGACAGATCATCAAAGCAAAGAAGCACCAAGGATATACAGGCATTGAACAACACACTAAACCACATGGACTTAACTGATATATATAGAACTTTCCACCCCAAAGAAGCAAAATATACATTCTTATCAAAGGCACATGAGAAATTTTCAAAGATAGAACACATGATAGGAGACAAAACAAGCCTCAACAAATTCAAGAAAATTGAAATCATATCAAGCATCTTTTCAGACCACAATGCCTTGAAACTAAAAGTCAACCTCAGAGAAAAAAACAGACACCCAAACTCATGGAGAATGAATAACATGCTATTAAATAATAAATGGGAAACTTCTGGCCAAGATGGAGGCTTAGACCGATGCGCTAGGTCTCCCTCTACAACTAGAGAGGAATACAACTACTTCAAAACAAAGGATAACTAGAAATTCCAGAAAATAAAACTACACGGAAGCCCAACATATGAAGTTATAAACCAGCGGTGCCCTTTGGGCAGGTAAGAGCAAAAGAGGGTGGCGCTGTTTGCGGTCGCACCTGGGACAGCGGCGGGGAGAACAATCCCGGCTGCAGTCGAACCCCCAGCAGCTCGCGACCCCAACGCTGGGGAAAGCAGCCACCACATCGCCTTGAACAGTGAGGCCCAGGGGGGGCGGGAGGACGGATCCCGGTCTCCTAGCGGAATAACTGTGTGAATCCATCTTGGACCCCCGCCCCCAAAGAAAGCGCCACAGGGCTGCGAAATAGGTCGCGGACAGGCACCGGTCGCTGGATTGTGACGACAAAGCACCACAGCACAGCAAGAAAGGCTGCCAAACGGCGCCGGTCGCTGGGTCATTACGAGTACACAGGCACTGCCCCCTACAGCCGGCCCAAGAAAACAAAACGCATCTGTCAAAATGAGGCAGACAACTATAGAAATCCCGGTGGCACAGCTCACCAGGCAACAGATGGAGAACCTGACAGATGAACAGATAAGAAACCTGTCAGATGCTCAGTTCTGGGCCATTGTTATCAGGTGGCTTACAGAATTCACAAAAGATCTGGAAAAAGATGAGAAAGAAGCGAAAAACACTCATAACGAAAGGAACAAAACCACATACGAGACAGATTGTGAGGGAAAAAAATCCAGAGTTCATTTCAACAAACTGGAATATGGAGAAGGAACAAGCAGTCAACCAATGCAGCGAGAGGAAATGGGAAGCAACGATGAGAGGATCAGAAACCTCTGGGACAGCTATAAAAGGCCCAACATAAGAATCATTGGTTTGCCAGAGAATGAGGAAGATGAACTAGAACTTGAAAAATTGAGTGAAAATATAATAAAGGAGAACTTCCCAGACTTGGGGAAGGCAATAGACTTACAGGTCCAGGAAGCACAGAGAGTTCCAAAAAAACTGGACCCAGGGAGAACCACTCCAAGACACATTATAATCAAAATGTCAAAAATTAAAGATAAAGAGAGAATCTTAAAGGCTGCAAGAGAGAAGAAAAGAATTATGTACAAAGGGGTCCCAATTAGACTATCAGCTGACTTCTCAAGGGAGACCCTGCAGGCAAGAAGGGACTGGCAAGAAATATTCAAAGTAATGAAAATCCAAAACCTACAACCACGAATACTCTATCCAGCAAAATTGTCATTCAGAATAGAAGGACAGAGAAAGTGTTTCCAGGACAAAATAAAACTGAAAGAGTTCATTAGATCCAAACCACTGTTATATGAGATGTTAAAGGGACTGGTTTAGAAAAAGGAGGATCAAGACAATGAAATCTAAAATGAAAACTGCATCACAAGAAACAACAGAAGCTAGGGAATTGAAACAAAGGCAAACTAAACAGGCAAGGAGAGTGGAAAAAGAACTATAGGTACGGGGAACATATTGGGGGGAGGTCAACAGGGAGGGGGAATGGGGAGAGGGAGGGAGATGATATAGGAATTAAGGATCATGGTAGGAGGGAATGGAATAGACAGAGAGAGGTTGAGAAGAACTGTATGCACAACTAATGGACATGATCTAAAAGGGGGGGACAACTGGAGGGAGGGGGCCACCGTGTGGAGGGGAGCAGAGGGAAGGGAAATTGGCACAAATGTAATATTATAATCAATAAAACACATTAAAAAAATAAAATAAAATAAAATAAATAAAAATAAAAATAAATAAGTAAAATCTTTTTTAAAGACAAAAATAAATAACTAAATAATAAATGGGTTAACAATGACATCAAAGTAGAAATCAAGAAATTTCTAGAAACTAATGATAATGAACGGACAACAACCCAAAACCTATGGGACACAGCAAAACAGTCCTAAGAGAAAAGTTCACAGCAATACAGGCATATCTGAAAAGAATAGCAGAATCTCAAATAAAAAATCTAACCCTAAAGCTGCAAGAACTAGAACAACAAAAAACAAAGCCTAGGGCAATAAGAAGGAAGGAAATCATTAAGATCAGAACAGAATTAAATGACATAGAGACTAAACAAACAATCCAAAAGATGAACGAAGCTAGGAGCTGGTTCTTCGAAAAAATAAACAAAATCGACAAGCCTCTAGCCAAGTTCGTGAAGAAAAAAAAAAAGAGAAGACCCAAATAAAATCAGAAACCAAAAAGGAGAAATCACGACTGATACCACAGAAATACAAAGGATTGCAAGAAATTACTACAGGCAACTGTATGGCACGAAATTTGACAACCTAGAAGAAATGGACAAATTTGTAGAAACATATAGCCTTCCAAAACTGATTCAAGAAGAAGTAGAAAGCCTCAACAGGCCAATAACAAAGAAGGAAATTGAAACAGTAACCAAAAATCTCCCTGCACACAAAAGCCCTGGACCAGATGGCTTCACAGGCAAATTTTACAAAACATTTAGGGAAGAACTAACTCCTACCCTCCTCAAACTATTCCAAAAAATCCAAGAAGAGAGGAAAATCCCAAACTCTTTCTATGAAGCCAGTATTACCCAAATCTCAAAACCAGTTCAAGACACAACAAAGAAAGAAAACCAAAGGCTAATATCACTGATGAACATAGATGCTAAAATCCTCAATAAAATATTGGGAAACAGGATCCAACAATACATCAAAAAGATCATACACCATGATCAAGTGGGATTCATCCCAGGGATGCAAGTATGGTTTAATATTCGCAAATCAATAAATATAAAAATCACCTAAACCAAATGAAAGACAGAAATCACATGATCATATCAATAGATGCAGAAAAAGCATTTGATAAAGTACAACATCCAGTTATGATGAAAACACTCAGCAAAATGGTAATAGAGGGAGCATACCTTAACATAATGAAGGCTATATATGAGAAGCCTCAAGTCAACATTATACTCAATGGACAAAAACTGAAAGCATTCCCCCTAATATCAGGAACTAGACAAGGCTGTCCACTGTCCCCACTTCTATTCAACATAGGGATGGAAGTCCTAGCCACAGCAATCAGACAAGGAAAAAAATAAAAGGCATCCAAATTGGGAAAGAAGAAGGAAATATCATTATATGCAGATGATATGATAGTATACCTAGAAAACCCTATAAACTCCACTAAAAGACTACTCAATATAATAAGTGAATTTGGCAAAATAGCAGGGTACAAAATAAATATACAGAAATCTAAAGCATTTCTGTACACCAACAATAAAATATCAGAGTCAGAGACAGAAAAGTAAATACCATTTACTAGAGCAACAAGAAAAATAAAGTACCTAGGAGTAAACTTAAACAAAGAGATAAAAAAAAAAAAAACTGTACTCCAAATATTACGTAACATTGAAGAAAGAAATTAAGGAAGATACAAATAAATGGAAGCAAATACCATGTTCTTGTATAGGAAGAATCAACATCATCAAAATGGCCATACTACCCAAAGCAATTTATAGATTCAATGCAATCCCTATTAAAATACCAACGACATGTTTCACAGACCTAGAACAAATACTTCAAAAATTCATATGGAACCAAAAAACAGCTCAAATAGCAAAAGCAGTCTTGAGACAGAAGAACACAGCAGGAGGAATCACAACACCAGTTATCAAACAATACTACAAAGCCACTGTGATCAAAACAGTCTGGTACTGGCATAAGAACAGACATATAGATCAGTGGAACAGAATAGAGAGTCCAGAAATAAACTCAGGCCTCTATGGTCAACTAATATTTGATAAAGGAGGAAGGAACATAAAATGGAGTGAGAAGAGCCTCTTTAACAAATGGTGCTGGGAGAACTGGATAGAAACTTGCAAAAAAATGAAACTAGACCACCAAATTCCACCACGCACGAGAATAAACTCAAGATGGATCAAAGACTTAAATGTAAGCCATGACACCATAAAAATCCTAGAGGAAAACAGAGGCAGGAAAATATCAGATATCTCACGTAACAATATCTTCACGGATACATCTCCTAAGGCAAGAGAAATAAAGGGAAAAAAACAATTGGGACTACATTAAAAAAAAAAAGTTACTGCTCAGCAAAAGAAAACATCAGCAAGATGAAAAGGAAACCGACCATATAGGAAAACACATTTGCCAATGACATCACAGACAGGGGACTGATTTCCAAAATATATAAGAGCTTATACAACTCAACATCACGAAAACAAACCACCTAATTAAAAAATGGGCAAAGGACCTGAACAAACACTTCTCCAAAGAGGACATACAGAAGGTCCATAGACACATGAAAAAATGCTCCACATCACTAGCCATCAGAGAGATGCAAATAAAAACCACAATGAGATACCACTTTACACCAGTCAGAATGGCCATCATCAACAAATCAACAAACAATAAGTGTTGATGAGGATGTGGAGAAACGGGAACCCTACTGGACTGTTGGTGTGAATGCAGATTAGTGCAGCCACTATGAAAAACAGTATGGAATTACCTCAAAAAACTAAAAATGGAACTGCCTTTTGAACCAGCATTTCCACTGCTAGGATTATACTTGAAAAATCCCAAAACCCTAATTCAAAAGAACTTATGCGCCCCTATGTTCATAGCAGCATTGGTTACAATAGCTAAGTGCTGGAAACAGCCTAAATGCCCATCTGTAGATGAGTGGATCAAAAAAACTGTGGTACATTTACACAATGGAATACTATGCAGCAGAGAGAAAGAAGAAACTCCTGGCATTTGCGACAACATGGATGGAACTAGATAGAATTATGCTTAGTGAAATAAGCCAGGCAAAGAAAGCAAAATACCATATGATATCACCTAATACAGGAAACTAAAAAACAACACAAACAAAAGAACTAAATAGAACAAAGAGCGGGGAGGGGGGAGAGAGAGAAGGGTGATAAGTAAGGGAAGGATATAGTCAAGGAATGTGTATAAATGACTCATGGACATGGACAAAGGGGAGGGATATGATTGTGGGAGAAGGGGTGGTCTGGGTGGGGGAGAGAAATGGGGGATAAATGGGACAACTGTAATTGAAAAACTAATAAAGAAATAAATACATAAATAAAAATATTACATTTGGGTTCAAAAAATAAATAAATAAAGTTGTTCCAGATGTCTGTAATCGTCTCCTCATTCTGTACTGTCTGACTGTTTTTTTCTTTCTTATGTTCCAAACAATCGATTTGAACCCCAGTTTTCTTCCCTTCACCATTGGTTTTGTTTCAATTTTCTTTTGTTTCATTTAGCATAGCTTTCACTTCTTCCCTTATGTGTTTGCCATAATCAAGCACATCTGTAAAGCCTGTGAACATCTTTATCACTAGTGTTTTGAACTCTTCATTTGTTAGGTTGGCTATCTCCTCATCGCTTAGTTCTATCACTGGAACCTTAATCTTTTGCCTTTTTTGGGCCATACTTCTCTGTCTCCTCATCTTGACAGGGTCCTGTGTTTGCCTCTGTTTCTTACATAGAGCTGTTGCACCTGTTACATTATAAGGGGGGGAGCCTTAAATATTCATTAGTATGGGTAATCCATTTCACCATGTTGTGGCACTGTATGTGGGGGAGGGCTCTGCGAGGGAGCAATGCTGCTTGCTCAGCCCTTGCCCCTTTTCTAGGCACTTCTCCCACTTTTATATGGGACTGACACCTCTCTAGCTATTGCCCTGGACCTCATTCACAGAATGGATGGGTTTGCGAACATTCTAGGACTGCTCAGTCCCTTTATACAAGTGGACTCTACTGAGATATTGGCAGTTTCTTTCTCCATCCCAGTCCCCACTGGTTTTCACAGTCAGAAGCAATGAAACTTTATTTTTCCCAGCGCTGGACCTGTCAGCTATGCAGTCTGGTGTGGTGCTGGGAGTGCCCCCCAGGTGTCCCTCCCTACTTTTTAAAAATGTGTGACTGTTCTTTCCGCTGGCTATCCACTGTCACCACTTCTACCACCACCACACCTCATCTTCTCTGCCCCAGCTCTGCCCCTCCTACCTGTCTGGATGAGTATTTCTTCTTTATATCTTTGTTTGTTGGACCTCCATGCAGCTTGATTTTCTGGAACTTCTGGATGTCTCTAGTTTTGAGGTAGTTGTATTCCTTCTTAATTGTGGGTGGAGATGCAGCATGTCTGTCTAGGCCTCCATATTGGCCAGAGTTTGTTTTTTTTTTTTTTAAAATATTTTATTTGTTTTAATTTTAGAGAGAGGAGAAGGGAGGAAGAAAGGGAAGAAGAGAAGCATCATTTAGTAGTTGTTCCTTACTCCTCCCTCACTCGGGACTTGGCCTGAAACCCAGGCACATGCTCTGACTGGGAATTGAACCAGAGACCTTTTGATTTGCAGGCCTGCACTCAATTCGCTGAGCCACACCAGCCAGGGCCAAAACATTAATTTGAAAGAACATAAGCACCCCCTATGTTTATTGTAGCATTACTTACAATTGGCAAGATATAGAAGCAGCCGAAGTGTCCATTAGTAGATGAGTGGATAAGACAACTATGAGATATTTACATAATGGAATACTACTCAGCTGTAAAAAAAGGAAAAAGTGTTACCCTTTGTTACAGTGTGGATGGGCCTGGAGAATATTATGCTAAATGAAATAAACCAGTCAGAGAAAGACAAATAGCCCATCATTTCACTCATATGTGGAATCTAATGAACAAAGTGATCTAACATGAAAAATGGAGACAGATTCATAGAGAGCAGATGACAGCTAATGGGAGGGTGTTAGAGGGCGGAGGAATTAAGCAAAAAGGGAAAAGGACTTATGGACATGGACAACAGTGTGGTGATTGCTGGAGGGAGAGATCTATAAGGGGACTACATGGTAATGGAAAAAAATACGATAAAGATTAAATTAAAAAAATATATATATATCTTAAAATAAGATGTATGGAAGACAAGTTTTCTGAAATTGTTTTTTTTTTCTCATATTTGAGGGCAAACTAGGTTAGAGTAGAAGAGAAGTTACATGCTGAAAATTATTATCTCTCATACCTTAGAAGGCAATGCTCTATTATCCTTTGACATCTGGTTTGATGATATTTTCAAGAATAAAATTTTATCTTTGGTGATTTTTCCAGATGAGGGTTTTTTTGTTTGTTTGCTATTCCTTATGCTGGAAATGCAATATTCCTTATGCTGAACATGCAATATTCCTTTTCAATGTGGGTACTCATACTCCTCATCTTCAATATTGAAATTGGTTTTACTTTCCATATTGTTGGTTTGAGAAAAAATTCTTTCTTTCATTTTATATGTTCTCTTTTTCTGGAACTGCTAATCAGTCAGATGTTAGATGTGTTTAATAAATCTGCTTTTTTTTTTCTTGTTTTCATCTGTGAGTGCCAATTTTGTGTATCAACTTGGCTAAGCTACAGTACCCAGTTATTCAATCAAATGCTAATCTGGGTGTTGTTGTAAAGGCATTTTATAGATGTGGCTTACATTTACAATTAGTTTACTTTAAGTAAGGGAGTATATCCTCCATAATCTGAGTGGGCTTGTGGGGGGAGGCGGAGGGGGGCGGGGAAAGTCCACTTGTGTGGATGGGAGTATCATTTTCTGTCTCAGAGTTCCAGCCTAGACTTTCCAATGACTCTGGACTTGACTAGACAATTCCCACATATCACATAAATATATATAATGCAATAATATTTTTAAGTTCTAAGTGTTCATTCTTCTTTTTTGGATTTTTCCTTTTTCATATTACTGTATACCTATTTCAGTAATATTTACTTTATTCTTTCCCAATGTTAAAATCTCTTTTTCATGTCCATTTGCCTGAAATATGTTTTCCATCCCTTCACTTTTAGTCTGTGTAGATTTTTTGTTCTGAGGTGGGTCTCTTGTAGACAGCATAAATGTGGGTCATGTTTTTTTATCCATTCAGCACCCTATATCTTTTGATTGGAGCATTTAATCCATTTACATTTAAGGTTATTATTGATAGGTACTTATTCATCGTGATTTTTCACCTTTGTACCTGTATTCCCTTCTCTCTCTTTTTCTTCTTCTTCTTAAAGCATTCCCTTTAACATCTCTTTCAAATGCTGGTTTGGTGGAGATGCATTCTTTTAGCCTTCCTTTGTCTGGGAAACTCTTTATTTCACCTTCCATTTTGAATGAGAGCCTTGCTGGGTAGAATAGTATTGGTTGTAGGCCTCTGTTTTTCATCGCTTGAAATATTTTTTGCCACTCCCCTCTGGCTTGTAGTGTTTCTTTTGAGAAATCAACTGATACCCTTATCAGATCTCCCTTATATGTTATTTCCTATTTCTCTCTTGCTCCTTTAGGATTCTCTCTTTTTATTTGAATGTTGCCATTTTAATTATGATGTGTCTTGGTCTGGGCCTCTTTGGTGAATATAACCTCTTCAACAAATGGTGTTGGGAGAACTAGACAGGGACATGCAAAAAAAAATGAAACTAGAGCACAACTTATGCCATACACCAGAATAAACTCAGGATGGATAAAAGACATAAATGTAAGCCATGACACCATAAAAATCATAGAGGAAAACATAGGCAGGAAAAATTCAGATATCCCACATAGCAATATTTTCACCAATATATTTCCTAGGGCAAGGGAAATAAAGTAGAGAGTAACAAATAAGACTACATCAAACTGAAGAGTTTTTGCTCAGTGAAAGAAAACATCAGCAAGATGAAAAGGGAACCAACCATATGGGAAAACATATTTGTCAATGATACCTCAGACAGGGGTTTGATCTCCAAAATATATAAAGAACTTACACAACTCAACACAAAGAAGACAGGCAATCCAATTAAAAAATGGGCAAAAGACCTGAACAAACACTTCTCCAAGGACATATAGAGGGCTCATAAGCATATAAAAGAATGCTCAACATCAGAGAGATGCAGTTTAAAACCAGAACGAGATACCACCTCACACCAATCAGAATGGCCATCATCAACAAATCAACAAACAACAAGTGCTTGAGAATATAAGGAGAAAAGGGAACCCTAGTGCACTGTTTGTGAGAATACAGACTGGTGCAGCCACTATGGAAAACAGTACGGAATACCCTAAAAAAAAAAACTAAAAATGAAACTTCCCTTTGATCCAGTGATTCCATTGCTAGAAGCATACCCAAAGAATCCAGAAACACAAATTCAAAAGAACATATGCACCCATATGTTTATAGAAGCACTATTTACAATAGCCAAGTGCTGGAAAGAGCCTAAGTGCCCATCTGCAGATAAGTGGATCAAAAAACTGTGGTACATTTACACAATGGAATACTACACAGCAGAAAGAAAGAAGAAACTCCCACCTTTTGCAACAACATACATGAAACTGGTGAGTATTATGCTTAGTGAAATAAGTCACGCAGCAAAAGACAAATACCGCATGACCTCACCTGATAAAGGAAACTAATGAACAACACAAACAAATGAGCAAAATAGAACCAGAGGCATGTAAACCAGGAATAGACTGACAGTGAGCAGGGGAGAAGGGGGAGCGTGAAAAGGGGAGAAAGAAGGGGAAGGGCCTAGTCAAGGAACTAGAATGAATGACCCATGGACAGGGGCAACAGAATAGGGATTGAATGTGGGAGGGGGGATGGGTAGGGTAGGGGGAAGCAATGGGGGAAAATGGGGCAACTGTAGTAGAAAAACAATTTTAAAAATCTTTTTTCCCCTAAACTATCTTTCTTATCTATAATTACTTTCATCATATTTGTTTACCAAAGTATCTTGTCACATCAGAGTTTTTCCTTAAATGCCCATCAAACGTGAGAGGAAGGGATAAAGCATAAGATTCTACATATTTAGATATTGTTGACTTGTAACTTCTGGCATTATAGTGTGTATATGTTTATCTATTATATGTCAGAATGAAGAATATTTTTATCTAGGAACATTCAATTTATTTTGAGAAGAATTCTATTATTCTCTGCATTTCAATGAGCTTACACATTTTTATTTCATTTCTATCATTTGTGGACTGGGAAAAAGAGATAGAAATGAAAAAAAAAGAATTTCCTTTCTGTACAGCCTCAACAGACTGGTTAAGAACAATAGGGTCTTGTGGCTCCCTTTTAAGGAAGTAAGGTAGATTATTTAGTTTCCTATTGGCTATGTTCTGAGACCTCCTTGTTCCATTCTTGTCCTGTGGAAAACAACCGATGATTTATTGTTTAGGGTTTGTTGTGGCTATTCTATTGATCTGTTGTTACAAATGGATAAGTTAATGGGGAAACTTGGGGACTCCATCTGGCTTTGGCTTGATAATCAGTGAAGAACCATGCAAGGCTATTAAAGTGAGGACAGAAAATGGCATTTTACAAATATAGGTTATCTTTATCCTGCTTTACAAATGTATGCTTTTTAGTTATCATTCTTGTCACCATCACCACATTCAGTTAATATTTAACACTCAAATTATTTTAAAAAATAACCAAATCCTCTGTTATTTCTGATTAATTGACCACATGCATTTACCTCCGAAACTAGACCACCAACTTACACCACACGCCAGAATAAACTCAAGATGGATCAAAGACTTACATGTAAGCCGTGACATCATAAAAGTCCTAGAGGAAAACAGAGGCAGGAAAATTTCAGATATCCCATGTAACAATATCTTCACGGATACATCTCTTAAGGCAAGAGAAATAAAGGAAAGAATAAACAAATGGGACTACATGAAACTAAAGAGTTTCTGCTCAGCAAAAGAAAACATCAGCAAGATGAAAAAGAAACCAACCATATGGGAAAACATATTTGCCAATGATATCATAGACAGGGGACTGATCTCCAAAATATATAAAGAGCTTATACGACTCAACATCAAGAAAACAAGCAACCCAATTAAAAAATGGGCAAAGGACCTGAACAAACACTTCTCCAAAGAGGACATACAGAAGGTCTACAGACACATGAAAAAATGCTCAACATCATTGGCCATCAGAGAGATGCAAATAAAAACCACAATGAGATACCACTTTACACCAGTCAGAATGGCCATCATCAACAAAGCAACAAACAACAAATGCTGGCGAGGATGTGGAGAAATGGGAACCCTACTGCACTGTTGGTGGGAATGCAGATTAGTGCAGCCACTATGGAAAACAGTATGGAATTACCTCAAAAAACTAAAAATGGAACTGTCTTTTGAACCAGCGATTCCACTGCTAGGATTATACCCAAAAAATCCTAAAACCCTAATTCAAAAAAACTTATGCACCCTTATGTTCATAGCAGCCCTGTTTACAATAGCTAAGTACTGGAACCAGCCTAAGTGTCCATCTGTAGATGGGTGGATCAAAGAACTGTGGTACATTTACACAATGGAATACTATGTAGCAGAAAGAAAGAAGGAACTCCTGCCAGTTGCAACAACATGGATGGAACTAGAGAGAATTATGCTTAGTGAAATAAGCCAGGCAAAGAAAGCAAAATACCATATGATATCACCTAATACAGGAAACTAAAGAACAACACAAACAAACGAACAACATAGGACAAAGAGTAGAATAGTAGTCAATAGGAGGGAGGGGGGAGGGAGAGAAGGGGGATAAGTAAGGGAAGGGTCTAGTCAGGAACGTGTATAAATGACTCATGGACATGGACAATGTGGAGGGATATGATTGCAAGAGAAGGGGTGGGCTGGGTGGAGGGGAGCAATGGAGAAAAAGTGGGACAACTGTAATTGAAAAATGAAAAAAAAGAAAAAGAAAAAAGAAAGGAAACTTTTGCCCTAAAGATGACCTTTTAATGTCACAAGGCTAAAAATCCCCTGAAAACTGTGTGTGTTAACTCCCTTCAAATCTGTACATGAGATCCATGGAGTTCTATAAACTGCCCATACCTGCACAGTAAGATTTCATTACACTGCATGATATAATTCCAATGAATGTGCATAACTTCTTTACTCTTAACCCTTCATAGCTTGCCTTAAAACCTCAAATATAGTGACAGATTTGGATTTTGTCTCCTGTCTCCTTGCTGATTGAGCTCACAATAAAAGCTTTTTCTTTTTTCAAAAGTCAGTGCCATAGCATTGGCTTCAATGTGCATCAGGCAGTGAGCCCTTGCTAGTAACACCTATTCACCTTTAGACTCTTCTGTTTCCTTAGTCACCAACTCAGACCTTGTTCTCCTACAGGTCTTTTTTTCTACTCTCAAACTCCAGCCCCTCTACCTTTACCCCTATGGCTCCTTCTACCTAGAATATTGTTCTCTCCCCCACTAATTTTTTCACTTCCATATATGCCCATCTCAAAGCCCATGATGCCTCTTTAAATCAGCCCCAATTATATGTTCTTTTTTTCTTCTGCAGTCCTTATTTATTTGTTTATATATTTATTTATTTATTTTTACTGTGTGGTTGCCTCTCACTCGCACCCCCAACTGGGGACCTGACGTGCAACCTAGTCATGTGCCCTGACTGGGAATCGAACCAGAGACACTTGGCTCGCAGGCCGACGCTCAATCCACTGAGAGTCCTCATTTATTTATTCTCAGTTACGTATTACATCGGTGCATTTATTCATTCATGCTATAAACCTATAGTGAGTGCCAACTGTGTACCGGACACTGTGCTAAGTACTAGTGATGGAGAGTTTAATCAATCAGATGGGATCTACTTTTTCAACAGCATGTTTTCGTTCCATGTCACACATGCTCAACTTTTCATCTCAAACTCCATCATCTACTTTCTGATACTGGTCTTGAAGCAATGATTAACATAGTAGTTATCTATACACATTATTGAGTTGGATTTCTCCTATATCCCCTTATTCTTCAGCACTTTTAGAACCAGTTCTTTCCCTTAAATCTTTCCTCCCTTCCATTTAGGACCCTTTCCTCTTCTTTAAGATGCCAGAGTTTTAATAAGCTTTCTTCAATGCCATTTGCTAAGGACATCAGAATGCACGTGCAATGCTCAAAACTGACAAATGCACCAGCCAGAAATGCACACACAACATCCTCATAGCCACCAGGCTTTTGGAGTCTCTTTGCTTGCAAACAGCTGCAGACACTACTCCAGCAAAGTGCTATATTTATACTTATCCCTACCTTCATCTCTATCTGCAAACTGTCATTTCACTGTGGAGAGGAAGTCATTAGCAATGCTCAGCCATTGTTTCAGTACACACAGCCTCACACATACTCATGTGTATAACACAGGCACTCACCAAGTGCACACAGAAACAAAGAATACTCTGTTCACCCATCTCAGTGCCTACTTTGCTTTACATGGTCCCCAAGCCTTTTCTGTAAGATGTTCATGATAATTGTAGTAGTTTCTCATGTTCCTCTCCTACCTACTTCTGAGCTCTGGAGAGTTAATGTCAGTTTGGGTTTCTGGAATACAGAATTTGAGACAGAGATTAGCATGCCAAGAAATTTACTAGGGAATATTTTAGGGATTCATCCCTGTGAAAAGAAGGGAAATGAAACTATACTGGACAGGAGAAGTTGGGTGATGCTGTAGGCCCACCAAATGTTTAGCCAACTCTGCAGGTTTTGATAGGGCTGCAATGGCCTTCATATCTGTGCACTGATCAGTCAGGCATTGGGTGCAGACTACCCCTGGGAGAAGGCAAAGTCTTGGGTGAGGCAGTTTTCTTCACTGGAGGCAATCTCCAAACAGACTAACAGCTGAAGATCATCTGCTGGGAGCACTTCTAGCAGCAGACAGTACTTCTAGCAGCTGGAGGAGTACGTGCTTCATTCCTGAAGAGGGATCAGCACATCGTGGCATTCACCACCATTGATTTTTCCAAAGGCTTGCCCTCTAGAGAATGGCGTAGTACTGAAGTAGGTTTGGACACACCAGAATCAATTCAAATGCTTCCTGGACTAAAGTGATATATTCTCATTCAGTTGCCCCCAGGCCTTAGGGAAACGTTACCAGCAAGGAAGTTTCCACCACTCTCCACTCAGCACAAGTTCTAAGAGCTTCTTTCCCATAGAAATAACAAGAAGATTAAGAGGGATGTCATCAGCTGTCAAATTATCAGCATATCCTTTTAGATCAATGAAGAAAAAAGTCAGCACAAGGCAAAGGCAGGGAGAAATAAGAATCCGTGCTCACCCCTTTATTGTTATGCTATCAGGTTGGTGCAAAAGTAATGTCTGATTTTTTTTTAAAGAAAGTTCTAGATATTTATTAAATTTGTGCCTCATAATTTTTTGATGTCACCGTGACTACTTTATACCTTATTTTTCCAGATTATCGAAGTATTGTTCATAATCACCCACAATATTTACACCTATGTTCATCCCATCTAAAGACCACATTAGAAATATTTTACTCTATGAGTTTCATAAAGGTGCCAATACAAGTATAGCAGCAAAGTCTATTCAGAGCACTTATAGGGATGATGCAGTGACTAAAAGAAGTTGCAGGAGGTGGTTTTCCCATTTCTGAAATGGGGGTTTCAGTTTGAAAAATGAGCGAAAAGAGGGTCGTCCAAAAACTTGATTCTGAAGTGTTGGAAGCTGTTGTCACAGAAAACCCCACCATTACCTCTAGGGAACTTGTAGAATAATTTAACATAGCCCATACAACTGTGCTATGCCAACTGAAAAGGATCGGAAAGGTTTCACTAATTGGAAAATGGGTCCCACACGAACTGTCTCCAGAGAATCTGCAACAGCGTGTTGCTTGTTGTGAATCATTGCTTTCACGACACCCTCAGGCACCATTTTTAGGTAGGCTTGTTACAGGTGATGAGAAGTGGATCCTTTACCATAAGGTTAAATGCTGCCAATCATGGATCAGTTAAGGAGGAGGAAGAGTTCAATAACCAAGAGGAGGATTTCATCCAAAGAATATCATGTTGAGTGTATGGTGGGATATGGAAGGAATTGTACATTATGAACTGTTAGACAACAATCAAACAATTACTGCTAATCTTTACGGAGAACAACTTTGTCATTTGAAAGCAGCTTTGAACCAAAAGCGACACTCCTTAGTCAACAGAAAGGGTGTCATCTTCTATCACGATAATGCTTGTCCTCACACAGCTCAACTCACCAAAAATTTCTTGAAAGAGCTTGGTTGGAAAATATTGCTTCACCCTCCATATTCTCCTGACCTTGCGCCTTCTGATTATCACTTGTTTGGGGGACTACAGAACAATTTTGATGGTCTTAGGCTGACATTAAGAGAAGAGGTTGAAAATGAGTTGGATTTATATTTTGCTTCAAAACCTAAAGAATTTTACAAGCATGGCATTTATAAGCTAGTTGAGAGATGGAATGAGGTTCTAGAAAGCAAAGGAGGTTGTGTTAATGAATAAATAATTTATAATCATGCGCTTTTTCATTTTTAAAATAGACCTCAAAATCAGACATTATTTTTGCCCCAACCTTATATTTGTCCATTTTTGTACTTCTCCATGTGATGCTGTCATTTATACAAAGTTTATGTGATCTTTTGTGCCTGGTAGGTGCTCGATAAAAATTTATTTAAAGAATTAATAAAGCAATCTCATAAAAATTACTCCTCTACTCAACCACAGTGAATAAAATAATAGTGTTGGAGAATTACTGGAAAAAGTATGTTTTATTACTTTGTTTCTTGTGGCCTATTAAGTGTTCTGGGTGGTGACATTTTTGCTTGATCACTAAGATAAACGTGGTTAAACTCACTAAGTGATAATCACACGTACTCATACCTCTTACAGTGTCCATTTCAGTTTCTGTTTCAGAAATGATAAAATTCTGCTTTGGATTGAGCCTTTGCTCACTGTAACATCTGATTCCCTGTGGGTTTCCAGGAGTCAATGGTGAAGGTCAAAGCATATGTCTCTGACATCAATGATATTTTCAAAGCTTGTTATTTCAACAATGAAAACAAGAAAAGGCGGATAACAAAATGTCCACTGAATGCATAGTATCTAAATGCCATCAGTGTTATTTGCTAGGCAGCCAATGAATTCTTTGAATGAGAAACTTCTAAGTTGAAAGGTTCCCCATGGAAAGCTCAGAGCAGTTTCTTTGTCTTTCTAGCTAAAATATTTAATGAGTCTGCCCCTGATATCCAGTTGACTATCATAAGGCGATAGAACTACCACCTCTCCCACACCCTAGGCCTTCTTTTCAATCTTCTGAAGAAATTACCCTCCTATGACTGTAACAGAACCCTTGGGCTGCTCCAATTGAAACAGAACCCACGGCCTGTTTAGTTAGGGGCCCGACTGCCCGCCGCCAGAATTATAACTCTGAATACCAGAGTTTGGTGAAAAGAAAAATGATTGTTTATTTACACACAGTCCTGCCTCCCCCTCCCAGACCTGGCCAGTCTTAGGAAAGTCAGAAACACCGTTTACCTACTTCCTAGGCACAGTTCAGATTTACCAGTAGCTGCCAATCACTCAGTTCTGATTGGGGAGGTCCTTTCTGTGCTGTGGTGCCCTCCAGCTCTCAATGCAGGACCGTCTGGATTCTCAGCCTCCTTGCAAACTGCCTTCTTCCTGCAAACCACATGGATCTCCTCTCCTTCTCAAAGCAGTCTGGCAAGAGCCTCTTCTTAAAGCAGCCTGGAGATCCCTTCTCCAAGCCAGATGGAGGGAGCCCACAAGAGCCAGAGAGTGAGGGCATGAGGGCCAGAGAGAGCCTCCTAGAGCCAGAGCCAGCCCAAAATATGTCCGCAGCTGCTTCTCTTCCTCTCTGCCTCCTCTCTCCCCCTGCGTCCTCTCACACAGTGGGTGTTGCAAACAGTTCTGACCATTCACAGAACCCTACGTAGGCTCTGTCTGCTTCTTCCATACCAGCCCACAGTCCAAGATCCCTCCCATCTTCTTGAGTCTTAGAAGTAAAGCGGATCTTTGCAACAATGTTTCCAGCCACTAGCTCCAGGCATGCAAGGGCATCCTGAAAGCTGCTTCCTGCTCCCTATCTCCCAGCCGCAAACTCTGGGGTTTGTTTTTGGACTCCCCTGTTCCTGTAACATGACTACACTGATGCCCTGGGCTTGACATTGAGCAAAATGACAAGAGCATGATGTTCTTTAGAAACACTAAATAAAAACCAGCCAAACTGAGAAGAAAGACAGATCACACCTTGAAATCTGTGTCATTTCTCATGGATTGTCCCAAGGACTCTCCTAAGGTCCTCACTAATACACAAATCTCAAAATCACCAAGGCTTCTACCCAATGGTATTACCCATTTGCTCACACACCCATAAAGATATGGGTTCTGCCTTCAAGATATTGCTGAGTATTCAGGGCATCATATAAGCATTCTTCCTCTCCTGCTGCTCCTGCCACTGCTCTCACTGCTGAGAAATCCTCATTCTATTCCGTGGCCAGGCTGTACTCATAGTGCCAATTCATAAGAACAAACTACAATCAGTCCATGAATGGGTTACAACATCCTGAAATAAAGAAGTAACTATAATCTGAAATGGGAGCCAGGACACAAGATATCAATAACTCCCCAGACATCCCCTCAATATGATCTCTGGAAAAGCTAAAAAATATCCAAGAAGCTAATTTGTTTGCAAAGTAGAAGGATATATGCAATCTATGCTAAATGCCCAACTTATGACTATCAAATTTGGCTTTAAAATAACCAGGAACCATTAATATCTAGAATCTTTAATTCCAGAAATTTCCAAGATTCTGGCGTTTTGCTATTTAAGAACTAATTTATAAGACAAATTCAGTTACTGTAGCATGGAAAAGTTCTTAAAAGGGGTTTGTTTTTTTAAATCATATAAAACAATTTGATTTTTCTATGGGAGAATAAAAAAAAGATAGGGAAAAGCAGAAAATGAAGGTTCAGGAGACCTTTAAGAGCATTTGTCTATCTCAAAATTAACCCATTCCCCCCCACCCCCGAGAACTGCTCTCTTCATCAACAGGGATAAGAATGGGACCCTGGCAACCATGTTTGTTTAATATAACTCTGTGCCTCAGGTCACAGCTGATTGGATCCAAGATAGATTCAGCCTCCAAGCTAAACCAATCACAGTCTTTCTCTTTGAAATGTACAGTTGAGATTCTGAATAGCTGGTTAGTATCCTCCTGTGTCTGGAAGAGAGAATAGTTAATGGTGGTAACACCAGGCCAGTACTTTCCTACCATGCATGGGGAAAAGACCAAAAAAATAGTGATGATGCCACATTGAGAGAAATCAAGCAGTGTGACAAAAAAACAGATAAGTTTAACCTATTGTTATAACTTTCTGCTTCTGGTTCCAATTAACAAAGAGGCTTGGCTCCACTTCCTGACCTTGAGCTCTGTGATTATCTCTGTATTCTCATAAAAATTCCTCCTTTTGGGATAAGCAATTTTGAGTGGGTTTTTATTTATTACAACTAAAGAAACCTTGGCCCAGATAGTAGGATTCTTATTTTGTTAACATCATCAAGTATTAACTATCGTTTATTTGTAGAGTCTCTGGAATATGTTAGCTACAGATCTAAAAACCTGTCCATATTTAATCTCAATCAGGCATGAGACTAAATACAGTGAGAAGAGAATGGGCTTGGGAAACAGGCATGATAACAGAGTACAGAGGTTAGCAGTCTCTCTGACCCATGCACTTATGCAGTTAAGTTTCAGCAACAGAAACACTGTTTCACTTTCCTGAGATAGAAAGCATGATATAGTATTCTAAACTATTGGGGTTGAAAAGGAGATAAAGAAGAGAAGATTCAAAAACCCTAGTGTCGGCACTAATACACAGGGTGCAGCAAATAGAATGAAAGTGGTAACTCAGAATTGATTTGTGTTCAGTTTCTCTCTGTTCAGCTAAATAATTTTGCACATAAGATCAAAGCAGCAACCTGTTGTAAAGAAAAAAGTCCTTTTAGCTCTAAATGTTGTGCTGAGCCATGCTGTCTCTTAGATGTTGAATAAGAAAACAAGAAGAACGGGTAATAATGATAACCACTATAATGGTATCTGCTAACATTTAGTAAGTCTTTATTGAGCTGTTGTGAGCATTTGACTTTAACTCCATCTTCACAACAGCCCCAATGAGGTAAAAACTATTATGATCTCTATTTTACACATGAAAAAAGTAAAACTCAAAATTGTTAGGTAAATTTCTAGAGATGCACAACCAGCAATTGTGAAATTGAGGCAGGAGATGGAATAGGAAATCCTGAGACACTACAGCCTCTTGATTTCTGAGAATCGCCTTGTGACACCTGATAATAATTAGCATTGTGCTTTCCTCCCTGAGTGGGAAATGAAGGAGGATTATGGAAAATCGCACATGTGGAAGCTTAAGTAAAACCCTATAAAGTCTGTAGCTGTTGAATAGAAGAGAGCCATTCCCCAGCCAGAGATGGCCCACTACCATATCTTGGAATGATGAAGCCAAGAATCAAGGTTTCTGGAAGGAATGAGGATTTTGTGAGTCAGGATGACTTTGACTTTGGGATTTGTAAGATATGTGTTTATTTTGCAGTTAAATATTTTAGTGTAACTTTTGTTATGACTGCATTGCTGCACATAATTCTTAATAGAATGTAATTCTTGACATTTTCTGTATTATTGGAGTCCCTATCCATTTTTCTTTTTCTCTTATCACCTGATGATTAGGCCAAGGGCTGGAAGTACAGAAGGGATAAGCTACTAGGAGCAAAGAAATAATTGACTTGGAACTTTTGAGATGATCCCTAACATACTATAAGGATGTGTTTTCTCCTCTTTAATTGAATTGGATTTTTTTTTTTTTTTGGTTTTTCAATTACAGTTGTCCACTTTTCCCCCAATTTCTCTCCCCCACCCAACCCACCCCCTCTCCCACAATCATATCCCTTCCCGTTGTCCATGTCCATGAGTCTTTCATACAGGCTCTTTAATTAATCCCTTCCCTTACTTATCCCCCTTCTCTCCCTCTCCCCTCCCCCCTATTGACTGCTATTCTGCTCTTTGTTCTATTTAGTTCCTTTGTTTGTGTTGTTCTTTAGTTTCCTGCATTAGGTGATATCATATGGTATTTTTCTTTCTTTGCCTGGCTTATTTCACTAAGCATAATTCTCTCTAGTTCCATCCATGTTGTTGCAAATGGCAGGAGTTCCTTCTTTCTTTCTGCTACATAGTATTCCATTGTGTAAATGTACCACAGTTTTTTGATCCACTCATCTACAGATGGGCACTTAGGTTGTTTCCAGCACTTAGCTATTGTAAACAGTGCTGCAATGAACATAGGGGTGCATAAGTTCTTTTGAATTGGGGTTTCAAGATTCTTCGGGTATAATCCTAGTAGTGGAGTCATTGGTTCAAAAGGCAGTTCCATTTTTAATCTTTTGAGGTAATTCCATACTGTTCTCCATAGTGGCTGCACCAGTCTGCATTCCCACCAACAGTGCAGTAGGGTTCCCGTTTCTCCACATCCTTGCCAGCACTTGTTGCTTGTTGATTTGTTGATGATGGCCATTCTGACCGGTGTAAAATGGTATCTCATTGTGGTTTTTATTTGCATCTCCCTGATGGCTAATGATGTTGAGCATTTTTTCATGTGTCTATGGACCTTCTGTATGTCCTCTTCGGAGAAGTGTTTGTTCAGGTCCCTTGCCCATTTTTTAATTGGGTTGTTTGTTTTCTTGATGTTGAGTCGTATAAGCTCTTTATATATTTTGGAAATCAGTCCCCTGTCTGTGATGTCATTGGCAAATATGTTTTCCCATATGGTTGGTTTCCTTTTCATCTTGCTGATGTTTTCTTTTGCTGAGCAGAAACTCTTCAGTTTGATGTAATCCCATTTATTTATTTTTTCCTTTATTTCTCTTGCTTTAGGAGATGTATCTGTGAAGAGATTGTTACGTGAGATATCTGATATTTTCTTGCCTATGTTTTCCTCTAGGACTTTTATGGTGTCACGGCTTACATTTAAGTCTTTGATCCATCTTGAGTTTATTCTCGTGTGTGGTGTAAGTTGGTGGTCTAGTTTCATTTTTTTGCAGGTCCCTATCCAGTTCTCCCAGCACCATTTGTTAAAGAGGCTCTTCTCACTCCATTTTATGTTCCTTCCTCCTTTATCAAAGATTAGTTGACCATAGAGGCCTGGGTTTATTTCTGGACTCTCTATTCTGTTCCACTGATCTATATGTCTGTTCTTATGCCAGTACCATACTGTTTTGATTACAGTGGCTTTGTAGTATTGTTTGATATCTGGTGTTGTGATTCCTCCTGCTGTGTTCTTCTGTCTCAAGATTGCTTTTGCTATTCGGGGTCTTTTTTGGTTCCATATGAATTTATGGAGTATTTGTTCTAGGTCTGTGAAATATGTCATTGGTATTTTAATAGGGATTGCATTGAATTTGTAAATTGCTTTGGGTAGTATGGCCATTTTGATGATGTTGATTCTTCCCATCCAAGAACATGGTATTTGCTTCCATTTATTTGTTTCTTCCTTAATTTCTTTCTTCAATGTTATGTAATTTTCAGAGTACAGGTCTTTTATCTCTTTGGTTAAGTTTACTCCTAGGTACTTTATTTTTCTTGTTGCTATAGTAAATGGTATTTTCTTTTTTGTCTCTGTCTCTGCTATTTTATTGTTGGTGTACAGAAATGCCTTAGGTTTCTGTATATTTATTTTGTACCCTGTGATTTTGCCAAATTCACTTATTATATTGAGTAGTCTTTTAGTGGAGTTTATAGGATTTTCTAGGTATACTATCATTTCATCTGCATATAATGAAAGTTTCACTTCCTCTTTCCCAATTTGGATGCCTTTTATTTCTTTTTCTTGTCTGATTGCTGTGGCTAGGACTTCCAACACTATGTTGAAAAGGAGTGGAGAGAGTGGACAACCTTGTCTAGTTCCTGAGTTCAGGGGGAATGCTTTCAGTTTTTGTCCATTGAGTATGATGTTGGCCTCAGGCTTCTCATATATAGCCTTAATTATGTTAAGATATGCTCCCTTTATTCCCATTTTGCTGATTGTTTTCATCATAAATGGGTGTTGTACTTTATCAAATGCTTTTTCTGCATCTATTGATATGATCATGTGATTTTTTCTTTCATTCTGTTTAGGTGATGTATTATATTTATTGATTTGTGAATATTAAACCATCCTTGCATCCCTGGAATGAAGCCCACTTGATCATGATGTATGATCTTTTTGATGTATTGCTGGATCTTGTTTGCCAATATTTTATTGAGGATTTTAGCATCGATGTTCATCAGTGATATTGGCCTGTAGTTTTCTTTCTTTGTTGTGTCTTGACCTGGTTTGGGGATTAGGATAATACTGGCTTCATAGAAAGAGTTTGGGATTTTCCCCTCTTCTTGGATTTTTTGGAACAGTTTGAGGAGGATAGGAGTTAGTTCTTCCCTGAATGTTTTGTAGAATTCGCCTGTGAAGCCATCCGGTCCAGGGCTTTTGTGTGCCGGGAGATTTTGGATTACTGTTTCAATTTCCTTTTTTGATATTGGTTTGTTGAGACTTTCCACTTCTTCTTGATTTAGTTTTGGAAGGTTTTCGTCGTCGGCAGCCGTCCGTCTCGAGAGACGATGGCGTAGCTTCTTGAGAGTCTATCTGCACCGCCGAGAATGGCTGTGCAGTCCGACTCGGGAGTGACAATCCCTGCCACACTTGTTACAGGTGAAGGCAGATGGCTGTTGTTGCTGCTGCTGATGCTGCTTCCGCCTCGATCTTTTCTGGACCGCCTCCTCGTTGCGCGCAGCCTCCGCGCGTGAAGTACCTTGCCTGACCGCGAGCCTCCAGGCTAGGCGGTCGTCTGCTTGAACTTCCCATGTGTTGAGATTGATGGAGCATTGTGTCATGTCCTTTTTGCAGATGTCTTTGAACCGCAGTTTTGGGCGCCCTGTCATCCTCTTGCCTTCTGCTAGCTCGCCGTAGAGGAGGTCTTTGGGGATACAGCCTGCATCCATTCTTTTGACATGGCCGAGCCACCTGAGGCATCTCTCGCTAAGAACTGCATGCAAACTGCTCATATTGGCTCGCTTCAGCACCTCGGTGTTGGGGACCTTATCCTGCCAGGCGACATGCAGGACACGTCGCAGGCACCTCATGTGGAAGCTGTTGAGTTTCCTTTCGTGCCTTGCGTAGGTGGTCCACGTCTCGCTGCCATAGAGGAGAGTGCTGAGTACGCAGGCTTGGTAGAGGCGCAGTCTGGTTTTCTCAGTGAGGCTGGAATTGTTCCACGCTCGCCGGTTCAGTCTGGCCATAACTGTGGCTGCCTTAGCGATTCTCCGGTTGACCTCCAAGTCGACTGACAGAGAGCTCGAGATGGTGGACCCGAGGTAAGTGAAGTCGTTGACAACCTCCAGGGTGTATCCGTCGATGGTGATGCATGGGGGAGTCCCCGTGCCTTGAGCCATAACGTTCGTCTTCGTCAGGCTGATGGCTAGTCCGAACTCCTTGCATGCGTGGGAAAGGCAAGTGACTAGCTGCTGGAGTCCCTCTTCGGAGTGTGATGTCAAAGCTGCGTCGTCGGCGAAGAGCATCTCACGGATGAGCACCTCTTTGACTTTGGTCTTGGCTCGTAGACGGGCCAGGTTGTAGAGCTTGCCATCGGATCTGGTGTGAATGAAGACACCCTCGCTGCAGTCCTTAAAGGCATATTGGAGGAGCATGGAGAAGAAGATTCCGAACAGCGTAGGCGCGAGGACGCAGCCCTGCTTTACTCCGCTGCTGACTGGGAAGGCCTCAGAGGTTGCGCCGTTGTAGGACACCGTGCTGTGCATGTTGTCGTGAAAGGACATGACCACAGCAAGCAGATGTGGTGGACAGCCAATCTTCCATAGCAAGCTGAAGAGTCCGCTTCGACTGACCAGATCAAATGCCTTCGTGAGGTCAATAAAGGCGAGGTAGAGTGGTTTATGCTGCTCGTGACACTTCTCCTGCAGCTGGCGTAGGGAGAAGATCATGTCCACTGTTGATCGGCCAGCTCTGAAGCCACACTGGGACTCTGGGTAGACGCGGGAAGCAAGGGTCTGCAGGCGGGCAAGAGCGACCCGGGCGAATACTTTGCCGACGACGCTGAGGAGAGAGATGCCCCGGTAGTTGTTGCAGTCGCTGCGGTCTCCTTTGTTCTTGTACATGGTGATAATGTTGGCGTCTCTCATATCCTGGGGGATGTAACCCTCCTTCCAGCAGAGACAGAGTAGATGGTGGAGCGGCTGTAGCAGGACTGGTTTCCCGCTCTTTAGGATTTCTGGAGGGATTCCGTCGCTTCCTGGTGCTTTCCCGCAAGCAAGGCGGTCGATGGCTTTGCTGAGCTCTGCCGCAGTAGGTGGGGTGTCTAGCTCCTCCATGACTGGTAGGTCTGGGATGGCGTTAAGAGCAGTGTCTGTTACGGTGTTCTTCGTTGCGTACAGCTCAAGGTAGTGCTCGGTCCACCGCCGCATTTGCTGTTCCTGGTCAGTGAGGACCTCACCTGTCTTGGACTTAAGGGGGGCGATCTTGGAGGGGATTGGGCCTGTTGCCTTCTTGATACCCTCATACATTCCTCGTGCGTTGCCTATATCGGCGGCTTCCTGAATGCTTCTGCACAGGTTTAGCCAATAGGTGTTGGCACAGTGGCGGGCGGTCTTCTGGACTTTGTTCCTGGCAGCCCGTAGAGCTTGAAGTGTACTGGGAGTGGGCGTGACCTTGTAAGCCAGTAGGGCCTTCCTCTTAGCCTCGATCACGGGTTCCATTTCTTCCCAGTGAGCCTCGTACCAGTCAGCGTTCTTCCTCTCTTTCTTCCCGTAAGCAATAATGGCGGAGTTGTATATGGCGTCGCGGAGACGTGGCCAATTGGATTCGATAATGTCATCTGCCGCCACTCCCTCGCCGACTGCATCTTCCATCTTGTTGATGAATTGCTGGGTCTTAACTGGGTTGCTGGCACAACTGGTGTTGATGCGTGGGCGACCCTTCATCTTGGAGTGGTGCAACCTCTTCGGCATTATGCGCACCTTGCTTACCATGAGGGCATGGTCCGTGTCGCAGTCTGCACTGTGGTAGCTGCGGGTGAGGAGGGTGCTGCCAATATCCGTTCTTCTGGTGATGACGAGGTCAAGCTGGTGCCAATGGCGGGAGCGGGGGTGCCTCCATGACACCTGGTGGATCTCTTTGCACTTGAAGAATGTGTTTGTCACGCACAGGCAGTGGTGACACGAAAGCTCAAGCAGTCGCTGACCATTCTCATTGATCTTTCCTCTCCCAAAGTTTCCAAGGCAGGTGGGCCAGGCCATGTGGTCGGCTCCTACTCTTGCGTTGAAGTCTCCAAGGAGATAGAGAGCGTTACTTCTGGGAATCTTGGATAACGCTTCGTCCAGTGCATGGTAGAACTGTTCTTTCTCTTCGGTGGTGGCGCAGAGGGTTGGGGCATACGCGCTAAGAATGCTGACTGGGCCGAAAGTTGTTGACAATCGGAGGGTAAGTAATCTCTCTGTGCCTCCTGTGGGTGGCTCTATGGAGTTAACAAGCGTGTTCTTCACAGCGAACCCAACACCGTGCTGTCTTGGTTGGTCCGGAGACTTCCCTTGCCAGTAGAAGGTGTAGTTGGTTTCTCTGATAGTTCCGTTGTCGGCCAACCGGGTCTCCTGTAGAGCCGCAATGTCGATGTTTAGTCGTGCCAGTTCCCTATCGATGACAGCGGTTTTCCTGGCACCCTTGATCCACGGAAGGTCTGCAGTAAGTCCGGGGCACATGGTCCTGATGTTCCAGCTAGCGAGGCGAAGAGCCGGAGGCTTCTTTCTTGTTGCTTGCTTGGAATTAACTGGTGCGGGTGTTTTGTGGCCCACTTTTCGAGAGGCGCCTCTCTGATCCCCACGCACCCAGTGGGGCAGGCGAGCCATGGCGAGACGGTAGCTGTCCAGTGAGGTGCGATGACCTCTCCCACCGTCAGAGGAGACCCCTGGCGCTCGTTTCCTTCGCCAATCGGATGAGCTTATAACCGGTATCTGTCTCCTCCCGTGTTGAGTCGACATCTTGCGATGACGCTGGAGTGTCCTCTCAAGTGAAACTGAAGCTACAGAGCCTGGGCAGGGTGATATGGAGGGTCTGCTGTTGCCCATGCAGCAGACCCCCCCTCTCTTCGCAGCTGAAGGGTCCAAGGGAAAGACAAAGTCAATACAGCTTGGCTTCAGGTGCGCCGCAGGAGTTGCCGGTGTTGACTACAATGTCAAACCGCCTTAGGGACTCCGGCTCCGGATTTTCTGTCGGGGTTTACTCCCTTAGCCTTTCCCCTGAAGAGGTATGCCGCAAGGCAGCGGAGGTTTTTTGGAGTCAGAGTTTTCCTTCTCTGATTTTAGAGATGTCCTTCCTCTTTCCTCCTTTACAGTCTTGAGGGCAGCATTTACAGGCTAAAATAGAAAACTGGCAGTGTAACCTTCTAAGCAGATACTACCAATACCCTGCTTAGGTATACTCACCCAACAATAAACATCTCTTAAATGTCCTCCAAGTGGCACTTGGAAGGTTGTATGTTTCTAGAAATTTGTCCATTTCTTCTAGATTGTCAAATTTCTTGTCATACAGTTGTCTGAAGTAATTTCTAACTATCATTTGTATTTCTGAGGTATCAGTCGTAATTTCTCCTCTTTCATTTCTGATTTTGTTTATTTGTGTCTTCTCTCTTTTTTCCTTGATTAGACTGGCTAGAGGCTTGTCGATTTTGTTGATTTTTTCGAAGAACCAGCTCCTAGTTTTGTTGATCTTTTGGATTGTTTGTTTAGTCTCTATGTCATTTAGTTCTGCTCTGATCTTGATGACTTCATTCCTTCTTCTTGCCCTAGGCTTTGTTTGTTGTTGTTGTTCTAGTTCTTGTAGCATTGTGGTTAGGTTTTTTATTTGAGATTCTTCTAGCCTTTTCAGATATGCCTGTATTGCTATAAACTTCCCTCTCAGGACTGCTTTTGCTGTGTCCCACAGGTTTTGGGTTGTTGTGTGCTCATTATCATTAGTTTCTAGAAATTTCTTGATTTCTTCTTTGATGTCATTGTTAACCCATTCATTATTTAATAGCATGTTATTCAATCTCCATGAGTTTGGGTGTCTTTGATTTTTTTCTCTGAGGTTGATTTCTAGTTTCAGGGCATTGTGATCTGAAAAGATGCTTGATATGATTTCAATTTTCTTGAATTTGTTGAGGCTTGTTTTGTGACCTATCATATGGTCTATCTTTGAAAATGTCCCATGTGCACTTGAAAAGAATGTATATTTTGCTTCTTTGGGGTGAAAAGTTCTATATATATCAGTTAGATCCATGTGGTTTAGTGTGTTGTTCAATGCCTGTATATCCTTGGTGTTTCTTTGCTTTGATGATCTGTCTATTGTTGATAATGGAGTGTTGAAGTCCCCTACTATGAGTGTGTTGTTGTTGATATCCTTTTTGTGGTCTTCTAGTATTTGCTTTATGTATTTGGGTGCTCCTATGTTGGGTGCATATATGTTTATCAAAGTCATATCTTCTTGATGGATTGTTCCTTTAAGTATTATGAAGTGTCCTTCTTTGTCTCTTTTTATTGTCCTTGCTTTGAAATCCATTTTGTCTGATATGAGAACTGCTACCCCGGCTTTTTTTTCCGGTCCGTTTGCTTGGAATATTTTTTTATATCCCTTTACTTTCAGTCTGTGTAAATCTTTTGTTTTGAGGTGTGTTTCTTGTAGACAGCAAATATGTGGGTCCTGTTTTCTTATCCATTCCGTTACCCTATGTCTTTTAATTGGAGCATTTAATCCATTTACATTTAAGGTTATTATTGACATGTATTTATTCATTTCCCTTTGTACCTCTGTTCCTCTCCTCTCTTGTTTTCTTCTTCTTTTTTTCTTAGAACAGTCCCTTTAGCATCTCTTGCAATGCTGGTTTGGTGGAGATGTATTCTTTGAGTCTTCCTTTGTCTGAGAAACTCCTTATTTCACCTTCTATTTTGAATGAGAGCCTTGCTGGGTAGAGTATTCTTGGTTGTAGGCCTTTGTTTTTCATTGCTTGAAATATTTTTGACCATTCCCTTCTGGCTTGGAATGTTTCTGTTGAGAAATCAGTTGATAGCCTTATCGGAGCTCCCTTGTATGTTATTTGCTGCTTTTCTCTTGCTGCTTTTAGGATTCTCTCTTTGTCTTGGAATGTTGCCATTTTAACTATGATGTGCCTTGGAGTGGGTTTTTGGGGGTTCCTCTTGATTGGAACTCTCAGTGCTTCTTGGACTTGCATAGCTTTTCCTCTCATCAGGTTTGGAAAATTTTCTGTCACTATTTCTCCTATCAGATTTTCAATTCCATGTTCCTTTTCTTCTCCCTCTCGTATTCCGATGATCCTTAAATTATTTTTCCTAATGCTATCCTGTAATTCCCTTACATCTTGTTCATATTTTTTCAATCGTTTTTCATTTTGCTGTATTGTCTGGGAGTTTTTCTCTACATTATCTTCTAACTCACCAATCCGATCCTCTGCTTCGTTAAGTCTGCTTTTGACTGATTCTACTGTGTTTTTCAGTTCAGAGATTGTATTCTTAAGTTCTTCCTGGTTCCTGTTAACAATTTCTATGTCTTTTTTTATGCTGGTGTAGTTCTCTGCCAGTTCCCTGTAATTTTCTTGGAGCTGCTGGTAACTTCCTTGAAGGTTGTCATAGTTGATTTTAAGGATGTCGAGTATATTGAGCTTCTTTACCACCATTGTTTTGAATTCCATGTCTGACATTTGGCCTATGTCTATTTCGTCTATCTCTCTTTCTGAGGATTCCTCTTTTCTTTTCATTGAGGGGTTATTTTTGCGTCTTACCATGTTGGATTCTTTTTGTTTTTATTTATTTATTTATTTATTTATTTTTGGGGGGGTAGTCTGCTTTGACTTCCCTCCTTTGTGGTGTAATATTCTTTATCGAAGGTCTGGGAGTTTCAGTGGTGCAATCTCTTTGATATCCTGAGCCTGATGGTCTTGAGTTACCCTTTATGTCGTTTGTTTATGCTGTTCGGTTATATTTCAGATGTTCTTTGATAGGATCTTCCTTCTGGCTACTTGGTTGAGAGTCACTCTATCTGCTTTGTCTTGAGTTCTTTTGTGGATATGCTGTTAAAGACATAAACACACAGCCCAGGCAGGAGACCCACACCCTCAGAAAGTATCCCCCACTCTATCCTGCTATCATTAGCCAACTAGCCCGTATTAATATAAATGTAAAGAGATTTGAGCTTTTATACTATAAGAAGAATAGATAAGAGTTGTTTTGGGGGAGGAAAAATATAATTTTTGATAGAGGGGTTGATAGATTAATAATAGTTGAGACTGTGCAAGCCAGTTAGTAATATTTACATTGTATGTTAA
The DNA here is from genome assembly GCF_987537825.1 of Furipterus horrens. Lineage (NCBI taxonomy): Eukaryota > Metazoa > Chordata > Mammalia > Chiroptera > Furipteridae > Furipterus > Furipterus horrens. The sequence goes on from NW_028327187.1 coordinate 89,079,616, forward strand.
TAAAAATAGAAGTAAAGGATAGAAAAATACATAGTATAGTAAGAAAGTGGGATTGTATTGTATTTGGGTTTATATAGTAATTATATTATATTATTTAGAGTGATAGGGAGGCTAAGCTAGACACACAAACGAATAAACCACGATTAAAGAGAAAGGATGAGAAGGAGAGGTTATATGCAACACGTTAGAGATAAAGTTTGTTATTATTGGAAGAGGTGAAGGAAAAACACCCCCCCAAAAAATCCCCAAGAAAATAGAAGAAAGAAAAGAAGAGAGAAAGAGAAGAAAATTAAAAATTTACCACAAAACCCCCCCTAAAAAACACCCCAAAAGGGAAGAAAGAAAGGAACAAAGAAATGTAGAACAGAAAGAATAAAGAAGAAAGAGAGAAAAAAAATTAAAAAAATAAAAAATATATATATCCCCCCAAAACCCCCCCAAAAAACCCCAGGAAAAGAATAAAGAAAGAAGGAAAGAAAAGAAATAATTAAGAAGAAAGAAAGAACAAGGGAGAAAAAATTTGGGAGAAAAAATTTGGAAAAAAAAAAAATCGATGTTTTTACTCCGTTTTAGCCTTGGTGTGTTGCCTTCTTTTTCTGGGTCCGCAGCTGGTCTAGTGTGGCAGGTCAGAGGTTCTTGTTTTTTGCAGGACTGGTGTGCGCCCCCGGTTGCCGCTATGGTGCGCGCCCGCGGTTGCCGGCACGGCGCGCTCCCTTGCTGCTTGCTGGAGCCAGTTGAGGTGCCCTTGCGCGCAAGCCCCTGTGCTCTCGGGCGGCCCAAGAGTTTGCCCCGCGGTTGGAGCCCACTGCTGCCAGGCAGAGGTGGTTCCCAGTTCGCGCCGAGGCGTCCCTGCCCGAGCGGGCGGCCCGAGCTCTTTCCCCAGGATTGGCTCCTGCTTTCGCTGGGCCGCGGCGGTTCCCCGTTTGCACCGAGGTGGCCCTGCCAGCGCGGGTGGCCCGAGCGCTTTCCCCGGGATTGGCTCCTGCTTTCGCTGGGCCGCGGCGGTTCCCCGTTCGCGCCGAGGCGTCCCTGCCCACGCGGGCGGCCCGAGCTCTTTCCCCGGGATTGGCTCCTGCTTTCGCTGGGCCGCAGCGGTTCCCCGTTCGCGCCGAGGTGTCCCTGCCCACGCGGGCGGCCCGAGAGCTTTCCCCGGGATTGGCGCCCACTGACCCCGGGCTGAGGTGCTTTTGCGCTCGCGCGCCGCCCCGTGCCCTCAGTCCCGCTGAGCCGGGCTCCGGGAGTTGGTCTCTCGCCTCTTAGGGCAGGGCCAGGGACACTTGTGCTCAGTGGAATCGAGTGTCCGTGGGTCGCCGCCTCCCGCTGTTCCCGTGCTGCAGCTGCCCACCTTCCCTCACCCGTCTGGGCGGGCACAAACAGAGCCTGCGCTAGTGGTCTGCTTTCCGGCCTGGGGCCCTGCGCCCACGGGAGCTGTCTAGGGGTGTCTGTGCACAGTCCTCTGCGTGTTCAGTGGGCCCTCCCTGTGCCGGTTGGGGCACTGATCTTATGTCCGTTGGGGAGTGTCCGAGGGACGCCTGGACTCACGGCCCCCGCGCACCTGGGCCAGTGAATGAGAGCACTTCCCTATGTGCGCTCCCGTGACCCAATGGTAGGGTTGAGGAGTGGATGAGCCGCCTCTGCGCCTGGGCTCCTCCAGAACGGCCTACCACCCCCAAACTTTCCTCCCCTCTCCGCCGTCCACTAGAGAAAAATATAAAGGAGAATTATGTTCTCACTTGCCCGGCAGCACGCTGTCTCCTGTCCTTCAGCGCCAATGCCACTTGGTCGAGTCCCGTCTCTGCCAGCGGGCAGAGATCCGCTCTCCGCCTGACTCCTCTCTGGGGTAGCCTGTGGTTGCCAAAAATCCTTTGTGTGCTTCCCGCCACAGCTCGGGCAGCCGCCCCAGTCAGGAACCCCGTTTCGTCCCCTTTTTCTCCGCTATCCTCACTAAACAGGTTGTTCCCAGATGGATTTTCTCTAATCCAGCAGTGCCTTGGCTCAACTCCCGCCAATGTCCAGCTGCTCACTGAGATGTTCTGTCTGCAATTAGACCAAACTGCAGATGGGTCTCCAGAGCCTAAAACCGCAACCTCTCCTCACTCCTCCGCCATCTTACCTCTCCCCCTGAATTGGATTTTTATGGTCTTTTCCCTTACCACTTCAACTGCAGGAAGATATGGGGCCATTTCAGGATTTGATCTCTCTCTAATTGACTGGATCCTGATTCTCATGTTTTCCATTTACTTACCTGGATATTCTGATGCTCAGTATTGGCTCTGGTGGGTTTGCCTGGTTTTAGACTTTCTCCAGTTTCTCAGAGGATTTGTCCATTACGATACCAGAACTTTCTCTTGCTTGCTTCACTTATCTTTGTGTGGTCCATTCAATTCTTTGTTAATGACCACCAAGAGCCTGGACCCTAGCTCCACCTGCAACAGAGTTTATATTTACACACAAGCAATCTTACTCCAGAGTTGGAATCTTCACTTCTAGATTGTATCTCAACAATGGTCAAATGGAAGAATTGACCATTTGAAGATAAATAAGTGTTGAAACCTCTTTACACAAATGACTCCCTAATCTCTTTTACTTGGCTTCTAATTCATGTGTCTTCCTCCATTCCTGTGTGGGTCAGAATCCTGGAAGGAATTAGAAATTACTCTCAAAGGGCATGATTCAGAGAGTTTAATTAAGGGACTATTTACAAGATGTGGCAGCACTAAGAGAAAGAAACATGAAATAGCGAAACACCCAAGGATTAGCAAAAGAAGTAAGCTACTACCATCCTCAGAGCTCAACAGAAAAAAGAAGAAGAGATTACCAGAAACTGGTAACACCTTTCTGTAGGAAATCACTGGGTAGGAGCTATGGCCATGAGTAGAGGAATGTAGCCCTTATCAAACTTTGACTTAACAGGGAGGGAACTATGAGTATAAATATTCTAATCTCTTTCACTTTCTGCCCTCTGTTCTTTTGCCAGTGTCTCCTGCTGGTCAAACTCAACCAGAATAGAGGCAAAGGGGTCCATTGATACAGCCTATACAATTTAAGTCCTGGGGCAGAGAGGAGATCAGAGCCTGATAGAGCATGGATCTGGAGAGGCAAGTGCAGAATACCCACCACATCTCCTGTCCAAGGACCCCAAAAGAGAAAAATACATTTTTAATATAAAAGTAAAAGCATAACACAAAAAAAGAAATTATGAGAGAAAACTGGAAGTGAACTAAAAATTGTGAAACCTTGGAAGATGGAAAGTTGATTGATTTGTTTATGTAAAAAGGAACTAGGAACCAGAAGCTTAAAGTATCAGAGTAACCATTTCCAAGGGTTCAAATTTAGAGCCAACTAATTAAAAAGAGTAGAAAAGGCTCTGACTACTTCATTAAAGAATTGTCTTAGGTACACATTGTCAATGGGCCTTATCTCCCATTGTCATACAGAGCATATGTGGTGGATACAGTGTCTGGTTAAATATTAACTGATCTCCAAGAATCACAGTAATTTGAAGAAAATATCAAACCCAGAGGTGAACAAGTAGAACTTGACTAAAAGGAAATGGGGATAATTCAAGGAAGAGAAAAGAACCTTTATTTTTCAAAAAATAAAAATAATATTCAAATGCTTCTCTCCATTCAGACTTCTCTCTGAGATTCAAACTCATTTTCTAATGCTAGCTGGGCACATAGCAAAGCAAGGTCCCTCTAGCCCCTCTAATTTACCATATTCCTAAGAAACTGGTTTCTCTCCCATCCCCAAAACATTTTACTATTCCTGAGTTCTTAATCTCCATCCATAGCATAACCATCCAGGCAATATCCAGGACTATACACTTCATCTTAATTTTTTTTTTATTTTTATTTCTGACCCTTACCTTAAGCCTTATCTCTGACTTCCACCAATTGCAACTCAGAAATGTCTCTCAAATACAATTCCCATCTCAGGTACCACCATCCAGATAAGTTTTCATAATTTTAATCTGAACTTTGTCGGTGGTCCTTGTGTCAGTCAAGGTCTTCCAGATAAACAGAACCAATAGGAGATAATTGATTGATAGATGAAAGATAGGTAGGTAGGTAAACAGATAGACACAGACAGACAGCAGATAGATAGACTGAAATTTATTCCAAAGAATTGTCTTATGTGCTTGTGGGGGTTGACAAATCTAAAATATGTATGGCAGGCCAGTAGACTGCAAACCCTCCAGTGACTGTGGCTGCTGCCATCCACAGGCAGAATTTCCTCATTAGGGAAACCTCAGTTTTGCTCTTAAGACCTCTTAAGTAATTGGGTCAGGCCCACCCAAATTAGTCAACTGATTGTAGATGTTAGCCATGTCTACAAAATATATTCACAGCAATACCTCATTAGTGTTTGCTTGAATAACTGGGGATTGTGGCCTAGCAAAAATGACACACAAAATTGATCACCACAGTGCCTCACTGATATCTCCTTCTCAATGGTTTTCCTTCCCATTCACCCCATCTTTTAATGGATCTCAAGCCAAGAGCCACACAGGAATCATCTGGAGGACTTTGAACATACTACTACTACTACTACTACTACTACTTCTACCATACTGCTCCGGAATTATCTATTTCCAATGCCTATCTGGTCATATTACTTAAAAAATATGTACTTCATCACTAAATATATGGCACAGCCCATATTTCTTAACAAGGCTTTCAAATCCTCATAGTCTGGCCCCAATCTCCTTTGCTAGTTTTAACTTCTGCCACTCATCCACAGTCACAACAATTACTTCTGGTTCCCTAAACCTTATCCATTATCAGTTTCATGCACACTTTTATTATTTCAGGGATCACAAAGTAAAGTTCCACAGAAGCCAAACAGGTCATTTAAACAATTAAGTTTAAACATGGATTTGGGCGATGTGAGACAGATAGGAAACATTGAATACAGCTGAGATGACTGAAATATTTGTTAGGCAAGGTGAGCAGGCTTAATGCTGGGGCAGGAGATGATATTGAGAAGAGCAAAAAGAAGAATAATTTAGGTGTTATAGCCACTGTTGGTTCCCCATCCATATCCCCTTGATCCACCCTGGTAGTCACCTATAGCTTCAGTGGGTAGTTTTCTTATTGTCACTGCAAACCTACAATGACTTTCTACAGCAAGCACCTGTGGAACTGCCTGAGGGCTTTTTCTGGTGATGAGAGTACTTAGTCTACCTTCAGGACAGGCTGGAAGTGTCAGGAAATTAATACCCCTGGGAACAACCAACAGCCAAATAAAGATGGAAATTGGCAAGTAAATACCTCCATTTCTTTCCTCTCAATTTTGAAGCACATTCCACAGTCTCTTAGGGGCGCCTCAGTGGGAATGCGCCCAGTTGCCCACAGAAATAACTCACTCATTTATGCTTCCCTTATTGGCACTCAGTCCCACAGTGTTTCCTTGAGTCACCTCCCCAAAAAATTTCCCGCAAATTCCCATTTAGGGTCTTGTTCTGGGAGTAGTGGAGGATGATCCAAATCAAGACAGCAGGGTAAACATACATAGTAGTGACAAGAGAGAGGATAAGTCTGAGATAGGACATATCCCATAATATAAAAAGGTTGAAGATTCCACACAGACCCATTTTTCAGAATCTGAGGGACAGGGAAGAGGGACTACCCACCTTCCTCTGGTCATGTTCAGGCCAGCTGGACCCAAAACCTCAATAGAAGATATAATATAGATGATTTTACTGAAATGTTTACAATGCTCAACTTTCACATAATTTATATTTCCACCTTAGAAAAGTTAGATTGAATTGAGGTTTAACTCTGAAAAATTTATGTTAAACAGACTCAAAACCTAGCTTGATGAAGCTGAGCCATAAAAATTTTGTTCCTGCAAATAAACAGAAACTTTTCCTCTCCCGCTTGAAGTCAGATGGAGAAGAAATAAATTAGAAGGTAGCAAGTGCTCTACCTCCCAACCATTGTTTATAGCTCTCTTTACTTAGCTTTTCTAAATCATGCATTGCCTCTAAGCATCATAAAGATATCATTCTCTCCACTCTGCAAGAGAAATGAGAGGTAAGGAAGGAGAATGTTACTTTGCAAGAAGGGAAACAGAGCTCTGGAGATTTATCTGGGCCCGCATCAGAGCAGCTGGCTGACCATGAAGGTTGCATTCACAGCATTTGCTTATTCTAGAAGGAAAGAAATGGATGAGATGCCAAGTCTTCTGAAAACACAGTCACAGCCAGATCACTCATACCTTCCAATTAAGTGATATCATCCAGTTCTTCCCTGCTGGGACATTTTCACACATGTAATTCCTAGCAATTCCCAACCAAGAATTTTCTGAGACTAGAATTAATAATAATTCAGTTAAAGCCGTGGGCACATTTCAACCATATCTATGTGCAGGTTCTCTAGTGGTAGAAAGTGTGGGGCATCTATGGGTGTCCAGGTGAGTAACAAAGGCAACCAGCTTTCTGTGAGGGATTGCTTATCTCCCCTGCCTACTCAGTACACCAAGATCTTTGCAGCAATTGCCATTCTGGAACTTCCTGTCTGAGTTAACTATATTTAATGAGACCTTGAGGGATTCATTAACAGAGGACTTTATGAAAAAACCCAATAAGTTTATTGAAAATACTGTAACTGAATCCAACTTCAGTAGCAATTAAAATATATGTTCCTCTCTCTGTTCATGTGATAATATCATGAAAATCATAGGAATGCACTTGCTGAATATATTTACAATACATACATCTAAACTCTGAAAATCACCATACCTTATAATAACTTTGAATAGGCAAGGTACTGGGCTAAGTATATTTTATTTATAAACTCACTTAGTACTAACAAAACACTAAGCAGTTGCTATTTTTTCTATCATTTTGAAAATAAGAACAACAAGGCCCAGAGAGATTTATTAACTTGTCAAATGACAGACAACTAAGAAATGGCAGAGATGGAATTTGAACCCATAATCAATGATGCAAAATCACATGCTCTTAATTGCTTCATTGTAAAAAAAAAAACATTTCCAAGCTGTCCTCACTTTATTTAACTAGATGCACAGTCTTGGGATTAGAAATTGACTAATCTTTGAAATGAGATTATAAGGTCCCCTAGAGAAGATATCCATTCATTCTTTTCTAATTAATTAACAGACATTATTGAAATTTTGTTAGATGTAGAGAACACTATACCACGTACCTGGGAAAAAAATGTAAATAGGATAGAAAGCCTTCCTTTCAGTGAATTTTATTTATATCTATATCTGTACCTATACCTATACCTATACCTATGTTTTTAACCAGAAGAACTGGTATAACTCACATAGAGTGGACATAAAATCATCAAGCAATCAAACCATGCTCCCAGGGCCAAGAAAGATGTTTAATGCTTCCTCAGAATATCATAAAGGAAATACTTTATGGGTAATAGAGAGATGTTTTGATATTGTATTATAGAGAAAATGGGTAGTATATTTGTGCAATATTGTGGCTCTGTAATGAGGCAGACCTTGTTTCAAGCCATGGTTTCAACAGTTTGATCTTTACTAACAGTGTAATTTTAGAAAAGCAACTGTAACACCTCTGTATTAGTTTAATAAAACTGCCATAACAAATTACCAGAACCTGGGTGGCTTAAAATGACAGAAATGTATTCTCTCATAGTTCAGGAAGCCAGAAGTTCTAAACCAATATTTTGGCAGGGTTGGATCCTTCTGCAGGCTCTGAGGAAAAAAATTGGTCCCACACCTCTCTCCTGGCTTCTGTGTTTGCTACCAATCCTTGGCATTCCTTGGCTTGCAGCTATATTACTCCAGTCTCTGCCTCTGTGCACTCTCCTTTTGTTATAATGACACCTGTCATTGAATTAGGGGCCCACCCTACTCATATGATTTTACACTAACTAATTATATCTGCAAAGATTCTATTCCCAAATGAAGTCGAATTCTGATGTTCTGGGTGGACATGAATTTGGGGGGCAGCTCTGTTTAATCTACTACTCCTAAGTCTCAGTTTCCTTATCTGTAAAATGTGGATAATAGTAGTACTTCTCTTCTGGTGTTATTGTATAGTCCCAGTGCATACTAAGCAGTCAATAAATGTTACCAATAAATAGCAGCAGTAACCATAGTATCCTGCCTGAGATATCTCCCTACCATAAGGTAAAAAAGGCTCCATGGCAACTCTGAGCAGAGTGGAGGTCTAAAGCAGACAGATAGAAAAATCTGGGATGACATGTAGCTGTAGTCTGCTTTAAGATGTACTTCTGTGTTTCCTAGGAAGTTTCTGTATTGCATGAGCTAAGTGATAGACCATTCGTCGGCAGCCGTCCGTCTCGAGAGACGATGGTGTAGCTTCTTAAGTGTCTATCTGCACTGCCGAGAATGGCTGTGCAGTCCGACTCGGGAGTGACACGGCATCTGTCTCCTCCCGTGTTGAATTGACATCTTGCGATGACGCTGGAGTGTCCTCTCCAGTGGAGCTGAAGCTACAGAGCCTGGGCAGGGTGATATGGAGGGTCTGCTGTTGCCCATGCAGCAGACCCCCCCTCTCTTCGCAGCTGAAGGGTCCAAGGGAAAGACGGAGTCGATATAGCTTGGGTTCAGGTGCGCCGCAGGAGTTGCCGGTGTTGACTACAACGTCAAACCGCCTTAGGGACTCCGGCTCCGGATTTTCTGTCGGGGTTTACTCCCTTAGCCTTTCCCCTGAAGAGGTATGCCGCAAGGCAGCGGAGGTTTTTTGGAGTCAGAGTTTTCCTTCTCTGATGTACCCTGACTGGAAGATCGAACCAGCGACACTTAGCTCGCAGGCCGACGCTCAATTCACTGAGCTAAACCAGCCAGGGCTAGCAGCAAAATAAGTGAAGCATTGGTCAACTGTATACCAGGTGTGAAGAGTAAAAACAGGAGATAAACCAGCCACATTCTCTGCAATTATATAACATCTCTTCCATGAGCAAGGGGCCAGTGTATACTGGCATGGGTTACAGAATAGAATAGGACTATGAGAAGATAATATAGGTGACTCAGTGTTTTGGTTATCTATTGCTACATAATCCATCCTAAAGTTTAGTGGCTTATAACAACCATAATCATTTATTCTTTGGAAGAGATTGTGTAAATATAGGGTTAATTCTTCTTTAAATGTTTGGTAGAATTCTACAATAATATCATATAGGTCTCAAGATGGCTTTTGGGGGGAAGATTTCAATCACAAATTCAGTTTCTTTAATGGTTTATAAGTCTATTCATGTCTATTTCATCTTGGTGACTTTTGGTAGTTTGTGCTTTTTGAGGAATTTGGTCATTTAATTTAAGCTATCGATTATTTATTTATTTATTTATTTAGGTTTTTCAATTACAGTTGTCTCATTTATTTCCCCCTTGCTCCCCCCCCACCCATCCCACCCCTTCTCCCACAATCATATCCATCCCCGTTGTCCATGTCCATGAGCCATTTATACATGTTCCTTGACTAAACCCTTTTCTTACTTATCCCCCTTCACTCCCTCCTCCCTCCCCACTACCCCCTAATAACTGTTATTCTGCTCCTTGTTCTACTTAGTTCATTTGTTTGTGTTGTTCCTTAGTTTCCTGTATTAGGTGATATCATATGGTATTTTTCTTTCTTTGCCTGGCTTATTTCACAAGCATAATTATCTTTAGTTCCATCCATGTTGTCGCAAATGGCAGAAGTTCCTTCTTTCTTTCTGCTGCATAGTATTCCACTGTGTAAATGTACCACAGTTTTTTGATCCACTCATCTACAGGTGGGCACTTAGGCAGTTTCTAGCACTTAGCTATTGTAAACAGAGCTGTTATGAACATAGGGGTGCATAAGTTCCACTCATCTACAGGTGGGCACTTAGGCAGTTTCTAGCACTTAGCTATTGTAAACAGAGCTGCTATGAACATAGGGGTGCATAAGTTCTTTTGAATTAGGGTTTTAGGATTTTTCGGGTATAATCCTAGCAGTGGAATCGCTGGTTCAAAAGGCAGATTCATTTTTAGTTTTTAGAGGCAATTCCATATTGTTTTTTCATAGTGGCTGCACTCATCTTCATTCCCACCAACAGTGCAGTAGGGTTCCCATTTCTCCACATCCTCGCCAGCACTTTTTTGTTGATTTGTTGATGGTAGTCATTTTGGCAGGTGTAAAGTGGTATCTCATTGTGGTTTTTACTTGCATCTCTCTGATGGCTAGTGATGTCGAGCATTTTTTCATGTGCCTATGGGCCTTCTGTATGTCCTCTTTGGAGAAGTGTTTGTTCAGTTCCTTTGCCCATTTTTTAATTGGGTTGTCTGTTTTCTTGATGTTGAATCGTATAAGCTCTTTATATATTTTGGAGATCAGTCCCTTGTCTGAGGTATCAGTGGCAAATATGTTTTCCCTTGTGGTTGGTTTCCTCTTCAACTTGCTGATGTTTTCTTTTGCTGAGCAGAAATTCTTTAGTTTGATGTAGTCCCATTTGTTTATTTTTTCCTTTATTTCTTTTGCCTTAGGAGATGTATCCGAGAAGATATTGTTATGGGGTATATCTGAAATTTTCCTGCCTATGTTTTCCTCTAGGATTTTTATGGTTTCACGGCTTACATTTAAGTCTTTGATCCATCTTGAGTTTATTCTCATGTGTGGTGTAAGTTTGTGGTCTAGTTTAATTTTTTTTGCATGTCCCTGTCCAGTTCTCCTAGCACCATTAGTTGAAGAGGCTCTTCCCATTTCATTTTATGTTCCTTCCCCCCTTTAGCAAATATTAGTTGACCATATAGTCCTGGGTTTATTTCTGGACTCTATGCTGTTCCATTGATCTATATGTCTGTTCTTTTGCCAGTACCAGCCTGTTTTGATCACAGTGACTTTGTAGTATGGTTTGATGTCTGGTATTGTGATTCCTCCTGTTGTGTTCTTCTGTCTCAAGATTCCTTTGGCTATCCAGGGTCTTTTTTGGCTCCATATGAATTTTTGTAGTATTTGTTCTAGGTCTATGAAATATGTCATTGGTATTTTAATAGGGATTGCATTGAATCTCTAAATTGCTTTGGGTAGTGTGGCCCTTTTGATAATGTTGATTCTCCCCATCCAAGAACATGGTACTTGCTTCCATTTATTTGCAAATTACTTAATTTCTTTCTTCAATGTTACATAATTTTCAGAGTACAGGTCTTTTATCTCTTTGGTTAAGTTTATTCCTAGGTACTTTATTTTTTTGTTGCTATAGTAAATGGTATTTTCTTTTTTGTTTCTATCTGATATTTTATTGTTGGTCTACAGAAATGCCTTAGATTTCTCTATATTTATTTTGTACCCTGCGATTTTGCCAAATTCACTTATTATATCGAGTAGTTTTTTAGCGGAGTCTATAGGATTTTCTATGTATACTATCATGTCATCTGCATATAATGATAGTTTTTCTTCTTCTTTCCCAATTTGGATGCCCTTTATGTCTTTTTCTTGTCTGATTGCTGTGGCTAAGACTTCCGACACTATGTTGAATAGGAGTGGAGAGAGTGGACATTCTTGTCTTGTTCCTGATTTCGGGGGGAATGCCTTTAGTTTTTGTCCATTGAATATGATATTGGCTTCAGGTTTCTCATATATAGCCTTAATTATGTTAAGGTATGCTCCTTCTATTCCCATTTTGATGAGTGTTTTCATCATAAATTGGTGTTGTACTTTATCAAATGCTTTTTCTGCATCTATTGATATGATCATGTGATTTTTGTCTTTTATTTTGTTTAGGTGATTTATTATATTTATTGATTTGCAATTATTAAATCATTCTTGCATCCCTGGGATGAATCCCACTTGATCGTGATGTATGATCATTTTAATGTGTTGCTGGATGTCGTTTGCCAATATTTTATTGAGGATTTTTAGCATTTATATTCATCAGTGATATTGGCCTGTAGTTGTCTTACTTTGTTGTGTCTTGACCTGGTTTTGGGATTAGGGTAATCCTGGCTTCATAGAAAGAGGTTGGATTTTTTTCCTCTTTCTGGATTTTTTGGAATAGTTTGATGAGGGTAGGAGTTATTTCGTCCCTAAATGTTTTGTAAAATTCTCCTGTGAAGCCATCCAGTCCAGGGTTTTTGTGTGCTGGGAGATTATTGATTACTGTTTCAATTTCCTTCTTTGTTATTGGTCTGTTGAGACTTTCTACTTCTTCTTGATTTAGTTTTGGAAGATTATATGTTTCTAGAAATTTGTCCATTTTTCTGGGTTTTCAAATTTTTTTGCCATACAGTTGTTTGTAGTAATTTCTTACAATCCTTTGCATTTCTGTGGTATCAGTCATGATTTCTCCTCTTTCATTTCTAATTTCGACCATTTACTATATCAACAAGAAAAATAAAGTACCTAGGAACAAACTTAACCAAAGAGATAAAAGACCTGTACACTGAAAATTATGCAACATTGAAGAAAGAAATTAAGGAAGATACAAATAAATGGAGGCAAATACCATGTTCTTGGATGGGAAGAATAAACATCATCAAAATGGGTCTCCTCATTTTATTCTTGATGATCCTAGCTAATGGTTTATCAATTTTATTTATTTTAAAAAAGAACCAGCTCCTACTTTTGTTGATCTTTTGAATTCCTTTTTTAGTCTCTATGTTATTTAATTCTGCTATAATCTTGATGATTTCCTTCCTTGTCCTTGCCCTCGGCTCTGTTTGTTGTTTTTGTTCCAGTTCTTGTAACTTTAGGGTTAGATTTTTTATTTGAGATTCTTCTATTCTTTTCAGATATGCCTGTATTGCTATGAACTTCCCTCTGAAGACTGCTTTTGTTGTATTCTATAGGTTTTGGCTGTTGTGTGTTCATTATCATTAGTTTCCAGAAACTTCTTAATTTCTTCCTTGATTTAATTTTTAATCCATTAATTATTTAATTGCATGCTATTCATTCTCCATGAGTTTGGATGTCTTTGATTTTTTTCCCTGAGGTTGATTTCTAGTCTCAAGGCATTGTGGTATGAAAAGATGCTTGAAATAATTTCAATTTTTTTGATTTCGTTGAGGCTTGTTTTGTGTCCTATCATGTGGTCTGTCTTTGAAAATGTCCCATGTGCATTTGAAAAGGATGTATATTTTACTTCCTTGGGGTGGAAAGTTCTGTATATATCAGTTAAGTCCATGCGGTTTAGTGTGTTGTTCAATGTCTGTATATCCTTGGTGTTTCTTTGCTTCCATGATCTGTCTATTGTTGATAATGGAGTGTTTAAGTCCCCTACTATGAATGTGTTACTGTTAATATCCTTCTTGTGGTCTTCTAGTATTTTCTTTATATATTTGGGTGTTCCTTTGTTGGGTGCATATATGTTTATCAATGTTGTATCTTCTTGATGGATTGTTCCCTTAAGTATTATGAAATGTCCTTCTTTGTCTCTTTTTATTGCCCTTGCTTTGAAATCCATTTTGTCTGATATGAGTATTGCTACCCCAGCTTTTTCTCATGTCCGTTTGCTTGGAATATTTTTTAAGTCCCTTCACTTTCAGTCTGTGTAAATCTTTTGTTTTGAGGTGTGTTTTTTGTAGACAGCAAATATGTGGATCCTGTTTTCATACCCATTCGACTACCCTATGTCTTTTAATTGGATCATTTAACCCATTTACACTTAAGGTTGTTAATGACATGTATTTATTCATTTCCCTCTGTACCTGTGTTCCTCTCCCTCTCTCTCTCTTTTTTTTTTTTCTTAAATCATTCCCTTTATCATTTCTTGCAATGCTGGTTTGGTGGATATGTATTCTTTTAATCTTACTTTGTCAGAGAAACTCCTTATTTCACCTTCTGTTTTGAATGACAGCCTTGCTGGGTAGAGTATTTTTGGTTATAGGCCTTTGTTTTTTATTGCTTGAAATATTTTTGACCATTCCCTTCTGGCTTGTAGTGTTTCTGTTGAGAAATCAATCGATAGCCTTATCAGAGCTCCCTTGTATGTTATTTACTGTTTTTCTCTTGTTGCTTTTAGGATTCTCTCTTTGTCTGGGAATGTTGCCATTTTAACTATGATGTGCTTTGGAGTGGGCCTTTTGGGGTTCCTCTTCATTGGGACTCTCAATGTTTCCTGGACCTGCATGACCCTTCCTGTCATCACTGTAGGAAAATTTTCTGTCATTATTCTTCCTATCAGGCCCTCTATTCCTTTTTCTTCCTCTTCCCCCTCTTATATTCCAATGATCCGGATATTATTTTGTCTCATGTGGTCCTGTAATTCCCTTAGACATTCTTAACACTTTTTCAATCTTTTTTCACTTTGTTGTATTGTCTGGGAATTTTTTTCTACATTGTCCTCTAATTCACTAATTCGATCCTCTGCTTCTTTAGCCCGCCTTTGATTGATTCTACTGTGTTTTTCAGTTCAGAGATTGTATTCTTCATTTATTTCTGGTTCTTATTAACAGTTTCTATGTCTTTTTTTTATGCTGGTGTAGTTCTCTGCAAGTTCCCTCTAATTTTCTTGGAGCTGTTGGTAACTTCCTTGGACGTTGTCGTAGTTATTTTTGAGGTTTTTGAGTACATTGAGCTTCTTCACCACCATTATTTTGAATTCAATGTCTGACATTTGGGCTATGTCTCTTCCATCTACCTCTCTTTCTGGGGATTCCTCTTTTCCTTTCATTGGGAGGTTATTTCTGTGTCTTTCCATGTTGGATTCTTCTTGTTTGTTTTTGTTTTTTGGGGGTTTGTCTGCTTTGCTTTCCCACCTTTGTGGTATGAGATTATTTATAGGAGATCTGGAAGTTTCAGTGGTGCAGTCTCTTTGATCTCCTGAGCCTGACGTTCTTGGGATATCCTTTATGTTATTTATTTATGCTGTCTGGTTATATTTCCATTACTCTTTGGTGAGACCTTCCCTCTGGCTAGTTCATTGAGAGTCACTCTGTCCACCTTGTCTTGAGTTCTTTTGTGGAGATGCTTTTAAAAATATAAACACACAGCCCAGGCAGGAAACCCACACCCTCAGAAATATCCCCCACCTTCTATCCCACTATTGGTAGCCAATGAGCCAGTATTAATATAAATGTAGAGAGGTTAAGACTATTATAATATAGGAGAAATAAGTAAGAGTTGTTTTAAATGAAGAAAGATGATTTTTGAGGTTGGGGATGATAGAGTAGTAATAGTATCAGGTAGTGTCAAGACTATGCAAAACAGTAAGTAATATTTACATTTTATGTTAGTAAAAAACATAAAATGAAATAAAAATAGAAAAGAGAGAGAGGGAAGAATGCAAGATAAAGTAAGAAAGTGGTAGTGTATAGTATTAGATTTATATAGTAGTTGTATGCTATATATTTAGTGTGAAAGGGAGGCTAACAAACAAACAACAATTAAAGATGAAGGATGGGAGGGAGAGATGGTATGAAACAGATTAAAAAGATAGTTTAAAGAGAAAAAAAATTTTCCCCTTCTTCTACTCTCTTTCTTCTCCTTTGAAAAAAATTTTCCTTCCTTCTTTCACTTAAATTTAAAATTAAAAAGAAAGTTTTTACTCTGTTCAGCCTTTGTGTGCAGTCTTCTTTTTCTGTATCTACACCTGGCCAAAATTCCATGAGTTTCAATTTTTTTTTCTTGTTGGCTGGCTCTGAGAAGCTCTGGCTGGTTTCTGCAGCTGCTTTTCTCTCACTCAGGGGCCTGCTGTAACTATGTGCTGTGAGCCACAGCGTTGGGTCTCTCCCCACTTGTCCTGTGGTGCCCTCCAGCAGTCCTCAAGCTTCTCTAGTAATGTTGTTCTGTTGGCAAGCCAGTGCGCATGTTCCTGGTCCCCGCCCTTCCTTGGATCCTGCCTTTGCTCCTCCTCCCAAGAAGTCTCTGTGTTCTGAGCCACAGCATGGGGCTTCATCCCTGATCAGCAGAGTCTCTCAGTTCACTTGCGCGTTTTGCCTGCCTGCTTTGGGCCCTGACCAAGACCGTGTAGCTGACGCAGCTTTCCCGGCCCAATTCCACTTTTTTTCTGATCAGTGGCACCGTGATGGATGCGCGTGCCCAGTATGTGGTGCCACCAGCACCAGTCTCAGTTCGCACAGCTTCCCAAAGTCTGGGTCGCTCCTAAGCTATCAATTTTATGCATATAAAGTTGTTCATAGTGTTCTTGTATTATCCTATTAATGGTTGTAGGATCTGCAGTGATACCCTGTTTTATTTGTGATATTAGTGATTTGTGTCTTCTCACCCTTGATTTTGTCAGTCTTGTTAGAGACTTTTCTATTTTATCAATTTATTTTTAAGAACTCACTATTTTGATTCATTGATTTTCTCTGTTCACCTATTTTTAACTTCATTTATTTCTACTCTTATCTTTTTTATGTCCTTCCTTCTGCTTCATTTGGATTTTTTATGCTTACTTTTCTGGTTTCTTGAGGTAGGAGGTTAGGTTATTGACTTAAGTGAGACCTTTCCTCTTTTTGATATAACAATTTAGTGCTTTAGAGTTCTCTCTTGGAACTGCTTTAGCTGCATCCCACCTATTTTGATATGTTATATTTTCATTCTCATTATGTTCTATGTGTATTTGTATTGAGATAATTTCCTCTTTGACCTCTGGATGGTTTAAAAGTATACTGTTTAATTTCCAAATGTTTTGAGATGTTTCAATTGTCTTCTTCTCATTGATTTATAGTTTGAGTCTATTACAAGAAAAAAAACATACTATATGTGATTTCAATCCTTTTAAATTTGGTAAAGTTTAATTAAGGTCTAAGATATGGTCTATCTTGGGCGCTTGAAATGTTCTGTGCGCACTTGAAAATGTTTATTCTACTGTTTGGGAGTAGAGTGTTCTTTATATGTGTTAATTAAATCCTGGTTGATTCTGTTGTTCAGTTATATATGCTTGCTTATTTTATGTCTATTAGTTCTATCAATTTGGGGGAGTAGAATGTTGAAGTCGCCAATATAATTGTGGATTCACTTTTAATTTCCCTTCAGCTTTGTCAGGTTTTCCTTCATGTATTTTGAAGCTCTGTTGCTTTGTACATACACATTTAGGATCATTATGTCTTTTTAGTGGATTTATTATTGTTCATTATGTAACATCCCTTTCTATACCTGGTAATTTTCTTTGCTCTGAAGCTTACTTTATTTGGCATTAATATAACTACTTCCACTTTTTTTATAGTAATGTTCAAATGGTACACCCTTTTCTATCCTTTTACTTCCCACTTATATATGCTCTTGTATTCAAAGTGGACCACTTGTAGACAGTTTATATTTGAATCATATTTCTGTTCATTTTGCTGGTCTGTTAATTGGTGTCTTTAGACCATTTACATGTCAGTTTATTATTAATAGGTAAGGGATTAAGTATGCCACTTTATCATTTCCTTTGTTTGTTTCCTTTCTTTCTTGTTCTTGTGTTTATATTTTCTTGCCATTCTATAGATTACTTAAATATTTTTTTAAGAATTTCTCTGCTCATTCTTTCCAAAACATGACTTGTGCCTCTGGTTTGCATATCTTGGCTTACCCCAATGTCCTCATGGACTTGTCCCCCCCTGCTTTTTCCAGTCTTATCAAGTCAATTCATTCTTTAAGTCCTTTCTTCCCTAGGAAGGCTTCTTAGTCCACTTAAGGCTACAGCTATCACCCATTGTCTGTCTGTACAGACAATATTGTATTTAAAGTATCTTGTAATTATTTTTTATTTACTGTGAAATTCATCCTTCTGACTCTTGTACTGCATTCTCAAACTATAGAATATATATAATTAAATTATATGTTGACTTTCTATACATTTTTATTTTTTCAACAGATATCTCCCAAGAGTCTAAAGTGTGCAGGGTGTAAATCAAACTGTGTATTGGCCACAGGAAGGTATCTGGGTGGAGTTCACAGGCTAGCAGGGGTACAGATACTTCCATGGACAATCACAATGCAATCTAACATGTGTCATAATAGAGAAAGTACAGAGTGCTAAAAATATTAACATAGGCTAGGATGGTGGTGAAAGACTTCCTAGATGAAGTGATAAGAAAGCTAGGACCTAAAAGACAGTAGGTGTTATCCTGTGAATCAGGCAGCAGACAGGGAAGCATATTCCAGCAGGGATCAGCCAGAAGTGGGGCAGTAAAGAATGGACATGTGGAACAGACTGAAGTTAACAAAGCAGGAATAGGAGATGGGTAATGACAATGAGAAGGAAAACCAAGGACATTTCATACAAGGCCTTATAAGACATGCCAAGGGGAAATACAGGTTAGATGTAGGGTTATCATATATATTATTGTTCATAATAGGAAGCTTTTCCTTTTTACTGAGTTAAGAAACCTAACATGCAATCTATCCTCTTAACAGATTTTTTAAGTGTACAATACAGTTTTGTTATCTATGGGTACAATGTTGTACAGCAAGCCTCCTGAACTTATTCATCTCCCCTAACTGAAACTTTATGCCTGTTGATTAGTACTGTAATTTCCTATTTAACCCCCACACCTGCCAGTCCAGCCCCTGGTAACCACTATTCTATTCTTTGCTCCTATGAGTTTGACTCTTTTAGGCACTTCATATGAGTGGAAGCATGCAGTATTTGCCCTTCTATAACTTGTTTATTTAATTTAGCAAAATGTCATCCAGGTTTATCCATGCTGTCACATACAACAGGATTTTCTTCTTTTTAAAGGTTGAAAAATCTTCCATTGTAAATGCATACCACATTTTTTTATCCATTCATTGATCAATGGACATTTAGGTTGTTTGCACATCTTGGTTATTGTGAACAGTGCTGCAATGAATATGGGAATGCTAGCATTTCTTCAAAATCCTGATTTCAATTCTTTTGAATAAACATCAAGTTATGGGATTTTTAGATCATATGGTAGTTCTAGTTTTAAGTTTTTTGAGGAATCCCCATGCTTTTCCCATAACGGTTGTACCATTTTGCATTCTCACCAACAAGGTACAAGGGTTCCAATTTCTCCATATCCTCACTATCACTTGTTGTCTGTTGTTTTTTATAATAGTTATCCTAACAGGTGTGAGGTGATATATCATTGTGGTTTTGATTTGCATTTCCTTGATGGACACTTTTTAAAAGTCAGATTATTGCAGTACAATTTATATTTAGTAATATTTACTTCTTGACTTATAGTTTTAGTTTTAACAAGTGCATCAGTTGTGGAACCATCACCACAACAAAGATATAAAATATATTTAGAAGAATAATATAGAATATTTCTATTCCTTTCCAAATTTCCCTTTTTGGTGAACACCTTCCATCCCAGCCCCTACCACTGAACTACTTTTAGTGCTTATGAATTTGCCTTTTTCAGAATGTCATATAACTGGAATTGTATAGTATGTAACATTGAGGCTGGCTTCTTTCACTTAGAATAATAATACAATTTGAGATTTGTCCATGTGTTTTAAATATCATAAATTCATTCCTTTTTATTACTGAGCAGTATTCTGTTACATATATAAACCACAGTTTGCCTATACATTCACCAGTTGAAGGAGCATTGGGGTTTGTGGGGTCCATATGGTTAAGTGCACATTTAACTTTATAAAAAACTACTAAACTGTATTCTATACCGATTAACAGTCTATGAGAGTTCTGAGACTTCCAGCCAAGATGGAGGTGTAAATATATGTGCTGCTTCTCCTCACAACTAAGAAATTTACAACCACTTCAAAACTAAATGCCTCCCAAAACCCCAAAAATTTAAACTACAGGGAAGTCCAGAAAGAAGTAAAGAAGAAATAATCAACCAGAAAGGTAGGAGGGGTGGAGCTGGGACAGAAAGAAAGAGGAGCAGAGCAGCAGCTTCAGGGGCAGTGCTTGGTGGCAGCACGGCTAGAAGCAGCGTGGCTCACAAGAGAGTGGTTGGTGAGCGTAGCTAGCAGCAGCCCTGATGAAAAACACAGTCATATCATTTAAACCTGAGAAACGATCCCAGCCCCAAACTAGTCCACAAAGATTGCAGTTCCAGAGCCTCGGAAAATAGAGCCACATTGCTTCTGACTGTGAAAGCAAGTGGAGGCTGGGGCAGAGGAAGAAGCTGCCAGTCTCAAAAAGTAGGCAGCTTGCTTAGTACAGGAAGGGGAATAAGTGCCTGGAAAAAGGGCACTTTATTTATTTTTAGACAAAAGGGCAGAGAGGGAGAAAGAAAGGGAAAGAAACATCAATTGATTGCCTCTCATATGCACTCTGACCCCAACGGAGGACCACACCCACAACCCAGGCATGTGCCCTGACTGGGAATGGAACCACAACCCTTTGCTTTGTGGGACAATGCCCAACCTACTGAGCCACATCAGTAAGGGCTCACCCATCTTTAATGATTTCTGAGTTTCTGGCTCTGCACTTAATATTTATTTTGCACTTCTAGCTTCTTTGATTTGGAAAACCTTTGGATTCTTCTTTTTGGTTTCTTGGTCATCAATCTCCTGGTTAACTTTAAGCCTAGCTTGCTTCTCTTAACTCCACAGCCTTAGGCAAGAAAAGCCATGCTCAAAGAAACTTCTGGTCAAGAAGTAGGCATAGACAGACATGCTTTGGTTCCTTGTGCAACCACAAGAATTACAACTAATCTCAAAACAAAAAACAGCCAGAGCTGCCAGAAAATCAAACTGTATGGAGGTCTGATAACCAAGGATTTAAGGAAGCCATATTTATCCATATGGGTAGGAAAGGCAGAGATAGGGAGTCAGGGTGAAGGGGATGCAGTGTGGCACAGAGGCAGCATGGGCAGCAGTGGTATAATGTGCGGACCCAAATTCATGTGTGGTTGATAAAAATTGAGAGGGATACCTTGGGAGTGAGTGATCCTAGCCTCAGGCCAGACTACGCAGCCCAAGGTTCCAGTGCCAGGAAGATAAAGCCTCATAACTTCTTGCTGTGAAAACCAGTGGGGGTTGGGGCAGCTAAAGAAACTGCCAGTTTCTCGGGAGAGTCTGTTTAAAGGGCCTGCATGGACTTAGAATGTATGCAAACCCACCCACTCTAGGAATCACCACCAGGGCAACAACTAGATAGGCACCAGTTGCATATGGGAAGTAGGCGAAGTGCCTGGAAATGAGGTGAGTGCCAGTAAAATGTCCAGAAGCAAGGCAGTGGCATTGTCCCCTCTCCAACCCCTTCCCCATGCACAGAGCCACAAAGCAATGTAGCCGGTAGCCCCACCCTGGCAAATACCTAAGGCTCCACCCCATACAACTTAACAGGTGCACTAAGAGAGTCATAGCAACTCTACCTAATAAAGAGAAACAAACACAGGGAGGCTGCCAAATTGAGGATACAAAGAAATATGGACCAAATAAAAGAACAGAACAAAGCCCCAGAAAAAGAACTAAACAAAATTGGTAGAGCCAACCTATCAAATGTAGAGTTCAAGACACTGGTGATCAGGATGCTCAGAAAACTCATTGAGTACAGCAGCAACATAAGGGAAGAAATGAAGGCTACATTGAGTGAAATAAAGAAAACCTACAGGGAACCAACTGTAAAGGGAAGGAAGCTGAGAATCAAATCAATGATTTGGAACATAAGGAAGAAATAAACATTCAACCAGAACAGAATGAAGAAACAAGAATTCAAAAAAATGACAAGAGTATAAAAGGACCCTGTGACATCTCCAAGAGTGCCAACATCTGAATCACAGGGATCCCAGAAGAAGAGGGAGAACAAGAAATTGAAAACGTATTTGAAAATTTAACGAAAGAAAACTTCCCTAATTTGGCAAAGTAAATAGACATACAAGCCCAGGAAGCACAGAGAGACCCAAACAAGTTGGACCCAAAGAGGACCACACCAAGACACATCCCAATTAAAATGCCAAAAGCTGAGACTTCCAGCCAAGATGGAGGTGTAGGTAGACATGCTTCACCTCCTTCCACAACCATAAGAAGGATTACATCTACCTCAAAACAAAAAACAACCAGAACTACCAGAAAATCGAACTGCATGGAAATCCAACAAACAAAAATATAAAGAAGTAATATTCATCCAGATGGGTAGGAGAGTTTGAGATGAGGAGCTGGGGCAGAGAGGATGTGGTGTAGCAGTGGCGGCAAGACAATGGCTGTGGCTGGCTGGCAGAAAGCACAGTCACACATGATGAAAGTCAGGAGGGACATCTGGGAAGTGATCCCAGTCTCAGGCCACCGTGCAGCTGACCATTCCAGTCCTGGGAAAATAAAGCCTCATTGCTTCTGCCTGTGAAAACAAGTAGGGGTTGGGGCAGCAGAAGAATCTGCCAGTCTCTCAGGAGTGTCCATATAGAGGACCCCCATGGTCCTAGAACATACGCAAACCCATCCACTCTGGGAACCATCAGCAAGACAACAGCTAGAGGTGTGCTAGTCACATATGGGAAACAGAAGTGACTGGAAAAGGGGTGAGTGCCAAGCAAATGGAATTGATTCCTCTCTGACCTCTCCCCCACATACAGTGCCACAATGTGGTAAAACTGGTCGCACCGCACTGACGAATACCTAAGGCTTCACCCCTTACAATGTAACAGGTGTAACAATTCTAACTAAAACACAGCGGCAAACACAGAAAGCTGTCAAGATGAGGAGACAAAAAAGTATGGCCCAAAAGAGGGAGCAGATCAAGGCTCCAAAGAAAGAACAAAGTGATGAGGAGATAGCCAACCTAACAGACACAGAGTTCAAAACACTGGCGATAACGATGCTCAAAGAAATGATTGAGTATGGCAAATGCATAAGGGAAGAAATAAAAGCTATACTAAGTAAAATGAAGAAAAGTCCACATGAAACCAATGGTAAAGGGAAGGAAGCCAGGGTTCACATAACTGATTTGGAACATAAGGAATACAGTATTCCCTCACTTATCACGGGGATTACATTCTAGACCACCCTGCGATACGTGAAAATTCGCGAAGTAGAAACCTCACATTTATTTTAGTATTTATATATATTTTAAGGCTTTATAAACCCTTTCCACTCACTTATAAACCTTTCCCAGTCCCTTATTAACCTCATAGTGAAAAATCCGCAATAAATAATTAAACATAATATTATTAAAAATCCCGCGATACAGTGAGGCTGCGATAAGTGAACAGCAATATAGAGAGGGACTACTATAAATAAACAGGCAACCAGTACAAAATGAAGAAACAAAAATTCAAAAAAATAAGGAGAGTCTTAGTAACCTCTGGAATGACTTTAGATGTAACAACATCCAAATCATAGGGGTGCCAGAAGGAGAGGAGAAAGAGAAAGAAATTGAAAACTTAGTTGAAAAAATAATGAAGGAAACCTTCCCTAATTTGGTGAAGGAAATAGACATACAAGTCCAGGAAGCACACAGAGTCCCAAACAAGCTAGACCCAAAGAGAAAGGTTAAAGATAAAGAGAGAATCTTAAAAGCAGCAAGAGAAAAGAAGACAGTTACCTACAAAGGAGTTCCCATAACATTGTAAGCTGATTTCTCAAAAGAAACTTTGCAGACAAGAAGGGACTGGCAAGAGTATTCAAAGTGATAAAAATCAAGGACCTACCATCTAGATTACTCTATCAAGCAAAGCTATCATTTAAAATGGAAGAACAGATAAAGTGCTTCCCAGACAAGGTAAAGCTAAAGGAGTTCATCATCACCAAGCCATTATTATATGAAATGTTAAAGGGACACATGTAAGAAAAAGAAGAATATCAGAACTATGAGCAGATAGACTCTTAAGAAGCTACACCATCGTCTCTCGAGACGGACGGCTGCCGACGAACAGTAAAATGACAACAAACTCACAACTGTCCACAAATGAATTAAAAAACAAAACAAAACAAACTAAGCAAACAACTAGAAGAGGAAAAGAACCATAAATATGGAGATCATATGGAGGCTTATCAGTGGGGAAGGGGAAGGGAAAGAATGCAGGAAAGGTACAAGGATTAAGAAGCATAAGTGGTAGGGACAAAATAGACAGGCGGCCGTTAGAATAGTGAAGTAAATGGAGAAGCCAAAGAATCTATATGCATGACCCTTGAACATGAACTAAGGAGGGGGATTGCTGGAGGGAAGGGGGCACCAGGTGGAGGGGAGCAAAGGGGAAAAACTGGGATAACTATAATAACATAATCAATAAAATATACTTTAAAAAGTAGAAAAGCTCTGGTCTACACAAATGCCTTCCCCTTCTCCACATCTAGAGGGACTCCTGGTGGTACATGGAGTTCCACAGCTCTCTTGTTCCACTGACCTCTCAGTATTTCTCTTTTCCACACACCTTCTGTGACTTATATTAGTGCATGCGGCAGGGAGGGGGCAGGGTGTTTTGCTGTGTTTCTCTGGTTTGGAGTAGGAAGAAAATTGCTTCCAGGCTGTGTAAGTCCTAAGCCAGCCCCTGCCACACAGACACACCTTTCCCAAAGGATAAATAGCACTAGCACTTTCACATACATCACAAAGAGAATAGCATATCCAAACGGTTTCCTCCATTCTCTTCCCCTCACCTTCTGCATTGAAGTGAGGACTGTCCAGAGATTTGTTCTTTAGGCATTTGAATTTCAGGTCCCCTCTGTGGGGGCTACATTTGCACTGGATGTAAATATTCATTAATGTATTTAATTCCTATCCTGAATATCTCTCTGTTTCATTATTTTTGTCTAGTGGGTTGAGACCAAGTCTGACTTTTCCTATATATCTTCCCAGTCCAGCATCACATATAAATGGGCACCTAATAAGTGATTTTGGTCATGATGGCATAATTAAATCTTCTTTTGTATTAGAAATTACACATGACATGACTTGGGGTCTGGTCTGGTCTAATTGTATTTGTGCTCATCTTCTTGCTTTTTCCTTTATATAGCTTAATCCTATTTCAGCAAAATGGGTTTAAAATCCCAAGAAGGTTCACATGGGATTTCAGTCCCAATCCCCTTTCATTGGTTGACCAAAGGCAAGGAATTAAAGATATTCATAAATGTGATCTGCCTGGAATGGGCACAGAGTGATGGAGACTTTAATGTATTCAAACCACTAATTCTGTCAATACTAGGGAAAACTGAAGGAAGAACTGCCATTATTTCTGCTTAAGAGGCCCTCTGTTGTTTCCACAGCAAGTGTCTAGAGAAGGTCTCGTCTCCAAGGAAAGCTTTTATTCTTTGGAAAGACTCCAGCTCCTTGCTCATATTGAAAAAAACTGATCTAGCTTTGGAAGGCAATGCCTAATTATCTGGAGGAGAAAGCAGCCCTACATGTTAGTCTGAACTGGAGGTGGAAAATGAGGACAGAGGGACCCTACCTTTAATAAAAATTTACATGTTCCCCAAAGAAACATTGATGACATCATAGTTACTCAAGTCACAGACAGACATGGTCAATAGAATAAATTATTAAATGTGTGATTCCAGGGTTCCAGGCTTCTGTTTAATGTAAAAAATAAATATTGCTAATTATTCCATTTTCACATTTTCTAAGGATTACTTTTTTCATCTGTACAACACAGTAGCACTAGCCACATGTGGCTACAGTAATTCAAATTAATTAAAATCAGATAAAATTTAAAATCCACTCCCCTAATCACACTAGCCACACCTGGTGTGCTCAATAACATGTGACTAGTGGCTATGTATTAGATACTGTACATGTAGGACATTTCCATCATCACAGAGTGTTCTATCTAAAGAAAGGTGCTGATCTATCTTAAAGCACATTAAAATAAATCTGTTCATTATTGATTTGAATTTTGGTGTTTTTAGTACCCCTCCTAGTACATTGGAGTATAAATTATGAGTTAACTGATTATCTGAAAAGGTGCCACAGGCATAGAGACCATCCATTGTGTCCTGGAAAATGCTGACAAGAGACCAGGTCTGACCAAACCCCTTCCAGGTCAAGTCTTCTGTTGATGTTCAGTTCAGATCTCACAAAATCATAAAACTGGCAGCTTCTGAAGATGCCTTCATTCAAGCATGGGCTAGTTGGGGTGAGGGTGTTTGTAAGCTCACATATCTCTTCCATTAAGTCTTGGAATTTGTCTTTATTTCTTTATAATTTCCTGTAATATTTTACATTTTACATTCTATATATTTAAGCAATGTAATAAACAATTCAACAGAAATTTAGAGATTTTTAAAAAAAATTCCCAATTAATTGATCTGTGACAAGAATAGAGGGAAAACTTGGCCTTGACCTAACTGAGTTCACCACTCCCCCATGATAAGTTATTTCTTCAAGTATGAATACCCTTTTAAAAACAAATATACTTACCACCTATTTAGAGAAACACAAGTGCCCAATACTCAATAACATCAGTGTAATTTAATTCACCAGATGCCTTCAGAGAGCATCAAGGACGAGAAAAAATTATGCAGTGAATCAATAAAGCTTAATGATGAAGTGACAGAGAAAGGTCTCTGTTCTTTATTGGTAACTCTTCTAGAAGACCTGTGGTTCTAGCCTTTCTTTCCCATTTGGTTCCCTTAACTTAAATAACAGCTGCAGTGTAAAAGCTCAAATTATTCTCAAAGATACTGAATTAATAGTTTCCTTTCTATTCACTTTTATCCTTCTCAACTGCACTTTTCAGCTTCCCCTCTGTTAGCTCTGCCTGATGGAGTTGGCAAGGAGTACAGTCAGCTTTTTTTCTCAGGCTGGCCCCTTTCCAGTACCAGCCAAAGCCCAGTGTTAGATGTGGTTTCTTAAGAATACTTAGTAATCTTTAACTTTCTTCACCATTTCCCTCCCTTCCATTTCTTGGCACCTTTCCTTCACTCCTTCCTGTACAGCAGGTGGAATCCTCGTTTTTGTTTTTTTTTTTTAAATCCATGTGCTCTTTAAATATTTTACCCTGGCTGGTTTGGCTCAGTGGATTGAGCGTCGGCCTGCGAGCTAAGTGTCGCTGGTTCGATCTTCCAGTCAGGGCACATCAGAGAAGGAAAACTCTGACTCCAAAAAACCTCCGCTGCCTTGCGGCATACCTCTTCAGGGGAAAGGCTAAGGGAGTAAACCCCGACAGAAAATCCGGAGCCGGAGTCCCTAAGGCGGTTTGACGTTGTAGTCAACACCGGCAACTCCTGCGGCGCACCTGAAGCCAAGCTGTATTGACTCCGTCTTTCCCTTGGACCCTTCAGCTGCGAAGAGAGGGGGGGTCTGCTGCATGGGCAACAGCAGACCCTCCATATCACCCTGCCCAGGCTCTGTAGCTTCAGCTTCACTGGAGAGGACACTCCAGCGTCATCGCAAGATGTCGATTCAACACGGGAGGAGACAGATACCGTGTCACTCCCGAGTCGGACTGCACAGCCATTCTCGGCGGTGCAGATAGACTCTTAAGAAGCTACACCATCGTCTCTCGAGACGGACGGCTGCCGATACCGATCTTTAAATAACGATGTCAGAAATCAAACTTTTTCTGTGAAATCAGCAGGCTGTAATAGGAACCCTGACAAACAGGGTTCCCATTACACAGAATTTGTCACACGGAGACATCTATTATTCTCTCTACAGAAAAACGAAACTCTTTTATTGTTACTCAGAAGAAAAAAATAGTTCTTCTTGAATGGGACGTGATGAACTAAGCTACACTAATGTGCTGTAGGTGTTGGGTACTAAATGTGTTTCTCTGCACATGGATAAAAAGGGACATGACTGCAGAGGAGATCTTTCCAGTGAGGAGAATAGAATCGATTTCTTGAACCTTGGCAAACATTTGATTAGAAGCTTAAACCCAGTATTTTTCCTTGAGAACGCTCCCTGCCTGGTACAACACTGGGACAACACTTTCCTCCATCTTAAAGGGAAGAACATGAAGCACCAGTCCTCATTGGCTGAATTGACTGACATCCATGTCCCTGAGAGCAAGATTTTAAGTAGTTTACTCCATATGCTATTTGTACCACCTTCCCTTGTTTCCCTAGGCAAGGAGGTCCTTTATGCCTAAGGGGTTGGGGAAGGAGAATAGGAATGGAAATGGGAATTCACATCCTGCTTCTCATTTCTGTTCTGCAGTGTCTTTTTTTCCACACAGGGTAAATAGCAGGTTAAGAAAGGGGGGAGGGCAGTAATTTAAGCCAGTGTGCCCCAAACAAAATGGCTTTCCTTTGTATTGTTTAAGTAACATTTTTCTGAGCTCTGGTTAAAGATAAACAGTATAGCTCAATATATGCTGAACAACAACTGATGCTAACAAAATCAGGATTGGAAAGAAAGTCTAAGGGATTTTAGGGAATGCACACACATCCATATATTGTAGCTGTTACACTGTAATAAATAAGTTGGTGTCTGGTGACTTGTCACTATTAACACAAGAAGCTACTGTGTAGTGGTCAGCAACTGCCTGGAAAATGATTTTTATCTCAGTTCCAATTCTGTTACTATTTACTCTTTTGCTTTTAGCTTTAAAAGCTAACAAAAAGTTTTACGTATCAAGTTATCATATGTGTGTCTTGAAAATGTCACTCACATTTTGCTTCCCAGCAGAACCCTCCATTCACACACCTTAGCCAGATTCTGCAGTGCACATGAGAATTATCTCCAACCTTCTCAACACAAAGGATAGAAGCATCATGTTCAAAGCTGGATTCATCATTGTATTTTTCTTCTTTCAATAAAGCAGTGAAACTCCTTCTCTGTACTATAAATAGCAAAATAGGTACTTGTATGCCTATTTCTCTCTTTCATGACAAAAGGCCCTGAATTTCACACAGAAAATTAAGCAGAAAAGGTGTAACTTGAAGCAAATTGTACTTCTTGTAATACTGTTCACACTTGTTAATATGTCTGCCTCCTCCAATAGACTGGGCCTTAGCTTTGCTTCCTCAGAATACCTTGAGATGAGGATCAGAGTACAAGTAGTTTATTTGGAATATGATCTCTACAAACACCCATCAAGGACTGGAGAAGTGAGACATGGATAAACAAGGCAGCCAATAAAGTGTCCATTATCAAGCTGGCTACACTGAACTTAATCCAGCAGGGACCTACCAGAGCCGGTGTAGAGGGCAATAGAAGTAGGCTATTTATATACCCACTTCTGTCAGTCATGACTGAGGGCTGCTCCTAAGGGAGCATTAATTTCCAGCACTTCTGGGATGCCCAGCACACAGGCAAGTGGGCTCTGACAGCCAGAAAAAGACTCCCGGCAATGAAATACATGTTCTGACAATTGTAAGAAGGACCTTCATGCACTGAAGTAATAAAGACAAGGTGCAGGAGCAGGGAGGGCATGGACAGCATCTGCTACTGACCCTTCTCTTGCATATTCTCAGTGCACTGCATACTACCAGTAGGCACTCAACAGTTGTCTAGCTGACTTTGCATTTTGCATTACCACATCCTATGCTCCACTATAACTAGTATTTTTTTCCTCTTTGAAAAGGCCGTGCACTTTTCCAGCCTGTTCTTAATTCTCAATACCTCTGTACAAAAGAAAAAAATAAGAAAGCCCTAGTGAGGTCGAGATGGGGGTAGGGCACAATGCTGAAACCCTTCATTTGAGCACCATTACTTACTGCCACCATTTCCTATTCATTACAGATAAGGTCTCTGAAAGTTTCTTTGTTCTACTTTACTATAAATGTTTTCCAAGATTAATTACCTACACTAGCATCTGAACTGAAACAGTGGTAGGAGCAATAACAGCGTCTTGCCATCCTCCTCAGACGCTTACTAACAAGCAGCCCTGACAAGAGACATGCTTTTCAATAACTTGAATAAATTTAAGTGCCAAATAGAAACAAGTTAATATAAAGGTGAAGGACGGTATAAACTAGTGCCAGCTCAATGTTTAATCCGCAACCCCAGCACACTGGACACAGTGAAATGCTATGATCAGGTACAAAAATGGCCACACCTCTACTGTTCCAAAAGAGGCCCAATGGCTGGTGCTCACCCCACTGTCCCAGGTCGTTATGCCATATGATAATAACTGTTGTGACTATAATCTGTGCCAGACACAGACCTTCCTCCCCTAGGACCTACTACGTCCTTCTGGTAATCCTTTCTAGCATACATGCTTGTTTCAGCCAATTCTTCATATCTGTAGAAAAAAAACACTAGAAGGTCAATTCTTCTGTGACTCTGGCTTACATTCTCTTCTGTTACAAGAAAATGTAGTATTGAAGAGCACTGAACAGAAGAGACCAATAAAGCAATCCTGGGAGGGTGGATAGATGGCTTATAAGGAGAGAAAGAGAGAAAAGTGCCTCTAGGTTGTTTTGGAGAAAACACACACACACATATTTCCAAAGGATGATATCACAGGAAATAAATAGACCACTTCTGTTCTGTTGCCATGAAAACTCAAAGCACTGTGGAATCTCTCTCATCTGATATTTGATTGGTCAAGGTTCTCTTTTTAACAAAACTCTACATCTACCATATCTTGATAACTGATATTCAAAATGATGATACTCAAAGGATAAGGTAGTGGATACTCTGATATGACACCCAAATTCCCCTTCAGAAGGAAGGAGGAATTATTCCCCAAGATGTTATGTGTTGTCCGAAGGTGTCCCTCAGCTGTCAGCCCTCTTTGAGGATTGCCTCTGTTAAAGTAAACTGTCTTCCCCAATGTCATTCTTCCTTTCAGAGGTAGCCTGCATCAAATGTGCAGATATATCGGCTGGAACCCCTGACTCCAAATTAAGAAAACTGTGAGGGGCCATAAGGCTCAGGGCTCCCCCATGAGATGAGTTATGACTTCTTCATTCAATAGAAGCATAATTACAGCTTACCTCCTGCACCTCTATGTTCTTGTGTCTATCCCCTGTTTTCCACTGGTGTTGATTCCAAGAGCTATCTCTCATAAACATCCTGCATGTTAATTTCCATCTCACAATCTGTTTTCTGAGGAACCCAGTTGTAACAAGTGATTAAATTCTCCCTAATTCATCAGAGTAGATTACATACAATGAAAAAAATCACATTCTGAATATTTTATTGTGCAGTGCTACTTTGGAAATTGCTAATCAATGTATATATGGCCATGAAATCTTAATCAGAATATTTGATTAATTAAAGAACTCTACTTCTCAACCATGTTGGTATAACACAAAAACCTGAGATCAGGTGTAGTGAGCAAGTGGAAATAAATCCCACATTTGTTTACACTCTTCCTTTTCCGTATTAACACAGATAATAATAACAATGACAACTACGATGCATTAAGAGCTTACTGTGTGTTAGACATTGTTCTAAACACTTCGCGTTATTTCATTTAAATTTCACAGCAACTCTATAAAATAAATACTGTTATTTACTCCACCATAAAGATAATAAAACTGAGGCATAGAGAAATCACACAACTCTAATAAGTGATGCAGCCTGGATTTCTATCATGGCAATTATATTTGAGAACTGAAACTCTTTATTAATTAGAGTATAGCTGTGTCCCTAATTTAATAAAATGACTTGATTGAATACCTAGTCATATCTAATATGGTCAAAGTCAATGGTTGTTGGTAAGAAGTTTTAACTCACTGAAGAAATGCCAGGTGGATTGAAAACTGTGATATCCCAAACCACAATCAGCCTCTGTGGCTGTTGAGTCCTGTTGGAAAAACCATCTAGGTAGCATAGGCTAATTTCTTACATCACCTGGGCCCTCATTGCCCACCAGAAACAACTGTGTCTGATCCTGATAAGCTGTCTCTACCATTCCACATATCTGTAGTCTTGAACCTTCACCATTAATCTAACATCTTTAACCCTACAGCTTTCACTTTCACTCTCAGTAATGGCCTTGTCTCCATATCACAGCAAAAATAGAGGCCAACAATTAAGAACCATCTCACTGCGCCCTGTCCTACCTACAATCTGTCTTTGAACACTTGTCCTTATCTTCTCTTCTTCAGCCTTAGAAGCACGGATAACTCTTCTTCTGTCCCAAGCCTAACCTAATCATATGTTTGAATCCTATCTCCATCCCCACCCTATTCAATAATTTATTCCATCAACATATTACAGCCACTACTCAGAAATAGCATTAACTTTGGTATACTGTATATTCTTACAGTTTATATATACATTTAACCATATTAATTTTTAAAACAAAATAGTACATTTTCCTACTGTTTTGTAAACTTTTCAAATATGAATACTTTTTGATATCATGTAATGGCCACATAGTTGTGTTGGATATGGGGGACATTACATTCATTCCACTCTCTGTCTGCCTTTGTAGTATATCTCCTTCTGAAGGAGACAAAAAAAGGTTATGTTTTGAAGGTATTCTTTTTTTTTTTTTCAGGGGAGAGCACGAACGCAGTCCCCCACTACCACAAATTATGCAGTCGAGTTTCCCACATTTGGGGAAATCGCAGGGGTCAGCACATCTGGAGTGCAATGGATAAGCCTCGCCCTGGGAAAACCACCTTCGTGATCATGGTATCTCCCCTGCCAGGTAAGTATGAAGGTATTCTTTTAGAGGCTAAAGTTATGGTTTAGAGTCGATAGACAAGGATGGATGATTAGTCTTTCTCTGGGCAAGAAAACAAAAGCTGTCAGACAACCCAGGAATTAGTGCTGAAATTCAGCTCATGTTCTACTCCACAAGTCTCATGCCTTGGCTCAGAGCTACTTCAAGTTAGAGGAAGAAACGTTTTTCTATTTTGGACAAAGCGTCAGAATGGACTAGCAGGAGCTATGAATAGGTTCCTGTCTATGTGAGGAGTGTAACAAACAGAAAGTCCCCCAAACAGGCAGGTATCTGGTTGAATATCTGAATACCTTGATCTGGCATGCTTTTGAAGACAAAAGGGAACTAGAAAATGCTGCAATGCCTCTGAAGAGGTATATAAAATAAGTCATAAATAATTCATATTTTTGTACCAAATGCAATGTGTCCACACCTGGGACACTATGTGCAGCTCTGTTCATAGCACTCAAGAAGCACATAAAGGATCAGAAGGCGGTCCAAGAAAACAAAATGCTCTAGATGATGTGGTGCAACTACTCAGGGAAGATGGGCTTAACAAGCAATCCTTAGGCTGGTCAATTTTAACCATAACAGTGAAGCAGAATTCTATTGGTTACTCTGTCATTCAGAACTTGCAAGAGTTTGGATATTAGATATAATAACTGGGCATAAATGTTGTGTCAGATTCTCAACTGTCTGGTAAATGGGTAGCCTGTAACTCTACCCCGAAATATATGATTTTTACTCAGATTTAACACAGAACACTGAGTACATTTATATATGGGTTTGTACACATTTAAACTCCTACAGTTTATAGCAGTTTCAAATAAGTTCTGACTATTAAAGCATCCCATGGTAGTGCTCCTGAGGCTGAGAGTTTAACAGGATTTTAGTAAAATGACCCTAAGCAGTTTTTCTTATAACTTTTTATTCCCAAGACTCACTTGTGAAACAAGTGTTGAACAGGCTGGGCAAGCCAGCCATAGGATTGCACTGGGTCCACTGGAACTGCCATTTTCCTATAATGACTGAGGTTTTCCTGCTTGATCATTGAGAGGAACATGGAAAGCTGTAAGAAAAATTGCTGAAAGTTTTTTATTATTTTTTTTTTAACTAAAACCTTATAAACAGCCTCAGGAGCATCCTGTGGGATTCTTCAATAGTTTTTATCTCAATGATGAGAGGCACCCCTCTGCCTCTAGCCAGTGGTGTACTGGAGCTGTCTTATACCAACTTAACTGGTTGAAATCATGCTGGCAGCTTGAAATTAGCCATATTGAAAGTGCTTGTAGACTGGCTTTGTCTGGCTCTTGAGTTTTCTTCCTCAAGGATGTCGGGATGATCATGCTGCAGCTGCCTGCATTTCCCAGTGGATGGTATTTTGGATGGGAAGGAATCCCAGGCACAGCCGAGGGTCAGGCTGGCCTGGCAGAAGGTGGCAGGTTTATTCTTCTTTGGGTGTTCCAGAGGGGATGACCTCTGAGGCAGAAGCCTGCCATTCTTCCAGAATTGTGTAGTTTTTATATCTTATGTTTAGTTTATAAACTAACCCTATAGAAATAAGATCATTAGAGACATCTGGCCAACACAGAGGCCTAAATAGACAGGCTGAGTCTCCCTCCACAACTAAGAAAGAATACCTCAAAGAATACCTCAAAACTAGAGACAACCAGAAGTTCCAGAAAATCAAGCTTCATTGAAGTCCAACAAACAAAGAAATAAAGAAAAAATACTCATCCAGACAGGTGGGAGAGGTCGAGCTGGGGCAGAGAAGACACAGTGTGGTGGTGGCAGCAGCAGTGGTAGCAGCAGGCCAGCAGAAAGCACAGTGATACATTTAAAAATGTAGGGAGGGACACCTGCAGAGCATGCCCAGCACCATACCAGACCACACAGCTCATGGTTCCAGCACTGGGGAAAATAAAACCACATTGCTTCTGACTGTGAAAACCAGTGGGGGTTGGGGAGGAGGAAGAAACTGCTGGTCTTTCATCAGAGTCAGCTTGTTTAGAGGCCCCTATAGTCCAAAATGTCTGCAGACTCATTCACTCTGGGAACCATGGCCAGGGCAACAGCTAGAGAGGCACCAGTCCCATACAGAAAGCAGAACTGCCTGGAAAAGGGGCAAGCACTGAGAAAGAGGCATTATTCCCTTTCAGACCCCTCTCCCACATACAGCACCACAACATGGTGAAGTGGGTAACTCATACTAGTGAATACCTAAGGCTCTGCCCCTTACAACATAACAGGTGCGACAGCTCTACCTAAGACACAGAGGCTAAAACAGGAGCCTTTCAAGATGAGGAGACAAAGAAGTATGGCCCAAAATAGGAAACAGATCAAGATTCCAGTGAGAGAACTAAGTGACAAGGAGATAGCCAACCTAACTGATGAGGAGATAGCCAACCTAATAGATACAGAGTTCAAAATACTGGTGATGCAGATGCTCACAGACTTGACAGATATGCTTGAGTATGGCAAACACAGAAGGGAAACAGTGAAGGCTACACTAAGTGAAACAAAGGAAAGTCCACATAAAACCGATGGTCGGTCGGCAGCCGTCCGTCTCGAGAGACAATGGTGTAGCTTCTTAAGAGTCTTTCTGCACCACCGAGAATGGCTGTGCAGTCCAACTCGGGAGTGACACGGTATCTGTCTCCTCCCGTGTTGAATCGACATCTTGCGATGACGCTGGAGTGTCCTCTCCAGTGAAACTGAAGCTACAGAGCCTGGGCAGGGTGATATGGAGGGTCTGCTGTTGCCCATGCAGCAGACCCCCCCTCTCTTCGCAGCTGAAGGGTCCAAGGGAAAGACGGAGTCAATACAGCTTGGTTTCAGGTGCGCCGCAGGAGTTGCTGGTGTTGACTACAACGTCAAACCGCCTTAGGGACTCCGGCTCCGGATTTTCTGTCAGGGTTTACTCCCTTAGCCTTTCCCCTGAAGAGGTATGCCGCAAGGCAGCGGAGGTTTTTTGGAGTCAGAGTTTTCCTTCTCTGAAAACCGATGGTAAAGGGAAGGAAACTGGGGTTCACATAAACGATTTGGAACATAAGGAAGAAATAAACAGTCAACCAGTACAGAAGGAGGAAACATGAATTGAAAAAGACAAGGAGAGGCTCAGGAATCTCTGGGACAACTTTAAACATGCCAACATCTGAATCGTAGGGGTGCCAGAAGGAGAAGAGGAACAGCAAGAAATTGAAAGCTTATGTGAAAAAATAATGAAGGGAAACTTCCCAAATTTGGTGAAGGAAACATACATACAAGTCCAGGAAGCACAGAGATTCCCAAACAAGCTAGACCCAAAGAGAATCACATCAAGACACATCATAATTAAAATGCCAAAGTTTCAAGATAAAGAGAGAATCTTAAGAACAGCAAGAGAAAAGAAGATGGTTACCTACAAAAGGATGCCAATAAAACTATCATCTGCTTTCTCAAAAGAAATTTTGCAGGCAAGAAGGGACTGGCAAGGAGTATTCAAAGTGATGGAAAACAAGGACCTACAACCAAGATTACTCTATCCAGCAAAGCTATCATTTAGAACGGAAGGGCAGATCAAGCGCTTCCCAGACAAGGTAAAGCTAAAGGAGTTCATCATTACCAAGCCATTATTATATAAAATGTTAAAGGGACTTATTTAAGAAAAATAAGATCAAACCTATGGACATTAACATGACAACAAACTCACAACTATCAACAACAGAATCTAAAAAATAAAAACAAAATCCAACTAAGCAAACCATAATAGGAACAGAATAACAGGTATGGGGATCATTTGGAGGGTTACCAGCTGGAAGGAAGAAGGGGTAGAAATGGTGCACTGACTAAGAAGCATAATTGGTAAGAGCAAAATAGACAGGTGGGAGTTAAGAATAACATAGCAAAGAGTGAAGCCAAAGAACTTATATGCATGATCCACGGACATGAACTAAGTGGGGGGTGGGATAGCTGGAGAGGAGGGGATTACTGAGTGGAAGGGAGCAAAGTGAAAAGACATTGGGACAACTGTAAAAGCATAACCAATAAAATATACTTCAAAAAAGTACTTATACCATGAAAATTGGCAAATGTTACAAATCAGGATTTTTTTTGAGAATCAGTTGTTAAACATTCAACAGCATAGTGCAGATGCACTCTAAAAGAAATCAGCA
Organism: Furipterus horrens; assembly: GCF_987537825.1. NCBI lineage: Eukaryota > Metazoa > Chordata > Mammalia > Chiroptera > Furipteridae > Furipterus > Furipterus horrens. The sequence continues at coordinate 89,116,065 of NW_028327187.1, forward strand.
TGCACTTGACAGCAGGGCCAAAGGTTCTAGTCAACCTGTAGTAGATAGATACCTCATCAACGACTGAGCAGCAACAGATATTGTGATGGCCAGAGGAGCAGAAATGGCAGCCAAGGCACCAAGGAGAGTAAAGCTGTAGTCAGGCAAAAGGGTCGTCTGTTCCTTTCCTGGTTAGTCCCCAAAATTTCTGTTGGCAGGCAGAAAAGCTAACATTTTTCAGGGGCTGTAGGCCATAAATCAAACTGAGGAAAAGATGGAAAGGCAAGCAGGAGCAAATAAAATCTTATTAATGTGATACAAGGTGTTAGAAAAAAAATAACTAAATCTTGTAAATAACTCTTTCAATGTCAAATAAGAACAAGCTTAACACAGATTCTTTACTCATCTACAGGAATATACCTTTGCTGGATTTTGCTATTTACTATTAATTATTGGCTTGGATTCTGTGAAGTTACATATTAACTTACAGATCTTTTCCTATAATGCTGTGAATAATTTCTACCTAATTGAAAAGAAAATCGTAAAGATTAGGATTTTTATTGTCCTGTAGGATATAAATCAGTTTTGTATCATATAGCACTTTATTGTAGTATCTTTTCTAAATGCCTATACTCAGTCCCTCAAAAAATGCTCTTTTAACTATCTTTTACTATGTTATCCAGAGAAGGAAAACTCTGACTCCAAAAAACCTCCGCTGCCTTGCAGCATACCTCTTCAGGGGAAAGGCTAAGGGAGTAAACCCCGACAGAAAATCCGGAGCCGGAGTCCCTAAGGCGGTTTGACGTTGTAGTCAACACCAGCAACTCCTGCGGAGCACCTGAAACCAAGCTGTATTGACTCCGTCTTTCCCTTGGACCCTTCAGCTGCGAAGAGAGGGGGGGTCTGCTGCATGGGCAACAGCAGACCCTCCATATCACCCTGCCCAGGCTCTGTAGCTTCAGCTTCACTGGAGAGGACACTCCAGCGTCATCGCAAGATGTCGATTCAACACGGGAGGAGACAGATACCGTGTCACTCCCGAGTCAGACTGCACAGCCATTCTCGGCAGTGCAGATAGACTCTTAAGAAGCTACACCATCGTCTCTCGAGACGGACGGCTGCCGCCGCCGACGACTATGTTATCATTTCTCTCATTAATAAGTTAATATATCTTCGACATGTGTTTATACTATTTGCATATTAGCTGTGTTTATAACTTTTGAAAATTATACTTTGACCATGCAAATAGGATTTGATAAAGTACAAAGAGTTCATTTCAGCTAATTTTAGGGATAAATATATTTTGGAGCCTTTTCAGAGAGTTTCAAATTGATCCAATTTCTGCTCTTACAATCCTACACTGGGGGTCCATATGCCCAAGGAATACAGAAGACATTGTCCAGGCTTGGTGGGATTATGGAGTTGCCATAAATCATTAGTATTGTAGACAGAATATCTCTTACCAAACATAAGTATTGATGTCTTCAGTAGAAGAAAGCTTAAATCTGTAGGCAGGTGGAGAGATTCATAGATATTTGAATTGTTAAGCTATCATCTAGTTTGTGTCTGGAAATGTCTTGAATAACAGTGTCTCACATAACCTCTAAAATCAATCACTCCTTATAAATGGATTTGCTTGACTATAGAGCCCTGAGAAAAATCTCCACTGTGCTTTTCTTTTTTTATTTCAACCAATGCTTCCTAGCAGCCATTGTAAGTACATGAACTGCATCTTTAAATCTGCTTAATATTTGTGAGTCTCAGAAATGGCAGACAGCAGAGAAGCAAAGCTGGTGATAGCAGAACGGTGCAGTCTTCAACCCACCACTCTTTCTATAGGCTGTTGAAAAGGATGGATAGCTTTCACTGTAATCTGTAAAAGCCTGCTCATGTACAAAAGTGTCTAATTCTTTTTTTCTGTGTTTTTCTCTTTTTTTACTGTAATAATTTTTAAATATCTTCCACAACCTTATTTCAGTGATTACTATCATCCTGTAGTAATGAATACAGTATAGTTTTGGTATATAAATCAGCGGCATCAAAGAGAGTCCATAAAAAGTTGTACACATACATAGTCAACTGAATTTTGTTAATAGTGTCATGGTAATTCAATGACAAAATGATAGTATAATATTTTCAGTGAATGTTGCTGGAACGATTGAATATATACCAAAGAAATGAACATCATATTTTTTTCATCCTGTATACAAAAATTAGATCAAATTGGATTTTAGATCCAAAAACTAAGAGCCAGACAATAAAACTAAAAGAACAGGGAGATCCAGGATGGTGGTGGAGTAAGTAAAAGCTACACTAACCTCCTCCCAAGACCAATCTGGAATTAGAACTAAATTGCAGAGAAATAATTTAGAATAACCACCTGAACAATAGCTGGAGAAGAAGCCTTATAATCATGGATAGACAGAAGAAACCACTTCACCACAATGTGAATGGTACAGAGTGTGGAGGAAACACGAGAGAACTGGCTGGGCTCCCACAGGTGGCAGCTGCAGTGCCAGAGGGAAATTTCAGTAGCTGGGGGGTTCTTTCTGAGAAATGTGGGGTCCAAACCCCAAACTGGGCTCCAAAGTCTATAGCACCAGAGCTGTAAAGGAACCCAGATAACTTAGCTGTGAAAAGCAGCAGGGTTTTTGTCTGTCAGGGAGAGAAGTTTGGAGACACAGAAGTTCTCTAAAAGGGCCAATGCACAAAATTCTACTTACACCCACTTACCCTAGGCTCTGGCAAAGGGGTATCAACTGAACTAGAGACTCTTGAAAAGAGTCTGGGGATGGTGTCTCTGGGGAGAGAACTGAAGGAACAGCCACCAGGATCCCTGTGCTGAATCATTTCCCATACTACAGGAGCCATCTTTCTCAGGCTGAGCAATCCAGAGGGGAAAAAGTAGCCCAGCACACAGGAATTACTCTTCCCCACCCTGTGACAAGAAATATTCCTTCCTTTTACTCACTTCAGACTTTGTTTGTTGTTTTTTCTCAAGTTCCTTTAAGTGTAAAATTAGATTGTATATTTGAGCTTTTTCCTGTTTTTGAGATAGACCTGTAATGCTATGAATTTCTCTCTTAACATTGCTTTCCGTGTCCCACAGATTTTAGAGTATTGTATTCTCATTTTCATTTGTTTCAAGGTATCTTTTTATTTCTTCCTTGATCTCATTGTTGACCCACTCATTGTTTAATAACATGTTATTTAGCTTCCATGTCTCTGCATGTTTTTCAGTGTTCTTGTGATTGATTTATAGTTTCATAGCATTGTGGTCAGAGAAGATGCTTGATATGATTTCAATCTTCTTAAATTTATTGAGACTTGTTTTTTGTTCTAACATGTGGTCTATCCTAGCAAATATTTCATGTGCACTTGAAAAGTATGTATAGTCTTCTGCTTTAGGGTGAAATGCTCTGAAGATATCAATTAAATCCATTTGATCTAATGTGTCATTTAAGGCTGCTGTCTCCTTGTTGATTTTCTGTCTGGAAGATCTAGCCATTGAAGCCAACAGGGTGTTAAAATCCCCAACTATGACTGTATTTCTGTCACTCTCTCCCTTTATGACCATCAAGATTTGCTTCAGACTTATGGCCTAGATGGAGGTGTAGTTAAACACGCCGCATTTCCCTCATAGCTAAGAAAGAATTTACAACCACTTCAAAACTAAAAAAAGCCCAGAAGATCCAGAAAATAAAACAACATGGAAGTTCAACAAACAAAGAAATAAAGAAGAAATATTCAGCCAGGAAGTTTGGAGGGGCAAAGCCAGGATGGAGAGAGCAAGGTGTGGCACTGTGGCAGTGGCTATGGGGGTGGAGCTTGGCTGTGGCAGCTGGCAGTGCAGCTAGCAGCAGCAGCACAGGGACTATAGCTGCAGCGAAAAGTGCCGCCATACATTTTAAATCTGGGAAATGATCCCAGCCCCAGACCAGACCACACAGCCCATGGTTCTAGCTCCAGGAAAAATAGAGCCACATTGTTTCTGACTGTGAAAACCTGTGAGGGATTGGGGCAGAGGAACAAACTGCTGATCTCTCAGCAGAGACAGCTTGTTTAGTATGGGAAGGGGGAGAAGTGCTTGCAAAGTGGTGCGTGTGGGACAAGTGGCACTGTTCCCTCTCAGACCCCTCCCCCACATACAGCACCACAACGGGTCACCAGCACTAATAAAAATCTAAGGCTCTGTCCCTTACAAGGTAACAGGTGTGACAGCTCTACCCAAGTCACAGAGGCAAACACATAAATCTGTCAAGATGACAATACAGAGAATTATGGCCTAAAAGGGGGGACAGATCAAGGTTCCAGTGGGATAACTGAGAGACAAAGAAATAGCCAACCTAATAGACGAGGATATAGGAACTTAACAGATGCACAGTTTAAAGCATTGGTGATAAAGATGCTCACAAACTTAACAGAAAAGATTAAGCATGACAGAGAATAAATGAAGGTTATACTAAGTGAAATGAAGGAACGTCCACATGAAACTAGTAGTGAAGGAAAGGAAATCAGGGTTCAAATCAATGAACTGGAACATAAGGAAGAAATAGTCAACCAGTACAGAAGGAGGAAATGAGAATTGAAAAAAAAATTTGAAAGGCTTAGAATCCTCTGTGATACCTTTAAACATAACAACATCTGAATCATAGGGTTGCCAGAAGGTATAGAGGGAGAGTAAGAAATTGAAAAATTATATGGAAAAATAATGAAGGAAAACTTTCCTAATTTGGGTAAGGAAATGGACATACGGGTCCAGGAAGCACACAGAGTCCCAAACAAACTAGACCTAAGGGGGACCATCATAATTAAAATGCTAAAGGTTAAGGATAAAGAGAGAATCTCAAAAGCAGCAAGAGGAAAGCAGTGAGTTCCCTACAAAGGGGTACCTATAAGACTATAAGCTGATTTTTCAAAAGGAACTTTGCAGGCAAGAAGAGACTGGCACAAAATATTCAAAGTGGCGAGAGGCAAGGACCTACAATCAAGACTATTCTATCCAGCAAAGCTATCATTTAGAACAGGAGGGCATATAAAGTGCTTCTCAGACAAAGTAAAGCTAAAGGAGTTCATCATCACTGAACCTTTATTACATGAAATGTTAAGGGGGGCTTATTTAAGAAAAAGAAGATCAAAACCATGAACATTAAAATGACAACACAATCACAACTATCAACAACAGAATCTAAGAAAACAAACAAAGACAACCAGAGTGGGAACAGAATCACACATATGGGGAGCACGTGGAAGGGTATCAACTAAGAGGGGGAAGTGGAAAGAAAGAGGGAAGTGGTGCAGGAATTAAGAAGCATCATAGGAGGGTGCAGAACAGACAGGGGGATGTTGAGTAGTACAGGAAAGGGTAAAGTCAAAGAACTCATATTCATGACCCATGGACAGGAACTAAGTGGGGTGGGACTGCTGGAGGAAGGGGGGGATGCTGAGCAGAGGGGAGCAAAGAGAAAATAAATTTAAACAAGTGTAACAGCATAATCAATACAACAAAATAATTCCATGTAATAATTTGACAAATTGTGTTTTTCAAACTAAATGTATATCATTTTTAGTAACTTAAAAAGGTATTAGTATTTTTTGGAATAGTTTGAGGAGGGTAGGAGTTAGTTCTTCCCTGAATGTTTTGTAAAATTTACCTGTGAAGCCATCTGGTCCAGGGCTTTTGTGTGCAGGGAGATTTTTTATTACTGTTTCAATTTCCTTCTTTGTTATTGGTCTCTTGAGACTTCCTACTTCTTCTTGATGCAGTTTTGGAAGGTTATATGTTTCTAGAAATTTGTCCATTTCTTCTAGGTTACCAATTTTTTTGCCATACAGTTGCTCATAGTAATTTCTTGCAATCCTTTGTATTTCTGTGGTATCGGTCGTGATTTCTCCTCTTTTGTTTCTGATTTTGTTTATTTGGGTCCTCTCTCTTTTTTTCATGATGAGCCTGGCTAAAGGCTTTGTCGATTTTGTTTCTTTTTTTTCAAAGAACCAGCTCCTAGTTTTGTTGATCTTTTGAATTGTTTGTTTAGTCTCTATGTCATTTAATTCTGCTCTGATATTGATGATTTCCTTCCTTCTTCTTGTCCTAGGCTTTGTTTGTTGTTGTTCTAGTTCTTGTAGCTCTAGGGTTAGATTTTTAATTTGAGATTCTTCTATCCTTTTCAGATATGCCTGCATTGCCATGAACTTCCCTCTTAGGACTGCTTTTGTGTGTCCCATAGGTTTTGGGCAGCACTGTTTACAATAGCTAAGTGCTAGAAACAGCCTAAGTGCCCATCTGTAGATGAGTGAATCAAAAAACTGGAGATGGAAGATGGCCGCGGAGCAGGGACAGTGTTCTCAGATCGCTCCTGTTACAGAGAGACTCCAGGAATGAATGCAGAGAGGAGTGACTGAGTGAGTGTGGATCTCCAATAGCATGAACAGGGAGGAGAGCGTGGGAGCAGCGTGGAGGGGGGTGGAGGAGTTTACCATGCACTGGACGCTGAGTCATTCCAGGACCCGGTGCGTCTGCAGTACTAAGCCGGAGAGCTCACTAGCCAAGAGCTGCCTGGAGGCTCCCCCTGCTAGGGGCACACCGATAAGTGAATTCTTGTAGGGAGTTAGGGAGAGGATTTTGGCCGAAAAAGTCAGAGGAGGGAGAGAACAGTGAACAATCAGGAATGGGAGAAACTGTGTGATCTGAGTCTAGAGGGAAACCTCCTCAGCTGCAACCTCCCACCAAAAGCTCGGCACTCTGGGCGAGCCCAGCACTAGCGATAGGGCCATACAGAACAAAGGAGCAGTTTTGGGGCTAGGAGAACGGCAGCACAGAAAAGCTGCTGCGGAACTCCGGACCAGGGGAGAACTGCTGAGCAATCGTGCTAGAATCCCACAGAACAAAAGGCCGGTTTGGGGCTAGGAGAGAAATATGACGCGCAGGGTGTGTAAGTAGGGAAGAGAGCAGAGGCGGAGGTTCTGGAGTGGAGACAGTTTTAGGGCAAGGAGAAGGGGCCGCAGGAAAAGGCTGCTGCGGAGCTCCAGACTGGCAGAGAGCTCTGGGGTAGGAGAGCGCTGCGCTGACAGACCATACTAGAATCCTACAGAACAAAGGGACAGTGCTGGGGAGGGAAGAAAGATAGAGCGTGCAGGCTTATAGACAGGGAAGACAGTGGAAGCTGTAGCTCGGAATAGAGACAGTTTTGGGGCAAGGAGAAGAGCACACGCAGGAAAGCCGCTGCAGAGCTCCAGACTAGGGGAGAGGCCCTTGGCAGGAAAGTGCCACTGGGCCTGGCGCTTTAACCGACTGTGCCAGAGTCCTGCAGAACAAAAGGACGATCTTGAGACAGGGAGAGAGGTAGGGTGTGCAGGCATATAGACAGGGAAGAGAGCAGAAGCTGTAGCCTGGGAATAGAGACAGGACTGGAGGCAGGGCGGGGATTGCTGGCAGGCACAGGCTGGACCAACAGAGGGAAGGAGTAGCTGGACAAGCCTGAGGAGGGCTTAGGGTGCCTCAGGAGGGGACAACTAAATGCAGCCCACAGCAGAGCGGTGGTAGGCCCACGAAAAAAAGACTAACAATCCCAGAATCAAGCAGAACCCTCCCACAGCCAACCAAACAACCAGAAAAGATTTGAAAGTCATGGAATTTTGAATAGGAGCAGACTCAGGAAGGAAGCAAGGAAAAACAAAAAAACAAACAAACCAAAAATACCCAGAGACTGTGCCTAAAAGTTGAATTGAGTTAAAATCCTCATTCTTTTATTTCTCACTCTCTCTCTAACTACCCCTACCGTCAGTCCCTTCTTATTCTCTCTCCTTTTCTCCCCTCCTCTTCTCTCCCTTCTCTCCCCTTAGCATGTCTCCCCTGCATCCTATTCTCAGTTAATTTTTTAATTATAAGTTCTCTCCCTTTCTCACCCTCTCCTTTCTCTGCGCTACGCACCTTCAATTTTATTAAATTTCTTTCTTTATTTTGTCCCCCCTTCAGTCTACATTCGTTTTTCTTTCATCCCTTGTCCTTATTTTCCTTCTCTCCCTATACATATTCTCTCTCTCTTTCTTTCTATCTCCCTATTCCACTTTATATACTAATCTTTTAATATTCAAATTATAATTCTAATCTATCCCCCTCTCCCTTCACTCTCCCATTCTTACCCCTTCTCTTTTTCTACCCCATCCCCTCACTTCTTTCTCTACCTCTTTTACTTCTCTCCTTCATCCTATCTTTTGTCAACTCTTCAATTTCAATCCTCCCCTCCCTAATATCTCCTCTTCCTGATTTCCTTCCCTCCTCTGAGCTCTTTTCCTCCCATATCCTCTTGCTTTCCTATCTCCTATTCCTCTCTCTCTATATTCACCCTTTCTCTCTATCTTGTAACTTTATATCATGTTTGAATCTCCTAATCTTTTTTATAATATATAATTTAAAAAAGAATTTTAACCCAGTCCCCCCGCTTCTACCTCCCCTTCTTCTTTCGTTCTCTCCCCTACCCTTCTCTTCTCTACTTTCTCTCTCTCTTTCCTCTCTCCCTTCCTGTCTTGCTATTTTCTACTCTGTATTTTTATTCTTGAAAAATTCTTTCTCAATCTGTTTCCTACGTTCTAACCTCCGCAGCCCTCTCTTTCAATTTCTGGCTGTCTGTCTACCTGGATGTCTGTTGTGTCTACCCTACCTCCCACACTAATCATATAGTATATACCGATTATATAATCCTAATACTATACACTTCCACTTTCTCACTCCACACTGTAACCCTCCCCTCCTTTGCAAACATACAGTGTAAGTACTAAATGCTCTCTTACATAACTTTGATCCCAATTGCTAATATTAATACTCTATCAACTTCCAGCTCAAAAATTACCCTTTCTTCATTTAAAACAACTCCTTTCTGTTTCTCCTACGAAATAAGAGTCCCAGTATCTCCACAAGTATATTAACACGGGCTCATTTGCAGCCTATAGTGAGATTGTAGTTGGGGGAGATATTAGAGGGTGTGGGTTTCTTGCCTGGGTTGTGTGATTATGTTTCAGCAGCACCTCCACAAAAGATCTCAAGAAAAGGTGGGCAGAGTGACTCTCAATCAACTAACCAGAGAAAAAGATCCACCAAAAAGTAGCTGAAATACAACCAGACAGATTAAAGAAATATCATCAAGGACAACACAGACAGAGATCCAGGAGGGCGGAGGAGTAAGTGGAAGCTACACTAACCCGCTCCCAGGACCAGCCAGTACTGATTCAGCCCCAGTACAGCAGACAGACCATCCCCCTCCAAGTGGTGTCATACTAAGGGGAAATAAAAGCACTGCATACTGGAATTAAGTTGCCACACCCACGGTCCTTAAGCCTGACGGCTGATCACAGATTGAGTATAGTAACAACTAAAGAAGAGAGACAAAGGCAGTAGATCCCTGGAAGTCTCCAACAGGCTGCCTAGGGCCAGTCTGGTACATGATCTGACGCTACCAGAGGCAGATCCAGGAAGAGCAGATCATTCTAAGAAGCACCAATAAACAATAGGAATCACAAAAATGGGGAGACAGAGAAACAACCCCCCATCAAAATGAAAGGTAGAATCCCCAGAGAGAGTGCTAACGGAAATAGAGGGGAGCGAAATATCAGATACGGAATTTAAAACATGGATTATGGAGAAGCTAAATGAGTTCAGTGGAAACTACAAAGAACTCCAGGGAAACTACAAGGAACTCCAGAAAAACTACAAGGAACTCACAGAGAATTGCACGAGCATGAAAAAGGACATCGGAGCTATCAATAAGAGCCAGGAGGAAATGAAGAATACGATCTCTGAATTGAAGAACACAGTAGAAGGAATTAAAAGCAGGCTACAGGAAGCAGAAGATTGGATCAGCGAGCTGGAGGACAACATACACAAAAACTCTCAGAAAATGCAACAAAATGAAAAAAGACTGAACAAGACTGAAGAGGTTCTAAGACAGCTGCAGGACAACATGAAACGTAATAATATCCGTATCATAGGAATTCCAGAAGGAGAATAAGAAGAGCAAGGGATAGAAAACCTCTTTGAAAAACTAATGACAGAAAACTTCCCTCACATGAGGAGAGAAAGAGTCACGCAAATCCAGGAAGCACAGAGAGTCCCAATGAAGATGAACCCCAACAGGCCCACCTCAAGACACATCATAATTAAAATGGCAACATTCGAAGACAAAGAGAGAATCCTAAAAGTAGCAAGAGAGAAACAACTAATAACATACAAGGGAGCTCCAATAAGGCTATCCTCAGATTTCTCAGCAGAAACACTACAAGCCAGAAGGGAATGGCAAAAAATATTCCAAGCAATGAAAAACAAAGGCCTACAACCAAGAATACTCTAACCAGCAAGGCTCTCATTCAAAATGGAAGGCGAAATAAGGAGTTTCTCAGACAAAGGAAGACTAAAAGAATACATCGCAACCAAACCAGCAATGCAAGAGATGCTAAAGGGTCCGCTCTAAGAAGATAAAGAAACAGAGAGAGACAGAGAAGAACACGAGTACGAAGGGGAAAAATGACAATGAATAAGTACTTATCAGTAATAACCTTAAACGTAAATGGATTAAACGCTCCAATTAAAAGAAATAGGGTAGGTGAATGGATTAGAAAGAATGACCCACATATATGCTGTCTAAAAGAGACACACCTTAGAACAAAAGATCTACACAGACTGAAAGTAAAGGGATGGAAAAAAAGTATTTCAAGCAAATGGACATGAAAAAAACGCCAGGTTAGCAATACTTATATCAGACAAAACAGATTTCACAGCCAAGGCCATAAAAAGAAACAAAGAAGGGCATTTCATAACACTTAAGGCAAAAATCCATCAGGAAGATATAACCCTTATAAATATATATGCACCCAACTAAGAAGCACCCAAATATATAAGGAAAATTTTGAAAGACTCCAAGAAAGATATAGACAGCAACACACTCATCGTAGGGGACTTTAACACCCCATTGTCAACAATGGACAGATCTTCAAAGCAAAGGAACACCAAAGATATTGAGGCACTGAACAACACTTTAGATCAAATAGACTTAGTCGATATATATAGAAGTTTATACCCCAAAGAAGCAAAATATACATATTTCTCAACTGCACATGGAACATTTTTAAAGATAGACCACATGGTAGGACACAAAACAAGCCTCAGTAAATTCAAGAAAATTGAAATTATATCAAGCATCTTCTCAGATCACAATGCCTTAAAATTGGAAATCAACCTCAAGGAAAAAACTCAAAAACATTCAAACTCATGGAGAATGAATAACATACTATTAATTAATGAATGGGTTAACAATGACATCAAGGAAGAAATCAAAAAGTTTCTGGAAACCAATGATAATGAACACACAACAACCCAAAACGTATGGGATACAGCGGAAGCAGTCCTAAGAGGAAAGTTCATAGCAATACAAGCCTACCTAAAAAAGCTAGAAGAATCTCTAATAAAAAATTTAACCCTACAGCTACAAGAACTAGAAGAAGAACAACAAGTAAAACCCAGATCAAGTAGAAGGAAGGAAATCATCAAAATCAGAGCAGAATTAAATGACATAGAGTCTAAAGTAACAATTCAAAAGATCAACAAAAGTAGGAGCTGGTTCTTTGAAAAGATAAACAAAATTGACAAGCCTTTAACCAGGCTCATCAAGAAAAAAAGAGAGAGGACCCAAATAAATAAAATCAGAAATGAAAGAGGAGAAATCACAACTGATACAACAGAAATACAAAGGATTAGCAGAAATTATTACGAACAACTGTACGGCAAGAAATTTGACAACCTAGAGGAAATGGACAGATTCCTGGAAAACTATAGTCTTCCCAAACTGAATCAAGAAGAAGCAGAAAGTCTGAATAGACCATTAACAGCTAGTGAAATTGAAGCAGTAATCAAAAAACTCTCAACACACAAAAGCCCAGGACCGGATGGCTTCACAAGTGAATTCTACAAAACATTTAGGAAAGAACTAACTCCTATCCTCCTCAGACTATTCCAAAAGATACAAGAAGAGGGAAGACTCCCAAACTCGTTCTATGAAGCCAGTATAACCCTTTTTCCAAAACCAGGTCAAGACACAACAAAGAAAGAAAACTACAGACCAATACCGCTGATGAACATAGATGCTAAAATCCTCAACAAAATATTGGCACACTGTATCCAGCAATACATTAGAAATATCATACACCACGATCAAGTAGGATTCACCCCAGGGATGCAAGGATGGTTTAATATTCGCAAATCAATAAACGTAATACACCACATAAACAAAATGAAAGACAAAAACCACATGATAATATCAATAGATGCGAAAAAAGCATTTGAAAAAGTACAACACCCATTTATGATAAAAACTCTCAGCAAAATGGGAATAGAGGGAGCATACCTCAACATAATAAAAGCCATATATGAGAAACCTGAAGCCAACATCATACTCAATGGGCAAAAACTGAGAGCATTCCCCCTGAGATCAGGAACAAGACAAGGATGTCCGCTCTCTCCACTCCTATTCAACATAGTCTTGGAAGTTCTAGCCACAGCAATCAGACAAGAAAGAGAAATAAAAGGCATCCAAATTGGAAAAGAGGAAGTAAAACTGTCATTATTTTCATATTACATGATAGTGTACATAGAAAATCCTTTAGACTCCACAAAAAAACTACTCAACCTAATAAGTAAATTCGGGAAAATAGCAGGATACAAAAGCAATATTAAGAAATCGAAGGAATTTTTATACACCAACAATAAAAACTCAGAGATAGAAACTGAAAGAAAAATCCCATTTACCATAGCAACAAGAAAAATAAAATACCTAGGAATAAACTTAACCAAGGAGGTAAAAGACCTGTACACAGAAAACTACATAACACTGAAGAAAGAAATTAAAGAAGATACAAAAAAATGGAAGCATATACCATGCTCATGGATGGGAAGAATCAACATCATTAAAATGTGCATACTACCCAAAGAAATTTATAGATTCAATGCAATCCCTATTAAAATACCAGCAACATATTTCACAGACCTAGAACAAATACTTCAAAAATTTATATGGAACCAAAAAAGAGCCAAAATAGCCACAGCAATTTTCAGGAAGAACACAGTAGGAGGAATCACAATACCTGATATCAAACTATACTACAAGGCCACGGTAATCAAAACAGTCTGGTACTGGCATAAAAACAGACATATAGATCAATGGAACAGAATAGAGAGGCCAGAAATAAACGCAAGTTCATATGCTCAACTAATATTTGACAAAGGGGGAAAGAACATCCAATGGAGTGAAAAGAGCCTCTTCAACAAATGGTGTTGGGAGAACTGGACAGGGACATGCAAAAAAATGAAACTAGACCACCAACTCACACCATACACCAGAATAAACTCAGAATGGATCAAAGACTTAAATGTAAGCCGTGATACCGTAAAAGTCCTAGAGGAAAAAATAGGCAGGAATACTTCAGATATCCCACGTAGCAACATTTTCACTGATATATCTCCTAAGGGAAGGGAAATAAAGGAAAGAATAAACAAATGGGACTACATCAAACTAAAAAGTTTCTGCTCAGCTAAAGAAAACATCAGTAAGATGCAAAGAAAACCAACCATATGGGAAAATATATTCGCCAATGACATCTCAGACAAGGGATTGATCTCCAAAATATATAAAGAACTCATACGAGTCAACACCAAGAAGACAGACAACCCAATTAAAAAATGGTCAAATGACCTGAACAAACACTTCTCCAAAGAGGACATACAGAGGGCCCATAGACATATGAAAGTATGCTCAACATCACTAGCCATCAGAGAGATGCAAATAAAAACCACAATGCGATACCACCTCACACCAGTCAGAATGGCCATCATCAACAAATCAACAAACAACTTGTGCTGGAGAGGATGCGGAGAAATGGGAACCCTGGTGCATTGCTCGTGGAAATGCAGACTGGTGCAGCCACTGTGGAAAACAGTTTGGAATTTCCTCAAAAAATTAAAAATGGAACTGCCTTTTGAACCAGCAATTCCATTGCTAGGATTATATCCGAAAAATCCTGAAACACCAATTCAAAAGAACCTATGCACTCCAATGTTCATAGCAGCACTATTTACAATAGCCAAGTGCTGGAAACAACCTAAATGCCCATCTGTAGATGAGTGGATCAAAAAACTCTGGTACATTTACACAGTGGAGTTCTATGTAGCAGAAAGAAAGAAGGAACTTCTACCATTTGCAACAACATGGATGGAACTAGAGAAAATTATGCTTAGTGAAATAAGCCAGGCAACAAAAGAAAAATACCTTATGCTGTCACCTATTACAGGAAACTAATGAACAACACAAACAAATGAGCAAAACTGAACCAGAGCTATGTAAACAAGAGGCAGACTAACAGTAACAAGGGGGGAGGGGGGAGGAAGAGAAGGGTGTAAGAAGGGGAAAGTCAAGTAAAAAAAAAAACATGTATGAATGACCCACGGACATGGGCAACTGAGTGGAGACTGAATGTGGGGGAAGGGAGGGGCAGGGTGCAGGGAAGCAAGAGAGGTAAAAAAGTGAGACAACTGTAATGGAAAAACAAACAAAAAAAATTTTTTTAGTGTGGGGGGAAAATGAAATTATGAAGAATGGAAATGCCGGTTCAGTGAATATTAGGTCAAAGATTTTCCTTCACGTTGTATATTTTTCTCCCTATTTGATCCCTCCAGAGTTTGGCATTCTAAACAAGTAAATAATGACATGTTTCTTTGCATAGAACTAATAAGACCAGTTGTTAATAGAGGTTCCTTTTTTTTTTTTTTTTTTTGACCAAGTCTTTGACTGGAATGTCAAGCCTAAAGGAGACATACTTGGGCTCAGGTTGTTACCAAAAAGCCCTGAGGAACTTGGAATGACTTTCAAAGGTAATAAAAGCCCGTGAGATAAAAGGCCTGGTACCAGGGTTGGTTGTGCGGTCCACAGCAATCTTTCCAGGGAAGGAACGAAGGTTGTTTTCCTGAAAGATGGCTAGAAGGGACCTTAAGGCACAATAAAAAACCAGAAAGACTTGGAAAAAACAGGTGCGTACAGGCAAGGATGAATGCCAGATATGTGGCTCAGCTTCTGTGCCCTGAAGAACAGACTGAGGGTCACCCCAAATATTCCTTGGGTAAGTTCCAGCAAAGCAGAACTAAAGTTCATAAGTGATCATTTGCTGGTCTTATGTTTATGCAAATGAACAGGATAAATTAAAAATGGACTTAATGTAGTCCCTTTAAAGACAAGGAGCGTAACCTTAGGGAGAAAAATCATTATTCAAGGAAAATCACAATGATCAGTAGTAGAGTATATAATAGGGCAACTGACCGTCTTAAAAGTTTCTTCTCATTTAAAATATGGTTTCACTTGAAAATTAAACCATGTCTGTGATATCATCAAAGATATTCAAGTTGCAGGCAAATAGAATTTCAAGTGCCTTGCAACTGGATGTCTTCCCAATAAGACAGTCTTACAGATTTAGAGACTTGTTTGTGGGTTATGTTACATAAATTAACACGTGTTTTCTGTTTTCAAAGGACATAAGCCTATGATCGCATTACCTGAGTGATTATCTGTACGCATAAGCCTCACTTAATCCTCTCTGCAGCGCTGCCTCCTGAGACTCAACGGTTTGGCTGAACTAAATGGCTGGGTTGGTGAAGAATGGGGTGGTCTGTGGGCTTCACTTTAAAACGGGTTTCTCTTTTCTATCCTAATGGCTTGGACAGAAAAGGCCCAGAGGTCTGAGTGGGGGAAAACCTAAACTATTTCCCTCAGCCCAAACTAAGTATAATGGGCAAAAGGGTTTTGGACAGGTGAGATGTGCCTAGCACACCTTTCTACAAAGAAGCCCTTTTTTTTTTTTTCTTTTTCTCTTTCTCCTAATATGGAACATTGAAAAATTAATCCCTGCCTTTTGTCATCTAGTAGTTATGGATTGAATGATGTCTTTTAACCCTTTTCGCCAAATCTGTTGCCCCCAGAACACAACAAGGATGCCAGCCTGTTAAACCAAGCACACCATTGACCGGAGACAGCCAACTGACCTGGAGTCTGCACGATCCTTCCCCATGTGGGAAGGCCACCCTCCCCTCCACACCTCCACTCTTATTAGGGTTTTCTGGACCCAAGGGTAGGTAGGACGACGACCATGTCCAGCTTGAAGCAGCTAGAGGAGCTTGAGACCTTCGCCCATTGTCCTTTATAAGATTACAAAGGGTCCTAATATTTGAGAAGGGGGTGATAGTTATTTTTTACGAACCAGGGGTAAGGACTTGGGGGAGGATTGCTGGGGGAGGGAGATGCTGGGTGGAGGGGAGCAAAGGGGAGAAAATTGGAACTGTTTTAACAATAAAATCAATAAAAAACATTTTAAAAAAACTGTGGTACATTTACACAATGGAATACTATGCAGCAGAAAGAAAGAAGGAACTCCTGCCATTTTCAACCACATGGATGGAACTAGAGAGAATTATGCTTAGTGAAATAAGACAGGCAAAGAAAGAAAAATACCATATGATGTCACCTAATAGAGGAAACTAAAGAACAACATAAACAAATGAACTAAATAGAACAAGGAGCAGAATAACAGTCAATAAGGGGGAGGGGGTGGGAGAGAAGGGGTATAAGTAAAGGAAGGGTTTAGTCAAGGAACATGTATAAATGACTCATGGACATGGACAACAGGGAGGGATATGATTGTGGGAGAAGGAATGGGCTGGGTGAGGGGGAGCAATGGGGAAAAAATGGTAGAACTGTAATTGAAAACCAAAAAATAAAATTAAAAAAAATATTAGTTGTTTTGGTCTTTAAATCACGGTTATCAATTCACTGGCAAAAAAAAAAATTATTTTTATATATGAAAAAAAATTTGTTTCCCACATTTATGTGCTCCTCTGTTGAGTACGTAAATGTTTACTGGGGCTATATCCTCTTGTTGGATCATTCCCTTTCTCATCATGTAGTGTCCTTCTTTGTCTCTTGGTTTCAAGTCTATTTTATCGGATAAGTACTGCTATCCAAGTTTCTTTCATTTCTATTTGCTTGAACTATCTTTTTCCATCCTTTTATTTTTAGTCTGTGTGTATCTTTTGCTCTGATGTGAGTCCCTTGGAGGCAGCATATATTGAGTCTTGTTTTCTTATCCATTCAGCTGTCCTCTGTCTTTTGGTTGGGACATTTAAGCCATTTACATTTAAGGTGATTATTTATAGATACATATTTATGCCATTTTATTGTTAGACTATTTTCCTCTGTTTTATTTTCTTTCTCTTTTTCTTCTTCTTCTTAAAGCAAGCCCTTTAACATTTGTTGCAGTACTGACTTGGTGTTAACAAATTCCTTTAGCTTTTTCATGTCTGGGAAGTTTCTTATTTCTCCTTTGATTTTAAATGATAGCCTTGCTGGGTAAATTAGCCTTGGTTGTAGGTCCTTGTTTTTCATCACCTTGAATATTTCACACTGCTCCCTTCTGGCCTGTAATGTTTCTATTGAGTAATGAAATGCCAGTCTAATTGGTGCTCCCTTGTATGTAACTACCTGCTTTTCTCTTGAAGCTTTTCATATTCTCTTCTTGTCTTTAAGCCTTGACATTTTAATTATTATTTGGCTGGGTATAGACCTCTTTGGTTCCAACCTGTTTGAGACTCTCTGAGCTTCCTGGACTTGTATGAATTTTTTCTTCACCAGATTAAGGAAGTTTTCATTTATTATTTCTTCAAATATGTTCTCAGTCATTTGCTCACTTTCTTTTCCTTCTTGTATTCCCATGATATGGATGTTGTTACTCTTCATGTTGTCCAAAATGTTTCTTAAAGGCTCTCCTCATTTTTTAAAATTATTTTTGTTTGTTTTTCTCTGCCTTGATGTTTTTTCTACCTTGTCATCCAAATCATTGATTCAAGCCTCTGCTTCATCTACCCTACTGTTTATTCTTTCCAGTGTATTATTTATTTCAGATATTACATTTTTTATTTCTGAATGGTCATTTTTTATATTTTCTATGTCTTTTTTCATATAAGGCTGTTGAATAGCCTTATAATCGTTACTCTAAACTCTTTATCTGATAAATTGCTTGCCTCCATTTCATCTTAGTTCTTCTTCTAGAGAATACTCTTGTACTTTCATTTGGGATCAGTTTCTTTGTCTTCCCATTTTGGCTGCTTCTTTGTATTTGTTTCTATGTATTGGGTAGATCTGCATGACTCTGGTACATACCTGGGTCAAACCCTGCCTGTGACTGGCCATGGGCAACCTGTTTGGAGCTAACAGTGATCCATATGTTGCGGCTCCCTCTTCTTGGCCTGGGTGTGTGCAGAAAGAATCAGGATGTGCACCAAGGCTGACTTTTGTTGACACCAGACCCAGGGGTGAGTCAGTTGAAGCCTCAGAGCTCCCAGCAATCTGCCTCTGCCTGTAGGATTTCTGTAGGTTTAAGAAGTGAAGGCATTCCAGCTGTACTCTTCAACAGCAGGGCTTAAGCACCACACGATGTGGGAGAGTAGTTCCTGCAGGTAGGGCTCTTGCTTCCCCTCAGGCTGATGCCACCTGGAGGGGACTGCTCTGCCTGAGAACAATGGCTCCTATAGTATAAAGAATGAGTCAGCACAGGGATCCTAGTAGCTATTCCTTCAGTTCTCTCCCCAGAGCCACCAGCCCCAGACTCTCCTCAGGTACCTCTAGTCCACTCTGCTCTCCCTTTGCCGGTGCCCAGGGTAAGTGGCTGCAAACAGAATTGTGTACAATGGTCCTTTAAGAGACCCTCTGTGTCTCCAAGCCTTCTCTCCCTGCAGTCAGAAACCCTGCTGCTTTTCACAGTTGGATGTTATCTGGGTTCTTTTCTGGCTCTTGTGTTGTATGTTGGGGAGCCCAGTTTAGGGTTTAGACCCCACACTTCTCAGAGGGCACCCCCACCCCCACCCCCACGCAGCTGCTGAAATATCCTTCCAGAACTTCAACTACTTCTTGTGCTGGTGAATAGGAAATGTAGCCCAAGAGGCCCTGAGTTCAGAGTTTAATGAAGGGAGAGGCATGATTAGCACATAGTTCCTGCTGAGTTTATCCAGAGGAAGAATAGTAAATATTCCTGATATCTTCACTGCTGGGCTAGATGGTTAGATGAGACTTTACACCCTAAAACCTACAGTAAAGGCCTGAATATCCACTTGTCTGAGACCTCAGAGCTTCTGAATCAGCTTTCCTTTACCACTCTGCCAAGCCTCCCTGACATTGACCCTCAAACACACTCTCCATCAGTGCCGAATGACTACTTAGAAAATGCAAACAGCTATCAAGATCTTCCTGGGTATAAGCAATTGGATTATGCAGATCTACATAAGAATATCATATAATGTGTTGCAAGATGGTTTATGAATTGTTAGGTTATCATTGACTATCCGTCGTCGGCAGCCGTCCGTCTCGAGAGACGATGGTGTAGCTTCTTAAGAGTCTATCTGCACCGCCGAGAATGGTTGTGCAGTCCGACTCGGGAGTGACACGGTATCTGTCTCCTCCCGTGTTGAATCGACATCTTGTGATGACGCTGGAGTGTCCTCTCCAGTGAAGCTGAAGCTACAGAGCCTGGGCAGGGTGATATGGAGGGTCTGCTGTTGCCCATGCAGCAGACCCCCCCTCTCTTCGCAGCTGAAGGGTCCAAGGGAAAGACGGAGTCAATACAGCTTGGCTTCAGGTGCGCCGCAGGAGTTGCCGGTGTTGACTACAACGTCAAACCGCCTTAGGGACTCCGGCTCCGGATTTTCTGTCGGGGTTTACTCCCTTAGCCTTTCCCCTGAAGAGGTATGCCGCAAGGCAGCGGAGGTTTTTTGGAATCAGAGTTTTCCTTCTCTGATGTGCCCTGACTGGAAGATCGAACCAGCGACACTTAGCTCGCAGGCCGACGCTCAATCCACTGAGCCAAACCAGCCAGGGCTTCATTGACTATAAGTCCTCACTATTCCAAAAGTTAATTGGGAAGAAGTGTTATATCCCTACACCTGAAATTGCATCACAACTGTACAAGAAGCCATCCAAAACTCATTAAAAATCATAACAAAGTCATTGGGAGATGCATACTGATAGTAGGTTAGCTTAGAAATTTAAAAATCATGTGAAAGAGTTCCTTCTGCAGCAAAGAAACACTGATGCTTCCCTTTTTCTTTGTGTGACGTCTGGAAAGATTGCCACATAAAGTAATAAAATATCTAAAAGTTATAATAAAGTACTTTGTGCTACTTTAAATTCAATTCATAACCTCAACTGAAAACATTTTCACTAGCATTTATGATAAAATCTAGATGATGGGATTTTTTCTCCCTCAAAGACTGACACAATAATGGAATCTTAACTTAGGTTTCATTCTTAGATCAATTGATTCCTTAATTCCTGGATTTTGTACTTCAATACAAAGTATCTTAGTTTAATTTCTTTCTTATATGATATTTGTCCCCAGACTTTGCACTTTCAACAATGTTTAAAATCTCATACATATCCACATGTCAGCATATGGTCTCATTTTCATAAAAATACTTTGTTTCCTGCTATGGAGAACGAGGGATAAATATTCAGTTCACTGTGAACACAGACAATAAGAATGGGTTATTGAAACATTATCACTTATTAAAGTGATATTAATATAAAAGTTGCTCATATTTTTCTTGTAAATAATGTTAGTAAATGAAAGCAAGGGTTATCTACTTCATTCTGAAGATCTAAAAACCTTCCAATAAAGATTTCTTGATTGAATGAATGGACCCAAAACTGATTTGTTAAGAAACAAGTAATAAGAATTTAAAGAGAACCTACTGTTTTTGGAGTGAGAGAAATAGTCATTTTTTTTGGTGGAATTACTTCAGCAGACTTTTTCAGCTTTCTTTTTCAACAAAGTTAAAACTTGTCATAATTTTCTATATTTTTAAGGAAAACATCATCAGTGTGGGAAGTACCTCTTTTAAAAGTCAAATATAATATTTCTACAGAGACTAGACTGTGCAGTTATTTCCAGAAAAAAAATGAAAGTAAGGCATTTTGGCTGCACCAGGGCATATCTACATTAAACAAGTTTTATATTTTAAATCTTGTAGAGCTTATTACTATTTGTCTATAAACTTGTTTACTTAGCCTTCAGTCTATCTCCTCACTGTTTTGAGAAGAGATAGAAAGAGTAATGAAGTCAGTGGCTTCGAAAACTTTTTACCAATATTTGGAGAAGATTCACTTAACCATTTCAGACAAACATCAAACAAGCAAGCACTTTTTAAAAATATGAAGACAAGCCTTGCACTCAGTGAAAATTACAATAAGAAACTCTTTACCATTTTCTCCACTTGCAAATTTTGGTTTGCTTGTTTAAATGAAAGAAAAGGAAGAGTCTATAGGAGCTAAAAGGAGGAGGGCATACTAAATGAAAACAAATAATGGAAAAGGTGAAATATAATATCAAGAATTTTGTTACTTTGAATAGTTTAAAAATTATTATAATGTCTTTTTTAATTTCACAAAAACAGTATAGGGAAGAAGGAGTAACTACATTAGACTTGGACAATGAGGATAAGAAAGGAATTCTGAAAACTCTAGAAAAGAACATCTGATTGTTAAGAAAAACATGTTTGCATAAAATAAAAATGTCCACTTGCCATTTATTAGCCCTGACTTCAACCTTGAGGACAGGGATATAGCTTACTAATAATTTATCTATATACAACATAGACTGATGAACAATTAAAATTTGAAATATGATAAACTACTATGGACATTAATTAGATTAAAATAAATATTTTGAACAGTGATCTAGAAAACAGTATCAATAAAAGGTTTTCACTTGAAAGGAGAGAAAAATGTTTTATTCATTTCACTGTATAAACAATACCCTAAAATTCTTTCAATAGAAGGTAGGGTTTGGAATGAAAAAATTAAGCTGCACATTACAAAATAATTTAACTGAAACCCCCAGAATTTCACATTTATGATTGCAACAAGCCAGGAGTACTGTCAAGCCACACACAATGGGGGAAACACTTGTTGCAGCCTGTACCTTGCATATTAGAGTATGTTTATCTAGGTCTTCCACAGCCTGAAAAATTAAAACAATTCCCTCAGCAAGTGAAACTACTAGCAAGCAAATCCATAGCATTGCCACAGTTGTTAATGAGCAGGGGTCTGTCAATTTTTTCCAGGTGTTGGATTTATTTTTTCCAAATTTTAGAGGTTTGTTTCATGACTATTCATCATTTGTCTTCTAAAATTTTCAGAAATTACCGGTTGGAGGGCAAGAGGGTGGGATAGAGAAGAGCATGTCCATAAACAGGGCCACAAGCAGGGGCCCACTGATAGATTATCCCTGACCCTGTCCGAGCTCTGGAGGCCATTTAGAAAATTCTGCAATTGTCCCTTGTACAGTCTTTTCATCCCAGCACACTTGGTTGAAAGTAGATAAACTGTGAGGGGATGTACTCCTATAAGGCAAGATGTGCTCATTTGTATACTTACAGATGAAACTCTATCAATTACAAATATAAACCACATATTGTGCTTTTATTCATTCATTCATGCATGCATGCAAAAATCTCTATTGAAAGTGAGTTTCTATTGACAGGCAATATACTAGATAACTAAGACTCACCTTCATGGGTGCTTAGCCTTGCCTTTTTTCCCTCTGACTTTGTGGCACTATCTGTCTTTACATTGTTTACTAAAGATAGAAATTTGTTTTCTTTTTTTAAAAAACCTCAGATTTAAAAAAACATATTCATACTGTAACTAAGACCTTTATAATTGCCTTATGTTGTGTTAAGTCCACATATAATATTAAGTAGATTATAAAACCCGGCCATGACTCCACAATAAGAAACAAATGAAAATTGCCATTGTTTTTTAACATGTTTGTTGAAAGCAAGAGAAGTGAAAGATTAAAAACAATATCTATTCTTCAAGGAAGCTGGGATTTCCACTTAGTAAAAGATGTTTTAAGAGCTGTGGAGTACTTCACAGGTGAAAAGTTATGACACAGAATGCCTTTAACCATAAATTTGAAGGATGAAATATAACCTCTCTTGGTTTAATCACTCTGCCAATCACCCTCCAGCTAGTAACTTAAGGATGACTAAAACTTTTTGGTTTCCATCTAAAATAATAAGCTTATAGATATTAGTGCCAGAACAGCAATAAAATTTAGACTCTGGAAGGTGACGTGTGAGTAAAAATGTCTTGCAGTCTCTCCACCTACCACCTTAAGAGTTTTCCCTTTGCCCCTGAATTATCCAGTAGTTTTTAAAACTTAGTAAGTATAGGAATTAGTTGGGGATTTGATTGTAAATTAATGTTCTTACACCCACCCTTGCCAATTTTGCTTTATTAATTCCAAGGCAGGAGCCAAGAAATCTTCCTTAATAACAAATGACCTCAGATAATTCTGTTGCAAGGTGTCCTCTGATTACACTCTGATAAACAGTGACCCAGGGAAAATTCATTCCGAATTTGTTACATTCACCTCTCTTACAGTGCCACAATAGCAAAGATATTTTCTTCATTTCTCAAAATTTTGACAATTTAATGAATATTTACTTTATGCCAGCACTGTATTAAAATATATATATTATTGTGTACATGTGCACATGCACACATGCACACATACATATATAGTTCTCACAATGACCTTGTGAAATAATATCCCCATTTTACAATGAGAAAATGGAAAGTCACAGAAGTTAAGCAAACTGCTCAAAATTAAACCTAGGACTTCTGACACCAAGATATTTGTTCTAAATTGTTATAACCTGGTTTCTTAAAAAGTTCCATGAGCATACTGTATATTTCTATTGCTCATCCAGTTAACCTCATTCCCACAAGTTCCTGTTGTGTCCACTGAGGACTGGTGGCCATGGTCAAGCAATCAAAGAGGACCCAAGCTTCTGTCTTAGAAAACGTACCAATAGGCAATAAGTTTTTTATGCATTCCTGGCTGCTGTGGCTCAGTGGATTGAACGTTGGCCTGCAAGCCAAGTGTCGCTGGTTCAATTTCCAGTCATGGCACGTGACTAGGTTGCACGTCAGGTCCCCAGTTGGGGATGCAAGTGAGAAGCAACCACACAGTGATGTTTCTCTCCCTCTCTTTCTCCTTTCCCATCTCTCTAAAAATAAATAAACAAACAAATAAATAATTTTTAAAAAAATTTTTATGCATTACAATGTCAAAGAGGAGGCTCAGAACTTTTAGTAATGGTGGGGCAGCTGATATTGCACTAACTCTTTTGCTGATAACAACTATAAACTCTTAACAACATATAAAATGACTGGAGGCAATGGACAGTGACCAAAAGAAAGAAGAAACTAGAGGAAATTTGACCTATGAAACAAGAGAATCACACTAGCTGAAATTCACATTTCTTTGTCTTTTTAGGGCATCTCTCAGTCCTCACAAATATCGTGAATCTGGCTAAAGCAGGAATCTTGAGTTTTATTGACCTGAAGATTTAGAGGACAGATTTTAGACCTGAAAGAGCAACTGGGAATTGAGGAAGGGGCAATCCCAGAAAAGAAAGGGCTTCAGAGAGGGAAGCAACAAAATCTGCATGCAAACACTCCTCAAATATGTGACTAATTTGAGTTGTAATACATGAGATAAGACTCCAGGGATCCTAAAACAAAAACAATAGCTAAAAATCTGAAAAACTGAACAGCAATTTTAACAACTGCTTATTGCAAAAGAGAAAGAGTTTGGAGTTTGGGCACTCTCAGGTTAGAAGGGTTTAGTAAACACCTCAGACATTGCATAAGTTTGTTCTTTGTAATAAATATTACATTCCTGTATAAGGGATTTATCAAAGGACAAAAACAAAACTAAGATAGACCTGTCTTAATAAAGGATAAAAACCAAATCTCCAAAGTATCGAATTGATCCACTGGTAATTTAATTGTCCACTGAAATAAAACTAAAACTAACATTCTTCATAGGAAGATAAGAGAATACGTAATCTCTACAATGTATCATAATACAAGGTGCAATAAAAATTATTAGATATGTTAGAGAAAAAAAAAACAAGAATATGTGAAAAAAATCAGTCAATATAAACAGACCCACAGATGATCCAGATGTTGTAATTAATAGATAAGGATTTTAAATTACAATGATAAATATGTTAAAGAATTTACAGAAAAAATGGGTAGATGGTGGAGGAATAGGGAGGTCCAAGAAAGATTCTTAAGCTGTAAAAAAGTATATAGCCAACTAAAAATTTTAGAACTAAAAAAATGCAATACCGAAAATAAAAATTTATTCAATAATATTGACAGTGGACTGGATCTAATGAGAAAAAGAACCCATAAAATTAAGAACAAGACAATAAAATCACCAAAATTGAAGTACAGAGTGAACAAACTTTAAAAGAGAATAAAATGAGCCACAGTGATCTGTGGGATGTTATTAAGCAATCTTACATAATTGTGATTGAGAATAGTGCATAAAAATTATTTTAAATGATCCAATTTTTCCCATATTTTGTCAATATTTCCTCAGTCAACAACCTACATATTCAGGAAATCCAGTAACTGCCACCCCCAGCAGTATAAATAAAAAGGAAGTCAAACATAAGCATATCATAGTCTAAATACTGAAAACCAGAAATAAATATAAAAATTTTAAAATAGCTAGAAATAAAAAGTACATTTATATACAAAGGAACAAAAATAAGAATGATGTCTGACTTCTCATATGAACAATGGAGGTTGGAAAACAATACAAACAGAATGTTCCAAAATTCTTGACCTTAAACTAGAAGGAATGAAGCTCTGATGGTAAAATTACTGGTAGTTTGGCAGTCAGGATGACATAAAACATTCTTTGGTGGGAAAGAAGCATTTGCAGTTAGGTACAGGATAACTAGAAGAGAAAGAGACAAGAGACAGGAAAATGGAAGATTAATTAGGAAAACGATGTCACAATTCAGGGAAGAGGTTACTTTTTTGTCAAAGTTAATAAGCACTGTACAACAGTGTCATCAAACAAGGCCAAGGCTTCAGGAGGAAGACCCAGAAACCTAATTTATCTGGACATTGGCCTTGGCCCCCACACTGAGATGCATCCTCACACTCATCAAATTCATGAAACCAAATGGTAGAACCCACAAAATGACATGAGAAATACACATGTCAAGAAAATAAGAGATTCAAAGTGGTAGATCAGCACATTCCCTTTCTGTAGGGGAGGCAAAAGGTCTTTATGGCCATGGATTCAGAGAAAGAGAATTTAGGTGATCTTGAGGAATATTCCACAGATAAAGCAGCCTGAGCCTCCTCACCCAAAACAAAGAGAGTCTAGCTATGGATGCTCTGCTTGGCCTAGATTCCCTCTCTACTGTACTGTGCTTATAAGGATCCCTTTCCACCACTAGCAAAGAAGGCTGTTTTGTTTTTCAGAAAAGTTAACAGTGCAGGGCTGGTTGCTATCCAGCCTTGCTAGTCCAAGAGCCATGCTGCCTCTTTAAGTAATTAATTCTCCCCTCTGATCTAATGCATATGATTTCAAAAGTTTAACTCTCAAAGAGGAATCTCATTTCAACTACTTAAGTTTCTAAGTTGCCACCTCATTGTGGCCTCCAGGAATGACAGCAATATTGGTCTGCATTACAATGGATATAGTAAAAATGGAGAAGGAGCAAAAGAAGCTGTTAGCACAGAGTTAAATGCATAATGCAGAATCAGATAAGAGCTGATCAAGAGAAACAAAACAGAGAACAGATTTTAGAACAAAATAAACTGCTTTTATCAGTACCAAAATCCTACTCAGTACCAAAATATCTTGCCTTCCAAAAACACTGAGAAGACAAATTAAATGCATAATGCCGAATCAGATAAGAATTGATGAAGAGAAACAAAACAGAACAGATTTTTGAAAAACAACAACAACAACAAAAAAAAACTTTGTTTTTACCTACACCAAAATCCTACTTAATAACAAAATGCCTTGCCTTCCACAAAAACTGAGAAAACATTTGTGGAATGGAAATGGAGTGGAAACTGAGGTTCCATCACCTCAGGTCTTGTAAATCCTCTGCAAATTTCAGGAAGTATTCATTTTGCTCACCATCTCGATGGCAGGGAGTACAGACTAAAGGTAAGAAAGGCCCATAGAGTTCTGTTGGAGTAAAGAGAACTGAGTGAGGGTTGGCATATATGTAGATTTAAATGTTTTGGAGGCTCAGCGCTGTCTCCCAAGGGGACCTTTATCAAAGAGTTAGTTATTACCTAGTTTAAATAGGTCAGTATGAATTATTTTGCTATTCATTCTAAACAGTTCTAAGAACAAATACCTACTTCCAGATTGAATATAGTGCTTTTATATTTCTTATTCATTTACATCCAATTCTGAAATAAGTATCTCTATTTTATAGATGAGGAAATGACACTCCAGCGTCATCGCAAGATGTCGACTCAACACGGGAGGAGACAGATACCGGTTATAAGCTCATCCGATTGGCAAAGGAAACGAGTGTCAGGGGTCTCCTCTGATGGTGGGAGAGGTCATCGCACCTCACTGGACAGCTACCGCCCGCCTCAAGCTGGGCAGCGCCCAGCCAATTAGGTGCCGTCTCGCCATGGCTCGCCTGCCCCACTGGGTGCGTGAGAATCAGAGAGGCGTCTCTCGAAGAGTGGGCCACAAAACACTCGCACCAGGCAATTCCAAGCAAAAAACAAGAAAGAAGCCTCCAGCTCTTCGCCTCGCTAGCTGGAACATCAGGACCATGTGTCCCGGACTTACTGCAGACCTTCCGTGGATCAATGATGCCAGGAAAACCGCCGTCATCGACAGGGAACTGGCACGACTAAACATCGACATTGCGGCTCTACAGGAGACCCGGTTGGCTGACAACGGAACTATCAGAGAAACCAACTACACCTTCTACTGGCAAGGGAAGTCTCTGGACCAACCCAGACAGCACGGTGTTGGGTTCGCTGTGAAGAACACGCTTGTTAACTCCATAGAGCCACCCACAGGAGGCACAGAGAGATTACTTACCCTCCGATTGTCAACAACTTTCGGCCCAGTCAGCATTCTTAGCGCGTACGCCCCAACCCTCTGCGCCACCACCGAAGAGAAAGAACAGTTCTACCATGCACTGGACGAAGCGTTATCCAAGATCGCCAGAAGTAACGCTCTTTATCTCCTTGGAGACTTTAACGCAAGAGTAGGAGCCGACCACATGGCCTGGCCCACCTGCCTTGGAAACTTTGGGAGAGGAAAGATCAATGAGAATGGTCAGCGACTGCTTGAGCTTTCGTGTCACCACGGCCTGTGTGTGACAAACACATTCTTCAAGTGCAAAGAGATCCACCAGGTGTCATGGAGGCACCCCCGCTCCCGCCACTGGCACCAGCTTGACCTCGTCATCAACAGAAGAACGGATATTGGCAGCACCCTCCTCACCCGCAGCTACCACAGTGCAGACTGCGACACGGACCATGCCCTCGTGGTAAGCAAGGTGCGCATAATGCCGAAGAGGTTGCACCACTCCAAGATGAAGGGTCGCCCACGCATCAACACCAGTTGTGCCAGCAACCCAGTTAAGACCCAGCAATTCATCAACAGGATGGAAGATGCACTCGGCGAGGGAATGGCGGCAGACGACATTATCGAATCCAATTGGTCACGTCTCCACGACGCCATATACAACTCCGCCATTATTGCTTACGGGAAGAAAGAGAGGAAGAACGCTGACTGGTACGAGGCTCACTGGGAAGAAATGGAACCCGTGATCGAGGCTAAGAGGAAGGCCCTACTGGCTTACAAGGCCATGCCCACTCCCAGTACACTTCAAGCTCTACGGGCTGCCAGGAACAAAGTCCAGAAGACAGCCCGCCACTGTGCCAACACCTATTGGCTAAACCTGTGCAGAAGCATCCAGGAAGCCGCCGATATAGGCAACGCACGAGTAATGTATGAGGGTATCAAGAAGGCAACAGGCCCAATCCCCTCCAAGATCGCCCCCCTTAAGTCCAAGACAGGTGAGGTCATCACTGACCAGGAACAGCAAATGCGGTGGTGGACCGAGCACTACCTCGAGCTGTACGCAACGAGGAACACCGTAACAGACACTGCTCTTAACGCCATCCCAGACCTACCAGTCATGGAGGAGCTAGACACCCCACCTACTGCGGCAGAGCTCAGCAAAGCCATCGACCGCCTCGCTTGCGGGAAAGCACCAGGAAGCGACGGAATCCCTCCAGAAATCCTAAAGAGCAGGAAACCAGTCCTGCTACAGCCGCTCCACCATCTACTCTGTCTCTGCTGGAAGGAGGGTTACATCCCCCAGGATATGAGAGACGCCAACATTATCACCATGTACAAGAACAAAGGAGACCGCAGCGACTGCAACAACTACCAGGGCATCTCTCTCCTCAGCGTCGTCGGCAAAGTATTCGCCCGGGTCGCTCTTGCCCGCCTGCAGACCCTTGCTTCCCGCGTCTACCTAGAGTCCCAGTGTGGCTTCAGAGCTGGCCAATCAACAGTGGACATGATCTTCTCCCTACGCCAGCTGCAGGAGAAGTGTCACGAGCAGCATAAACCACTCTACCTCGCCTTTATCGACCTCATGAAGGCGTTTGATCTGGTCAGTCGAAGCGGACTCTTCAGCTTGCTACGGAAGATTGGCTGTCCACCAGATCTGCTTGCTGTGGTCATGTCCTTTCACGACAACATGCACAGCACGGTGTCCTACAACGGCGCAACCTCTGAGGCCTTCCCAGTCAGCAGCGGAGTAAAGCAGGGCTGCGTCCTCGCGCCTACGCTGTTCGGAATCTTCTTCTCCATGCTCCTCCAATACGCCTTTAAGGACTGCAGCGAGGGTGTCTTCATTCACACCAGATCCGATGGCAAGCTCTACAACCTGGCCCGTCTACAAGCCAAGACCAAAGTCAAAGAGGTGCTCATCCGTGAGATGCTCTCCGCCAACGACGCAGCCTTGACATCAGACTCCGAAGAGGGACTCCAGCAGCTAGTCACTTGCCTTTCCCACGCATGCAAGGAGTTCGGACTAGCCATCAGCCTGACGAAGACGAACGTTATGGCTCAAGGCACGGGGACTCCCCCATGCATCACCATCGACGGATACACCCTGGAGGTTGTCAATGACTTCACTTACCTCGGGTCCACCATCTCGAGCTCTGTGTCAGTTGACTTGGAGGTCAACCGGAGAATCGCCAGGGCAGCCACAGTTATGGCCAAACTGAACCGGCGAGTGTGGAACAATTCCAGCCTCACTGGAAAACCAGACTGCGCATCTACCAAGCCTGCGTACTCAGCACTGTCCTCTATGGCAGCGAGACGTGGACCACCTACGCAAGGCATGAAAGGAAACTCAACAGCTTCCACATGAGGTGCCTGCGACGCGTCCTGCATGTCGACTGGCAGGATAAGGTTCCCAACACCGAGGTGCTGAAGCGAGCCAACATGAGCAGTTTGCATGCAGTTCTTAGTGAGAGATGCCTCAGGTGGCTCGGCCATGTCAAAAGAATGGATGCAGGCCGTATTCCCAAAGACCTCCTCTACGGCGAGCTAGCAGAAGGCCAGAGGATGACAGGGCGCCCAAAACTGCGGTTCAAAGACATCTGCAAAAAGGATATGACACAATACTCCATCAATCTCAACACATGGGAAGTTCAAGCAGACGACCGCCTAGCCTGGAGGCTCGCGGTCAGGCAAGGTACGTCACGCGCAGAGGCTGCGCGCAACGAGGAGGCGGTCCAGAAAAGATCGAGGCGGAAGCAGTGTCAACAGCAGCAACAACAGCCATCTGC
The DNA here is from genome assembly GCF_987537825.1 of Furipterus horrens. Lineage (NCBI taxonomy): Eukaryota > Metazoa > Chordata > Mammalia > Chiroptera > Furipteridae > Furipterus > Furipterus horrens. The sequence continues at coordinate 89,146,853 of NW_028327187.1, forward strand.
CTTCACCTGTAACAAGTGCGGCAGGGATTGTCACTCCCGAGTCGGACTGCACAGCCATTCTCGGCGGTGCAGATAGACTCTCAAGAAGCTACGCCATCATCTCTCGAGACGGACGGCTGCCTATGACGATGATTTTATAGATGAGGAAATAGAGGTTCAGAGAGCTTAAGCAACTTTCCCAATACTTACTTGTGATTCCCAGGCAACAGTGGCAGAGCCAAGCACCTGAATCATGACAATCTAGCTCTAGTGTTCATACTCCTATCCACTATGCCATACCTCTCTCATGTTGTGCCAGGCCCAGGACCTCAGGTCTATAAATCTCAAGCCCCCCTAAGAAACAAGGAGAGCAGGAAGGAAATGTTAAAACAGAGCCAGTTTCTTATTTCCCTAAGTGGACTAAATGGCCTTTGTCTCCAGAACTGACCCCAGAACCAATGCTACTTCACTGTGCTCTGTGCCTGGCATGGCCAGAGCCAGGTAACATGTAGGATCAATGCAAGAAATATACAGCTTGTCTGTCTTTCATAGTATGTTAGCTTGTGGATTTGAGGTACCCAAACTACTAAGATAAAATTCTTTTTTCTTAGCACACCTAAACTGGCAGATGCTACCATTATAGCTGAGCAGATGTTTTCCCCCAAGAATCTGTTTCCAATACCTCATGATGAAGAATCGCCTTCAGAGTATAAACAAATGTACATATGTGAAAGCTCCAGCAAGACAAAACCATCTATTTCAAATGAGAGACAACAAATGTTCTGTGCCTTGGGAAATAAATATCAGAGAGGCTGGAAGTCACTCAAGGATAAATTTTCAAGTGCCATTTCTATTTGAGTATTTTCATTGTCCTTTCCTGCTTCCAGCAATTGTAATTTAGAAAATTAATTCTGGATTTTATTGTTTATATCCCCAAATATAGTTTACATCAAACTGACAATAGACATTTTTATAAACCAAGGATGCTAAATGTGCTTATATAACATATTTCTATAGAGCTTAAATTTAAACTAGAGAGAACGTAGGTAATCAGTATATAACAATGTTTATTTTTTCTGAACATTTTGTAAGTTTTTCTATTGGCTTATTGTTTTGCTGCCTTTTTTTAATGGCCAAATTATTCCCAGGGGTACCAAGATGCTCATGCAATTCCTTTCAGTGTTTACAAATGGTTATAACTGATAAAGCTTATCTGTCTCAGAAGTTTATTGCGGAGTTACTAACATTATTTTATTAAATAATTACATTTCATTCTTTGCTTACATTGTCCATTCAGTTGCTATTTACATAGTAAATAATTCTTAGTATCATAAGCATCTATGAATAAGGAAAAGGCAAGTGGGATATATGTATTACATAGTCAATTTTTTTTGCTTTGGCTAAGGAGCTTGGATTTTATTCTGTAGGTGATGGGGATTCACCAAAGTTTTAATTTTATTTTAATTTAATTTTTAATTTATTGGGATGACATTGGTTAATAAAATTATATAGGTTTCAGGGATACAATTCCGTAACACATCATCTGTATATTGTATTTTGTGTTCACCACCAAGTCAAGTCTCCTTCCATTACCCTCTTCTACCTCCCCCACCCCACTTCCCTCTGGTAATCACCATACTGTTGCCTGTATCTATGAATATTTCTTTGTTTAAGCCCTTTACCTTTTTATTCCAACCCCCAACCCTATTATTCTCTGACAGCTTTCAGTCTGTTCTCTGTATCGATGAGTCTGTTTCTGTTTTGTTTGATAGTTTATTTTATTTGCTAGTTTATTTTGTTAATTAGATTCCACATATAAGTGAAATCATATGGTACCTGTCTTTCTCTGACTGGTTTATTTCACTTAATACTCTCTAGTCCATTCACACTGTCACAAATGTTAAATTTTCCTTCTAGTCAATTTTAAATTTAAATTAGCTATGTGTAGTAGATTAACTAATGGTCCCAAAAGACAGGTCCCCAAAATCTGTAATTATTACCTTATATGGCTAAGACTTTGCAGATCAAATTAAGTTATAGGCCTTGAAATGAGGAGATTATTCTCAATTATTCTCAAGTATTTTTTTATTTTTCCTTTTTATTGAATTCATCCAGGTGACACTGCTTAACAAAAGTGTACAGATTTCAGGTGCACAATTCTACAACATGCCTATGAAGTAAGTCCTATCTTATTTCTACTTTACAAATGAGGAAACTGAGCTAAGAAGTAGTTAAATAATTTACACAGCTGGTAAAACCACATACATTTCACCTACTATTCAACAAATGGCTGTTGAAGTACCACAGCCCAGAGGAATGCATGAGAGTGAGTATGTAGGCTATATGGTTTAATTGATAACATATATTTGGTTCTTAAAATTAATGTTATAGTCATTTGACTAATGAAACTGAAGGGTGGTATATCATTCTAGCATTGATACAGTTTATAAATTTGAGAGCACCAATTACTTTGGGATTTAAGAATTAATGATAATCTTTTAAATTTATATTGAGACATTAAAATTTTAAGCAGGCCAACAAAGTCATGTAGACAAAAAGATCTAATCAGATTAAAAGACTTTCAGACAAGTTTTTAAACTTTTTATTATGGAAAATGTCCAGTAAACAGACTACTATAATAAATCTCATGTAACCATTATCAGCTTCAACAACTATAGCATTCTGCCATTCTTGTTTCATCTTATATTCTTTTATATTCTCCACTCAATTGTTATTTGTATACAGTTCTTTATAGGAGTAAAATTTATTAAAAAGGAAAAATATTAACTGTGTAATTTGGACAAATATATATACCTGTGTAACCCACATTCTCTATCCAGATATAGAATATTTTCATCATCTCAGAGAGCTCCCTCATATCCATTCCCAGTTGATTTACACTCATAACCAAAAGACAACCATTATTGTACTTTTTTTCACCAAACATTAGTTTTGCCTATTGTAGAACTTCATAAGTAGAATTTTTAAATATATACTCATTACCTTTTTGTGTCTGGGATCCTTCACTCAGCATGTTTGTGAGATTCTTCCACGATGATATGTACCATATTTTTCACACTATAAGATGCACCTGACCAAAAGATGCACCTAGGTTTAGAGGAGAAAAACAAGAAAAAATATATTCTGAACAAAATGGTGTACTAAAATATTTAATAAAATATAGCAGAATGTTATTTCAACCATGTAAAATGAACAGGAGTCAACAACGGTATTAAGAACCATCATCACTATCATTAACAAATGAGGAGAGACAAACTGTTTGTGTATGAAACCAGCTGTAATAAACATAGCAAAGCTTATAAACTCAACTACATTGTAGACAACTGCCCAGGTACAGACTGGCACTAAGAATGTGCAAAGGGTTACAAACAAGAAGAGCATTACATTGAAACCATAGTCCACAAAAAACTGGCTGTGGACTTGCAATCTTGATGCAACAGGGTTGACTGCTTGTTAAAACAAAAAATTTTATACAAATCAGAATCTCATGACACAGTATTCAAAATGTCCAAATACAATCTAAAATTACTCAGCATACAAAGAATCAGAAAAATCTGAAGAATTGACAAGGAAAAGCCAATCAAGAGAACCAAACCTTGAGATAAAAAAATGCTGCAATTTCCAAACAAGATTTTAGAGCAGCTACCATGACCACACTATAAAATGTACAGATAAAAAAATCTTGAAGGAAATAGAAATATATAAGTTCTCATCTGAGAAAAGGGTGATATAAAAAGGAACCAAATGAAAATCTTAAAACAGAAAGCTACAATAACAAGTAATAAATTGGAAGAGCTTGCTAGAAGAATGGAGATGACAGAGGAAAGATTCATGAGCTTGAAGATACATCAGTAGAAACTATGTAATACAAACAATACAGATTGAAAAGGTAGAGCCTTGAACAACATACTTGATCAAATGGACTTAATTGATATATATAGAACTTTTCACCCCAAAGAAGCAAAAGATACGCTGTTTTCAAATGCACATGAGACATTTTCAAAGAAAAACCACATGGTAAGACACAAAAAAAGCGTCAACAAATTCAAGAAAATTGAAATTATATCAAGCATCTTCTCAGACCACAGGGCCTTGAAACAAGAAATTTTAACCCCAAAGAAACAACTCAAAGACATTCAAATTCATGGAGAATGAATAACATGCTATTAAGTAATGAATGGGTTAAAAATGACATTAAGGAAGAAATCAAGAAGTTTCTGGAAACTAATGATAATGAACACACAACACCCCAAAACCTATGGGACACAGCAAGAGCAGTCCTGAGAGGAAAGTTCATAGCAATACAGGCCTACGTGAAAAGGATAGAAAAATCTCAAATAAAAGATCTAAACCTGCAGCTACAAGAACTAGAACAATGACAACAAACGAAGCCCAGGGCAAGTAGAAGGAAGGAAATCATCAAGATCAGAGCAGAATTAAATGACATAGAGACTAAACACACAATTCAAAAGATCAACAAAACTAGGAGCTGGTTCTTTGAAAAGATAAACAAAATTGACAAGCCTTTTTCAAGGCTCATCAAGAAAAAAAGAGAGCGGACCCAAATAAACAAAATCAGAAACAAAAGAGGAGAAATCACGAACGATATAACAGAAATACAAAGGATTGTAAGAAATTACTACAAACAACTGTATGGCAAGGAACTTGACAACCTTGATGAAATGGATAAATTTCTAGAAACATATAATCTTCCAAAACTGAATCAAGAAGTAGAAAGCCTAAACACACTGATAACAAAGAGTAAAATTGAAACTGTAATCAAAAAACTCCTGACACACTAAAGCTCTGGACTGGATTGCTTTACAAGTGAATTTTACAAAACATTTAGGGAAGAACTAATGCCTACCCTTCTCAAACTACAAAAAATACAATAAGAGGGAAAACTCCCAAGCACTTTCTATGAAGCCAGTATTACACTAATTCCAAAACCAGGTCAAGACACAACAAAGAAAGAAAACTATGGGCCAGTATCACTGATGAACATAGATGCTAAAATCCTCAACAAAATGTTGGCAAAAGGATCCAGCAACACATTAAAAAGATCTAACACCACAATCAAGTGGGATGCATCCCAGGAATGCAAGGATAGTTTAATATGTGGAAATCAATAAACGTAATACACCGCATAAACAAAATGAAAGACAAAAACCACATAATCATATCAATAGATGTTGAAAAAGCATTTGATAGAGTACAACACCCATTTATGATGAAAACATTCAGCAAAATGGGAATAGAGGGAGGATACCTCAACATACTTAAGGTTATATACAAAAAACCTGAAGCCAACATCATATTCAATGGACAAAAACTGAAGGCATTCCCCCTGAGATCAGAAATAAGACAAGAATATCCACTCTCTCCACTCCTATTCAACATAGTGTCAGAAGTTCTAGCCACAGCAATCAGACACGAAAGAGAAATAAATGGCATCCAGATTGGAAAAGAGGAAGTAAAACTGTCATTATTTGCAGATGACTTGATAATCATAGAAAACCCTATAGACTCCACGAAAAAACTACTTGACATAATAAGTGAATTTGGAAAAATAGTAGGATACAAAGTCAATATTCAGAAATTGAAGGCATTTCTGTACACCAACAGTACAATACCAGAGATATAAACTTAAAAAAAAAATCCCATTAACTATAGCAACAAGAAAAATAAGGTACCTAGAATAAACTTAACCAAAGAAAAATAAGAGACTTATACTCGGAAAACTACATTACACTGAAGAAAGAAATTAAGGATGATATAAATAAATGTAAGCAAATACCATGTTCATGGATGGGAAGAATTAACATCATTAAAATGTCCATACTACCTAAAGCACTTTATAGATTCATCACAATCTTTATTCAAATACCAGTGATGTATTTCACAGACCTAGAAAAATATTTCAAAAATTTATATGGAACCAAAAAAGACCCCATATAGCCACAGCATTCTTGAGACAGAAGAACACAGCAGGAGTAAAAATTATATTATACCTGAAAACTTATATTACAAAGCCACTGTAATCAGGACAGTCTGGTACTGGCATAAGAACAGATATATAGATCAATGGAACAGAATAGTGAGCGCAGAAATAAACCCTGGTCTATATGGTCAACTAACCTTTGAATAAGGGGGAAGGGACATAAAATGGAATGAGAAGAGCCTCATCAACAAGTGGTGGTGGGAGAACTGGACAGGAATGTGCAAAAAAATGAAACTAGACCACCAACTTACCCCACACATCAGAATAAACTCAAGATGGATCAAAGACATAAATGTAAGCTGTGACAACATAAAATTCCTAGAGGAAAACATAGGCAGAAAATTTCAGATATCCCACATAGCAATATTTTCACTGATACATATCCTAAGGCAAGGGAAATAAAGGAAAGAATAAACAAATGGGACTACATCAAACTAAAGAATGTCTGCTCAGCAAAAGAAAATATCAGTGAAATAAAAAAGAAATCAACCATATGGCAAAACATATTTCCCAATGACACCTCAGACAAGTGATCGATCTCGAAAATATATAAGGAATTTATATGTCTCAACACCAAGAAGACAGACAACCCAATTAAAAATGGACACAGGACATGAACAAACACTTCTCCAAGAAGGACATACAGAGGGCCCATAGGCTTATGAAAGAATGCTCAACATCACTAGCCATCAGAGAGATGCAAATAAAAACCACAATGAGATACCACCTCACACCAGTCAGAATGGCCATCATCAACAAATCAACAAAAAACAAGTGCTGACAAGAATGTGGAGAAACAGGAAACCTACTGCACTGTTGGTGGGAATGCAGACTGGTGCAGCCACCTTGGAAAACAGTATGGACTTACCTGAAGAATCTAAAAATGAAACTGCCTTTTGAACCAGTGATTCCACTGCTAGGATTATACCTGAAGAATCCTGAAACCCCAATTCAAAAGAACTTATGCATCCCTTTGTTCATAGTAGCTCTGTTACAATAGCGAAGTGCTGGAAATAGCCTAAGTGCCCATCTGTAGATGAGTGGATCAGAAAACTGTGGTACATTTACACAATGGAATACTAAGCAGCAGAAAGAAAAAAGGAACTCCTGTCTTTTGCAAAAACATGGATGGAACTAGAGAGAATTATGCTTAGCGAAATAAGCCCAGCAATGAAAGAAAAATACCTTATGATGTCACCTGATACAGGATACTAATATACAACACAAACAAATGAACAAAATTGAACAAGAAACAGAATAACAGTTATCAGGGGCGAAGGGGAAGGAAAGAATTGGGTAAGTAGGGGGAGGGTTTAGTAAGGGAACTAGTGTAAATAACCCATGGACATGGACAACGGGGTGGGTAATGACTGTGGGAAAAGGGGTGGGCTGGGTAGGGGGGTTCAATGGGGGGAAAAGGTGACAACTATAATAGAAAAAAAAAAGAAATTCCTCAAGTAGAAGAGAAATGACTAAAGAAAACCTGAAACATCAGTAACAACAGAATAGCAACAGTAATAATCAATACTTACCTAAATAAAATAGATCAATTTTTTTCCTTAACTTGAACAATATAATGTTTGTCAAAAGTAAAAATGCTTTCTGATGGGATTTTCCATATAGGTAGATATATAATACCTGTGAAAACTTGTTACAAGGGGAAGACTACAATGAATACATACTTATAATATTTTTTTTATTTTTGTGATATTGTAAGATACTAATTCTATTTGGATTGTGTAAAGTTTTGTGTGTATACTTTATTCCCTACAGTAATCCCTGATGAAACAATTCAGACAGTAAAAAAATAAAACCAATATAGAGATTTAAGTGGAATTCTAAAAAGTATTTGAAAAATTTAAAAAGGCAAAGTAACAGAAAACAGAAGGGTAAAAAATATAAGAATAAAGCAGACTAATAATTAAATGCTACACCAAAATATATTAGTAACTACATTAAATGTAAATGGTTTAAACAAACCAATTAAAAGACAGTGATATTTAGATTGGATTTACAAAGCACACACATAAACACAGAAGCAATTGTATGCTGTCTATAATAAACCTACTTGAAACATAATGATATAAATAAGTTAAAAATCAAAGAGTAGAAAATTATATAACAATGATCAAAAGAAAAAAAGAGCTGTAATGTAGATGTTAATATTAGACAAAGTGTACTTAAGAACAAGGGAAATAACTAAGAAAAAAAGGACACTGAATAATGATTCATCAAGAAGACATAAAAAGAATGCCAAGAGGAGAGATCAAAGATGGCGGAGGAGTAAGTGGAAGCTACACTAACTTCCTCCTAGGACCAGTCTGGATGTACAACGTAATTTTGGAGAAATCATCTGGGATAACCAACCAAACACTAGCTGGAGAGAAGTCTTACAACCACGGAGAGACATGAAAGGCCACTACATCACAAGGTGACCGTAGGGAATGCAGAGACGTGGAAGGGCTGACTTGGCTCTCACTGGTGGCAGCTGAAGGGACTGAAAAACAGCTCAGCAGCCACGAGTTCTAAACCCCCAGCTGGGCTTCCCAGCCTACAGCAACAGAGTGGAAAGTAAAATAGTATCAGCTGTGAAAAACGAAAAGGCACAGGGTTTCTTGCTAGCCGGAGAGAAACAGCGGGAGAAAAAGGGCTCTCAAGTGTTTCAAATATGAAAATTTCGGGCCCCTACTTATCCTGGGCTCAAGCAGAGGGAAGGCAGAGAGGACTGGAGACACTTGGGGAGAGTTTGTCACAGTGGCTTTGAGGGGAAAACTGGGGAAGCAGCCAACCGGGTCCCAGTGCTGACTCATCCCCAGTACTGCAGGCAGACCATTCCCCTCTGAGTGGCGTGGCATCAGCCTAAGGGGAAGCAAAAGCCCTGCCTACAGGAATTAAGCTGCCACACCCTTAGTCCTTAAGCCTGACAGCTAATCACAGATGAAATAGATTGACAACTAAAGAAGACAGACAAAAGCAGTAGATCCCTGAAAGTCTCCAACAGGCTGCCTAGGCCCATACTGGTACATGATCTGACACCACCAGTGGCAGATCCAGGAAATTCAGATCATTCTAAGAAGCACCAACAAACAATAGAAGTCACAAAAATGAGGAGACAGAGAAACAACCCCCATCGAAAGGAAACGTAGAATTCCCAGAAAGAGTGCTAAATGAAATAGAGGGGAGCAAACTATCAAATATGGAATTCAAAACATGGATTATGGAGAAGTTCAGTGAGCTCAGTGGAAACTACAAAGAACTCCAGGGAAACTCCAGGAAACTCCAGAAAAACTACAAGGAACTTACTGAGAATTACACCAGCATGAAAAAGGACATAGAAGCTATCAATAAGAGCTAGGAGGAAATAAAGAATATGATCTCTGAATTGAAGAACACAGTAGAAGAAATTAAAAGCAGGCTAGAGGAAGCAGAAGATCGGATCAGCGAGCTGGAGGACAACGTAGACAAAAACTCCCAGACAGTGCAACAAAATGAAAAAAGTCCGAGTAAGACTGAAGAGGTTCTAAGACAGCTGCAGGACAACATGAAATGTAAGAATATCTGTATCATAAAAATTCCAGAAGGAGAAGAAGAAGAGCAAGGGATAGAAAACCTCTTTGAAAAACTAATGACAGAAAACTTCCCCAACATGAGGAGAGAAAGAGTCACACAATCCAGGAAGCACAGAGGGTCCCAATAAAGATGAACCCCAACAGGCCCACTTCAAGACACATCATAATTAAAATACCAACATTCAAAGACAAAGAGAGAATCCTAAAAGCAGCAAGAGAGAAACAACTAATAACATACAAGGGAGCTTCAATGAGGTTATCATCATATTTCTCAGCAGAAACACTAAAGCCAGAAGGGAATGTCAAAAAATATTCCAAGCAATGGAACACAAATGCCTACAACCAAGAATACTCTACCCAGCAAGGCTCTCATTTAAAATGGAAGGTGAAATAAGGAATTTCCAAGACAAATGAAGGCTAAAAGAGTATATCTCCACTAAACCAGCATTGCAAGAGATGCTAAAGGGTCTGCTTTAAGAATATGAAGAAACAGAGAGAGACATAGAGGAACACAAGTACAAAGGGGGAAAATGACAATGAATAAATACTTATCAGTAATAACCTTAAATGTAAATGGATTAAGTGCTCCAATCAAAAGACATAGGGTAGCTGAATGGATTAGGAAGAATGACCCACATATATGCTGTCTACAAGAGATCCACCTTAGAACAAAATACCTACACAGACTGAAAGTGAAGAAATGGAAAAAAAGTATTTCAAGCAAATGGACATGAAAACAAAGCTGAGGTAGCAATACTTATATCGGACAAAACAGATTTCACAGCCAAGGCCATAAAAAGAAACAAAGAAGGACATTTCATAATACTTAAAGGAAAAATTCATCAAGAAGATATAACCGTTATAAATATATATGCACTCAACTTAGTAGCACCCAAATATGTAAGGAAAATTTTGAAAGACTCCAGTAAAGATATAGACAGCAACACACTCTTAGTAGGGGACTTTAACACCCCATTGTCAACAATAGACAGATCTTTGAAGCAAAGAAACACCAATGATATTGAGGCACTGAACAACACTCTAGATCAAATGGACTTAGTCGATATATATAGAACTTTTCACCCCAAAGAAGCAAAATATACTTTCTTCTCAAGTGCACATGGAACATTTTCAAAGATAGACCACATGGTAGGACACAAAACAAGTCTCAACAGATTCAAGAAAACTGAAATTATATCAAGCATCTCCTCAGATCACAATGGATTAAAATTGGAAATCAAGCTCAACATCACGAGCCATCAGAGAGATGCAAATAAAAACCACAGTGAGATACCACCTCACACCAGTCAGAATGGCCATCATCAACAAATCAACAAACAACTTGTGCTGGAGAGGATGCGGAGAAATGGGAACCCTGGTGCATTGCTGGTGGGAATGCAGACTGGTACAGTCACTCTATCTAATCTCTCCAGAGTTTGGCATTCTAAAGAAGTAAGTAATGACATAAGTTTCTTTGCATAAAACTAATAATACCAGTTGTTAATACAGGTTTTTTTTTTTTGTTGTTTGTTTGTTTGTTTTTTTGACCAAGACGTTGACTGGAATGTCATGCCTAAAGGAGACATGCTTGGGCTCTGGTTGTTACCAAAAAGCCCTGAGGAACTGGGAATGACTTTCAAAGGTAATAAAAGCCCACGAGATAAAAGCCCTCGTACCCTGGTTGGTTGTGCAGTCCACACCAATTTTTCCAGGGAATGAATGAAGATTGTTTTCCTGAAAGATGGTAGAAGGGACCTTAAGGCACAATGGAAAACCAGAAGGATTTGGGAAAGACAGGCGTGTACAGGCAAGGCTGAATTGCAGCTATGTGGCTCAGCTTCTGTGCCCTGAAGGGCTGATTGAAGGTCACCCTAAATGTTCTCGCGTAAGTTCCAGCAAAGCAGAACTAAAGATCATAAGTGATCATTTGCTGCTCTTGTTGTGTTTATGCAGATGAACAGGATAAATTAAAAATCGACTTAATGCAGTCCCTTTAATGACAAGGAGGGTAATCTTAGGGAGAAAAATCATTATTCAAGGAAAATCACAATGCTCAGTGGTAGACTATAAAGTAGTGCAGCTAACCGTCTTTAAAGTTTCTTTTCATTTAAAATATGTTTTCATTTGAAAGTTAAACTATGTCTGTGGTATCATCAAAGATGTTTAATTTACAAGCAAGAAGAATGTCAAATGCCTTGCAACTGGATGTCTTCACGATAAGACAGTCTTACAGATTTAGAGACTTGTTTGTGGGTTATGTTACATAAATTAACATGTGTTTTCTGTTTTAAAAGGGCATAAGCCTATGATCTCATTACCTGAGTGGTTGTCTGTACGTATAGGACTCACTTAATCCTGTCTGCAGTGCTGCTTCCTGAGACTCAACGATTTGGTTGAACTAAGTGGCTGGGTTTGTGAAATATGGGGTGGTCTGTGAGCTTCACTTTAAAACTGGTTTCTCTTTTCTATCCTAACGGCTTGGACAGAAAGGGCCCAGAGGTCTGAGAGGAGAGGAACCTAAACTATTTCCCTCAGCCCAAACTAAGTATAATGGGCAAAAAGGTTTTGGACAGGTGAGATTTGCCTGGCACACCTTCCTCCAAAGAAGCTCTTTTTTTCCCTAATGTGGGACATTGAAAAATTAATACCTGCCTCCTGTTATCTAGTGGTTATGGATTGAATGATGTCTTTTAACCCTGTTGCCAAATCTGTTGCCTCCAGAATACAACAAGGATGCCAGCCTGATAAACCAAGCACGCCGTTGTCCGGGGACAGCTAACTGACCTGGAGTCTGCACTATCCTTCCTCATGTGGGAAGGCCACCCTCCCCTCCACAGCCCCACTCTTATTAGGGATTTCTGGACCCAAGGGTAGGTAAGACGATGACCATGTCCAGCTCGAAGCAGCTAGAGGAGCTCCAGACCTTCACCCATTGTCCGTTATAAGATTATAAAGGGTCTTAAGTCTCAGTGGGAGGTATTGTTATTTTTATTGTTAAAATATTTAATTAATCATTTATTTATTCTAAAAAAGAAGAATATATGAAATGGTGAAGTGGGAGAGCTTGTATGTATGACCCAATGGCATGGACTTGCGGGGAGATTGCTGGGGAAGGGGTGTTTCTGGGTGGAGGGGAGCAAAGGGGAGAAAGTTGTAACTATTGTAACAATATAATCAATAAAATATACTTAAAAAAAGACATAAAAAATCTAAACATGCATGCACCTGACAACAGACCTTCAAAATAAATAAAGCAAAAACTTATAGAACTGAAAGGAGATATAAATTCACAATTATATTTGTGTATTTCAACACTCTTTTCTAAAGAACTGGTAGAACAGGTACTCAGAAAATCAGCAAGTATTTTGAAGCCTAAACAACATCATTGACCACTGGATCTAATTGACATTCATATAACCCTCTACTCAACAAAAGCAGAATACACATTCTTTTCAAGTGCACATGGAAACATTCACCAAATTAAATCATATATTAGGCCATAGAACTAACAAATTTCATTAAATTTAGAAAGAATTAAAATTATTTAAAATATATTATCTGATCACAGTATGATTAAACTAGAATTTGATAACAAAAGGATATCTGGAAAACCTTCAAAACTTTGAAAAGTAGATAAATCATTACTACATAATCCATAGTTAAAAGAGAAAGTCTCAAAAATTAGAGAATATTTTGAACTGAATAAAAATAGTAACAAAATATATCACAGTATGTGAAATGTACCCAAAGTAGTTTTCAGGCAAATTTTTTATTGAATGCTTGTATTAGACAAGAAAAGTCTCAAAGTCAATAATTCACATATTCACAGTAAATCCTCAACTAAATATTAACAAACTGAATTCAACAATGTATAAAAAACATTACACACCAAGACCAAATGGTATTTATCCCAGATATGCAGTACTGGTTCAGCATTCAAAAATCAATCTATATAATCCATCACAACAGCAGGCTAATAATGAGAACTTAAGTGATCATATCAATGCAGAAAAAGCATTTGACAAATTCAGCACTCACTTGTGATAAAAACACTCAGCAAACTAGAAATAGAGGGAAACTTTACCAAGTAGATAAAGAACATTTACAAAATATCTCCAGCTACCATCTCATAACTGAAACTGGACTTAAGTGTGGATGCTTTTCCCAAGATCCAGGAACGAGGCAAAGATGTCCTCTCTCACCATTCTTATTTAACTTTCTGCTGGAAGTCATAGACAATTGAATAAGACAAGAATAATAAAGAAATGTATACAGATTAGAAAGAAATTTTTTTTTGCATATGACATAATTATCTATGTATAAAATCCTAGAGAATCTACAAAAAATCTAGAAGTAGTAAGCAAGCATAGCAAAGTCACAGAATAGAAGGTTATATACAAAAGACAATTGCTGTCCCATGGGCCAGCGATGAATAGCTGGAATTTGAAATTTAAAGACAAATACCTTTTACAATAGCACTAGCAAATATTAAAAACTTAAGTATAAATATATAAGAAGTGTATAGGATCTGTATGTGGAAAAACCACAAATCTCTAATGAAATAACTCAAAGACAACTTAAAAAGTGGATAGAAATAACATGTTCATGTATTGACAGACAGAGTATAGTTAAAATATCAGTTCTCTCAAGATTGATCTATATAATTTAAGCAATCCCAATAAATATTCTACCAGGATTCTTTTTACATATAGACAAGATGATTCTAAGATTTTTATGGAAAGGTAAAAGAAGTAAAATAAAACAATTTTGTAAAAGAACAAGTTGAATAACTTACATTACCAAATATTAAAACATACTCTAAAGCTACAGTAATCAAGGCAGACTGATATTGATCAGAAGGATAGATGTATATACCAATGGGAAAAAAATGATAAATCCTGAAATAAACCCTTATAAACATAGGTGACAAAGATGCAAAGGCAATTCAGCAGGGGAAGGACAGTCTTCAACAAATGGTGCCGGACCAATTGCACATCCTATGAGAAAAATGAACCTCCACCTATATTTCACACTGTTTATCAAAAAAAAAAAAAAAATTTTGCCCTGGCTGGTTTGGCTCAGTGGATTGAGCGTCGGCCTGCGAGCTAAGTGTCGCTGGTTCGATCTTCCAGTCAGGGCACATCAGAGAAGGAAAACTCTGACTCCAAAAAACCTCCGCTGCCTTGCGGCATACCTCTTCAGGGGAAAGGCTAAGGGAGTAAACCCCGACAGAAAATCCGGAGCCGGAGTCCCTAAGGCGGTTTGACGTTGTAGTCAACACCAGCAACTCCTGCGGCGCACCTGAAGCCAAGCTGTATTGACTCCGTCTTTCCCTTGGACCCTTCAGCTGCGAAGAGAGGGGGGGTCTGCTGCATGGGCAACAGCAGACCCTCCATATCACCCTGCCCAGGCTCTGTAGCTTCAGCTTCACTGGAGAGGACACTCCAGCGTCATCGCAAGATGTCGATTCAACACGGGAGGAGACAGATACCGTGTCACTCCCGAGTCGGACTGCACAGCCATTCTCGGCGGTGCAGATAGACTCTTAAGAAGCTACACCATCGTCTCTCGAGACGGACGGCTGCTGATTATCAAAAAAAATCCTCAAAATGGATCAAATAGCGAAACTCTTGGAGGAAAAACTCCTTCTGACCCTAGGTTATGCAAATATTTTTTAGATATGACACCAAAAGCACAATCCATAAAAGAAAAAATCAAAGAAGTAAAACATTTGAATTTTGAAGGACTAAATAAAGTGGATGAATAGATAAGACACAGACAGTGAGAAATATTAGAAAGTCACATCTGACAAAAGACACTTCTCAAAACTTCATAAGAAAATTAAAAACCCAAAATAAAAAAATTGCAGGCCAAAGATTTTAATACTTTACCAAAAAAGATACTATGGATAGCAAATAAACACATGAAAAGTTGCTCAATATAATTAATCATTAAGGATATGTAAATTAAAATTATAATTAGATACCATCATACTCCTGTTAGAATCCCTAAAACAAAAATGCTGTTAATATCTAGTGCTAGCAAGGTTGCAAAGCAACTGAAACTCTCATATGTTACCAGTGAGAGTACACAATAGCACAGCCACTCTAGAAATTTGGCAATTACCACTTTCCATATGACCCAGCAGTCCAACCTCTAGGCAATTACCCCAGAGAAATGAAACTTATGTTCTCACAAAAACCTGTACATGAACATTTACAGCAGCATTATTTGTAGTCACCCAAATCTGGAAACAACCCAAATACCCCACATTAAGTGAATGAATAACCACATTGCTGTGGTCTTCAATAATAAAGAACAAATATTTGATAGCTGCAACAACATGAATGAATCTCAAATACATTATGCTAATTAATAGAATCTGATCTCAAAAGGTTGCATGCTATATGATTCTATTTATGTAGTATTCTTTAAAAGGCAAAATTATAGGGACAGGGAACCCATCAGTGGTTACCAAGGATCATGGGGAAAAGAAGTGTTTAACCACAAACAGGAATTTTGGGAAGTGTTGAAATTCTTTTATACCCCGTTAGTGGTGATTATAAAAATCTGTGCATGTGTTAAAATTCCAAAGTGAATTTTACTATATGTAACTTAAAATGATAATTCAAAATAATACACAAGTCTGAGCTACTGATATTTTAATAAATTCAATAAGGATAATTTTAAAAGAAACTCAGCAAAGCAAGAAAAAGTCATATGGGAGTACAGTATATATAACCATATAGTTGGTCCCAGTTGCCTCTTAAATAGAAAGAGTCTATTTCTTTTTGTTTAATATGCCTTCCTTATTTTCAAGTAATAAAGTTCTAACATTGCTGTTACTGTCCTAGATGTGTTCATAAAATGAAGGCTACAGGTTTGTTAAAATCATCTCTAAAACCTTAACTTTGTCTAGATCACCATTTATTTAATTCTGTGATAAATTGCTAGAAATATGTAAAACGAAATACCAAAACATGTAATGCACATCAATTATTTTTCAATAAAACTGGGAGAGGGTATTAAAAATAAAATAAAAAATAAAAGTTTAATCAACTTTAAGTGAATTAAAGATATTGCGACTAGCGCAGGCTCTGTTCGTGCCCACCCAGACAGGTGAGGGAAGGCGGTTGGCTGCAGCACGGGAACAGCAGGTGGCAGCGACTCACAGATGCTCACTTCCACTGTGCACAAGTGTCCGCGACCCTGCCCTAAGAGGTGAGAGACCAACTCCCGGAGCTCGGCTCAGCGGGACAAAGGGCACGGGTGGTGTGCGAGTGCAAAAACGCCTCAGCCAGGGGACAATAGGCGCCAATCGCGGGGCAAGTTCTTGGCCGCCTGCGCGCGTGCAGGGACACACGCCGGGACACTTCGGCGCGAACGCGGAACCACCTCGGCACGAACGAGGAACCACCTCGGTCCGGCAACAATAGGTGCCAACAGCGGGGCAAACTCTCGGGCCGCCCGCGCGTGCAGGGCCTCGCGCGCAAGGACACATCAACTGGCTCCAGCGGGCAGCAAGGGAGCGTGCCGTGTCGGCAACCGTGGGCACACACCAGTGCTGCAAGAAACAAGAACCTCTGAACCGTCACACTAGACCAGCTGCGGACGCAGAAAAAGAAGGCAAAACACCAAGGCTAAAACGGAGTAAAAACATCGCTTTTTTTTTTTTCCCCAATTTTGTTCTCTCTTCTTTCTTTCTTTCTCCTTTATTCTTTTCTTTCTTCTCTTTTCTTGTTTTTTTGGGGGGGGGGTTGGGTTATTTTTTTAACTTTTTTTCTCGCTTCTTTCTTTCTTCTTTCTTCTCTCTTTTCTTTCTTTATTCTTTTCTTTCTTCTCTTTTCTTGGGTTTTTTTTGGGGGGGTTTCAATTTTTTTTCTCTTTCTTCTTTCTTTCTTTCTTCTATATTCTTTCTTTTCTTTCTTACTTTCTTTCTTTCTTCTCTCTTTTCTTTCTTTATTCTTTTCTTTCTTCTCTTTTCTTGGGTTTTTTTTGGGGGGGTTTCAATTTTTTTTTCTCTTTCTTCTTTCTTTCTTTCTTCTATATTTTTTCTTTTCTTTCTTTCTTTCTTTCTTCTCTTTTCCTGG
This sequence comes from Furipterus horrens, assembly GCF_987537825.1. Taxonomy (NCBI): domain Eukaryota; kingdom Metazoa; phylum Chordata; class Mammalia; order Chiroptera; family Furipteridae; genus Furipterus; species Furipterus horrens. The sequence continues at coordinate 89,164,513 of NW_028327187.1, forward strand.
GTTTTTTTGGGGGGGTGTTTTTCTTTCTCCCCTTCCAAAAAGAATAACAAACTTTATCTCTAACATGTTGCATATAACCTCTCCTTCTCATACTTTCTCTTTAATCGTTGTTTATTCATTTGTGAATCTAGTTTAGCCCCCCTATCACTCTAAATAATAGAATATAATTACTATATAAACCCAATACAATACAATCCCACTTTCTTACTATATTATGCATTTTTCCATCCTTTTCTTCTATTTTTATTAACATACAATGTAAATATTACCTACTGTCTTGCACAGTCTCAAATATTATAAATCTATCACCCCCTCTATCAAAAATTATATTTTTCTTCCCCAAAAACAACTCTTATCTATTCTTCTTATAGTATAAAAGCTCTAATCTCTTTACATTTATATTAATACGGGCTCGTTGGCTGACGATAGCGGGATAGAGTGGGGGATACTTTTTGAGGGTGTGGGTCTCCTGCCTGGGCTGTGTGTTTATGTTTTTAACAGCATATCCACAAAAGAACTCAAGACAAAGTGGAGAGAGTGACTCTCAACCAACTAGCCAGAAGGAAGATCCTATCAAAGAACATCTGAAGTATAACCAAACAGCATAAACAAACGATATAAAGGGTAACTCAAGAACATTAGACTCAGGATATCAAAGAGACTGCACCACTGAAACCCCCAGATCTCCGATAAAGAATCTCACACCACAAAGGAGGAAAGTCAAAGCAGACCACCCCCCAAAAAAACAAACAAATAAATAAATAAATAAAAACAAAAAGAATCCAACATGGTAAGACGCAAAAATAACCGCTCAATGAAGAGAAAAGAGGAATCCTCAGAAAGAGAGATAGATGAAATAGACATAGGCCAAATGTCAGACATGGAATTCAAAACAATGGTGGTAAAGAAGCTCAATATACTCAACATCCTTAAAATCAACTATGACAACCTCCAAGGAAGTTACCAGCAGCTCCAAAAAAATAATAGGGAACTTGCAGAGAACACCAGCATAAAAAAAGACATAGAAATGGTTAACAAGAACCAGGAAGAAATGAAGAATGCAATCTCTGAACTGAAAAACACAGTAGAATCAGTCAAAAGCAGACTAAACGAAGCAGAGGATCGGATTAGTGAGTTAGAAGATAATGTAGAGAAAAACTCCCAGACAATACAGCAAAATGAAAAAAGATTGAAAAAATATGAACAAGATGTAAGGGAATTACAGGATGGCAGGAGAAAAAATAATAACACGATCATAGGAATAAGAGAGGGAGAAGAAAAGGAGCATGGAATTGAAAAACTGATAGGAGAGATAGTGACAGAAAATTTTCCGAACCTGATGAGAGAAAAAGTTATACAAGTTCAGGAAGCACAGAGAGTTCCAATGAAGAGGAACCCCCAAAAACCCACTCCAAGGCACATCATAGTTAAAATGGCAACATTCCAAGACAAAGAGAGAATCCTAAAAGCAGCAAGAGAAAAACAGCAAATAACATACAAGGGAGCTCCGATAAGGCTATCAACTGATTTCTCAACAGAAACATTACAAGCCAGAAGGGAATGGTCAAAAATATTTCAAGCAATGAAAAACAAAGGCCTACAACCGAGAATACTCTACCCAGCAAGGCTCTCATTCAAAATAGAAGGTGAAATAAGGAGTTTCTCAGACAAAGGAAGACTAAAAGAATACATCTCCACCAAACCAGCATTGCAAGAGATGCTAAACGGAGTGTTCTAAGAAAAAAGAAGAAAAGAACAAGAGAGGAGAGGAACAGAGGTACAAAGGGCAATGAATAAATACACGTCAATAATAACCTTAAATGTAAATGGATTAAGTGCTCCAATTAAAAGACATAGGGTAACGGAATGGATAAGAAAACAGGACCCACATATTTGCTGTCTACAAGAAACACACCTGAAAACAAAAGATTTACACAGACTGAAAGTAAAGAGATATAAAAAAATATTGCAAGCAAACGGACCGGAAAAAAAAAGCCGGGGTAGCAGTCCTCATATCAGACAAAACAGATTTCAAAGCAAGGGCAATAAAAAGAGACAAAGAAGGACATTTCATAATACTTAAAGGAACAATTCATCAAGAAGATATGACTTTGATAAACATATATGCACCCAACATAGGAGCACCCAAATACATAAAGCAAATACTAGAAGACCACAAGAAGGATATCAACAACAACACACTCATAGTAGGGGACTTCAACACTCCATTATCAACAATAGACAGGTCATCAAAGCAAAGAAACACCAAGGATATACAGGCATTGAACAACACACTAAACCACATGGATCTAACTGATATATATAGAACTTTTGACCACAAAAAAGCAAAATATACATTCTTTTCAAGTGCACATGGGACATTTTCAAAGCTAGACCACATGATAGGTCACAAAACAAGCCTCAACAAATTCAAGAAAATTGAGATCATATCAAGCATCTTTTCAGATCACAATGCCTTGAAACTAGAAATCAACCTCAGAGAAAAAAATGAAAGACACCCAAACTCATGGAGATTGAATAACATGCTATTAAATAATGAATGGGTTAACAATGACATCAAAGAAGAAATCAAGAAATTTCTAGAAACTAATGTTAATGAGCTCACAACAGCCCAAAACCTGTGGGACACAGCAAAAGCAGTCCTGAGAGGGAAGTTCATAGCAATACAGGCATATCTGAAAAGGATAGAAGAATCTCAAATAAAAAAACTAACCATAAAGCTACAAGAACTAGCACAAAAACAACAAACAAAGCCTAGGGCAAGAAGAAGGAATGAAATCATCAAGATCAGAGCAGAACTAAATGACATAGAGACTAAACAAACAATTCAAAAAATCAACAAAACTAGAAGCTGGTTCTTTGAAAAAATAAACAAAATCGACCAGTCTCTAGCCAGTCTAATCAAGAAAAAAAGAGAGAAGACCAAAATAAACAAAATGAGAAATGAAAGAGGAGAAATCACGACTGATACCTCAGAAATACAAATGATAGAAATTACTACAGACAACTGTATGACAAGAAATTTGATAATCTAGAACAAATGGACAAATTTCTAAAAACATACAGCCTTCCAAAACTGGATCAAGAAGAAGTGGAAAGTCTCAACAGACTAATAACAAAAAAGGAAATTGAAACAGTAATCCAAAATCTCCCTGCACACAAAAGCCCTGGACCGGATGGCTTCACAGGCAAATTTTACAAAACATTCAGGGAAGAACTAACTCCTATCCTCCTCAAACTATTCCAAAAAGTCCAAGAAGAGGGGAAAATCCCAAACTCTTTCTATGAAGCCGGTATTATCCTAATCCCCAAACCACGTCAAGACACAACAAAGAAAGAAAACTACAGGCCAATATCACTGATGAACATCGATGCTAAAATCCTCAATAAAATATTGGCAAACAGGATCCAGCAATACATCAAAAAGATCATACATCATGATCAAGTGGGCTTTATTCCAGTGATGCAAGGATGGTTTAATACTCGCAAACCAATAAATATAATACATCACTTAAGCAGAATGAAAGACAAAAACCACATGATCATATCAATAGATGCAGAAAAAGCATTTGATAAAGTACAACACCCATTTATGATGAAAACACTCAGCAAAATGGGAATAGAGGGAGCATACCTTAACATAATTACGGCTACATATATGAGAAGCCTGAGGCCAACATCATACTCAATGGACAAAAACTGAAAGCATTCCCCATGAACTCAGGAACTAGACAAGGTTGTCCACTCTCTCCACTCCTTTTCAACATAGTATTGGAAGTCCTAGCCACAGCAATCAGACAAGAAATAGAAATAAAAGGCATCCCAATTGGGAAAGAGGAAGTAAAACTTTTATTATATGCAGATGACATGATAGTATACCTAGAAAATCACATAAACTCCACTAAAAAACTACTCGATATAATAAGTGAATTTGGCAAAATAGCAGGGTACAAAATAAATATACAGAAATCTAAGGCATTTCTCTACACCAACAATAAAATAGCAGAGACAGAGACAAAAAAGAAAATACCATTTACTATAGCAACAAGAAAGTAAAGTACCTAGGAGTAAACTTAACCAAAGAGATAAAAGACCTGTACTCTGAAAATTACATAACATTGAAGAAAGAAATTAAGGAAGATACAAATAAATGGAAGCAAATACCATGTTCTTGAATGGGAAGAATCAACATCATCAAAATGGCCATAACACCGAAAGCAATTTACAGATTCAATGCAATACCTATTAAAATACCAATGACATATTTCAGAGACCTAGAACAAATACTCCATAAATTCGTATGGAACCAAAAAAGACCCCGAATAGCAAAAGCAATCTTGAGACAGAAGAACACAGCAGAAGGAATCACAACACCAGATATCAAACAATACTACAGAGCCACTGTGATTAAAACAGTCATACTGGCATAAGAACAGACATATAGATCAGTGGAACAGAATAGAGAGTCCAGAAATAAACCCAGGCCTCTATGGTCAACTAATATTTGATACAGGAGGAAGGAACATAAAATGGAGTGAGAAGAGCCTCTTTAACAAATGGTGCTGGGAGAACTGGATAGGGACCTGCAAAAAAATGAAACTAGACCACCAACTTACACCACACATGAGAATAAACTGGAGATGGATCAAAGACTTAAATGTAAGCCGTAATACCATAAAAGTCTTAGAGGAAAACATAGGAAGAAAATATCAGATATCTCACGTAACAATTTCTTCACGGATACATCTCCTAAGGCAAGAGAAATAAAGAAAAAAATAAATAAATGGGATTACATCAAACTAAAGAGTTTCTGCTCAGCAAAAGAAAACATCAGCAAGATGAAAAGGAAACCAACCATATGGGAAAACATATTTGCCAGTGACATCACAGACAGGGGACTGATTTCCAAAATATATAAAGAGCTGATACGACTCAACATCAAGAAAACAAACAACCCAATTAAAAAATGGGCAAGGGACCTGAACAAACACTTCTCCGAAGAGGACATACAGAAGATCCATAGACACATGAAAAAATGCTCAACATCATTAGCCACCAGGGAGATGCAAATAAAAACCACAATGAGATACCATTTTACATCAGTCAGAATGGCCATCATCAACAAATCAACAAACAACAAGTGCTGGCGAGGATGTGGAGAAAAGGGAACCCTACTGCACTGTTGGTGGGAATGCAGACTGGTGCAGCCACTATGGAGAACAGTATGGAATTACCTCAAAAGATTAAAAATGGAACTGCCTTTTGAACCAGCGACTCCACTACTAGGATTGTACCTGAAGAATCTTGAAACACCAATTCAAAAGAACTTATGCACCCCTATGTTCATTGCAGCACTGTTTACAATAGCTAAGGGCTGGAATCAACCTAAGTGCCCATCTGTAGATGTGTGGATCAAAAAACTGTGGTACATTTACACAATGGAATTCTATGTAGCAGAAAGAAAGAAGGAACTCCTGCCATTTGCGACAACATGGATGGAACTAGAGAGAATTATGCTTAGTGAAATAAGCCAGGCAAAGAAAGAAAAATACCATATGATATCACCTAATACAGGAAACTAAAGAACAACACAAACAAAGGAACTAAAGAGAACAAAGAGCAGAATAGCAGTCAATAGGGGAGAGGGGAGAGGGAGAGAAGGGGGATAAGTAAGGGAAGGGTTTTGTCAAAGAACCCGTATAAATGACTCATGGACATGGACAACGGGGAGGGATATGATTGCGGGAGAGGGTGTGGGTTGGGTGGGGGAGATAAATTAGGGGAAAAGGGGACAACTGTAATTGAAAAACCAAAATAAAAAAAAATAAAAATAAATTTTAAAAAAGATATTGCATAGTCAATCTAATTAGTTTTATAGAAACCCATCCTTAAGATGACCCTAAAACCCTTGAGTCAAAAAATGGCAAATTCAGAGGCCATGTATAGACATGACCTAGGAATAAAGAAAAATTGTTCTGCCAGCTAGTGTCTTGATATTTTCCATATTTGCAAGTATAATTATATTTTTGTTCCTGTAATCTTCACTTCAAGTTTTGAGAGTACCAAACATTATGATTTTTTAAAATGTTTCCCAGCAACTATATAAATTCTTCCCAATCCGGAGGATAATATTTGCACTGAATCCAGTTTGAATAACTTGGTGACCTTGTTTTTGCACTTAGCAAAGATGATTTTATCAAGCACAGGAAATGACACTTGTGACAGAAAGATAATAAGATATAAATTAGCTAGAGGAGAAAACAAAGCAATGACTATTTCATTTGGAATAAGAAAGGCTCAGAAAAGGAAACTGTCATGCTGGAGTTATGGTCCTATTGCAGTTTCATCCCCTAATTTCCAAATGACTTGCAGCCATCCTTCCAATTATGAAGTCCACATCATTTGACTTGTTAGAACTGACCTAGAGAGGAGAGAATCATTTTACAATGACTGAACTGGAGCAATTCTTTAAGAATCTGGTGCTTCTCCCTAAAAAACATTGTTCAATAGATATACATTAGCCACACACATAATTTTAAATTTTCTTATAGTCACATGAAAGAGTAAAAAGATATAGCTGAGATTAATTTTAATAATATATTCTATTTAATTCAATATATCCAAAATAGTATTATTTCAACATGTAATCAATGTAAAAATTATTGAGATTCTATCTTTTTTCATACTAAGTCTTCAAAGCCCCAGTATATGTTTTATACTTATGGTACATCTTAGTATCATAAGTTCTCCCAAAGGCCTGACAGGAGCACAGGGTGGTCCTAAGGGGCTGGAGGGAGTCGAGCTTCCTTGGAGCCCTGGGAAGACTTGTTGGGGAATAAGCAGCTGTGCTAATTGAGGCTTCATGCAAAGTCCTTTCCCTGGACCTAGCCAGCCTAAGAAGTACCCTCAGAAGGTTCTAGGAGTATCCGGCTTCCAGGAGCTTCCAGTTAGCAGTAGACCAGATGACACAGCCTTTTCTAAGAAGAGACATGTATTGATGCTGACTGCCACAAGCTAGGTGTTGTGTGTGGCTTATATTCACTTAGTTAGCAAGCCTAGGTCAGAATTAAAGCATGCACTTTCACTAGCCCCATTTTAAAATACATTTTATTGATTATGCTATTACAGTTGTCCTGTTTTTTCCTCCTTTGTCCCCCCTCCACCCAGCACCCCCCCCTACTCCACTTTCTCAGGCAATCCCCCCACCATTGTTCATGTCCGTGGTTAATGCATGTAAGTCTTTGGCTACTTCATTTCCTATATAGTACTTTACATCCCGTCCTGGCTGGTTTGGCTCAGTGACTTGAGCGTCGGCCTGCGAGCTAAGTGTCGCTGGTTCGATCTTCCAGTCAGGGCACATCAGAGAAGGAAAACTCTGACTCCAAAAAACCTCCGCTGCCTTGCGGCATACCTCTTCAGGGGAAAGGCTAAGGGAGTAAACCCCGACAGAAAATCCGGAGCCGGAGTCCCTAAGGCGGTTTGACGTTGTAGTCAACACCGGCAACTCCTGCGGCGCACCTGAAGCCAAGCTGTATTGACTCCGTCTTTCCCTTGGACCCTTCAGCTGCGAAGAGAGGGGGGGTCTGCTGCATGGGCAACAGCAGACCCTCCATATCACCCTGCCCAGGCTCTGTAGCTTCAGCTTCACTGGAGAGGACACTCCAGCGTCATCGCAAGATGTCGATTCAACACGGGAGGAGACAGATACTGTGTCACTCCCGAGTCAGACTGCACAACCATTCTCGGCGGTGCAGATAGACTCTTAAGAAGCTACACCATCGTCTCTCGAGACGGAAGGCTGCCGATACGATACATCTTAGTGAAGAGTAGCCACACTTCAAGTATTCAATAGCTACATGTAGCTAATGGATACCATATTGAACAGTACAGCTCTAAAGAGTTTTTATATCCATAGAAAATGAGAGGCAGGATCATTTGCTTCATTTGTTTTTTGGAACTAAGAATAGATATTTATAAGAGAAAAAAGTATTGGAATAAAGTTGACCAAAGTGAGTTCTCTGAAGATGATAACATATTTGATTGGGCTTTAGTACAATTAATGTTATTATTGAGCCTTGTTAAGGCTCACAACAAATAACAGGATGTATGTTCTGTTATCTTTGAGAATAAGCTAAAAACTCACTTGCACCACTTGACCTTTGTCCGTTCATCCCTTCTTCATTTTCTGTCCTGCCTCACCCATGACAGACAGGGAGTTATAGTGGAAAGTGTATCAGCTATAAAGGAAAAGGATTAAGAATTGCACTTTCAGGCTCAGTTCCTGCCTAATATCTCTTACCCTCATTATCCCTGTGCTTGCCACTGAAAGTGCCCACTCATATAGCCAGTCAATGGAATAGAAGCAGGATATATATAGGATTCACAGCCTCCCATAGGTGTAACTTAGAATTAACAGCACATGACAGGCACTTCCCTGCCTCCCATATTGGACCGGATCATGGCACTGTGCTTATACCTGGAATTGTTTTCTAAACACTCCAGAATAGCTCAGTGTGTAAGTACTTCCATTGCTGTAATTTATCTGCTAAGTAGCTTCTCTCTTAATGCTGATAATTGCCTAAAATATGCCCAGACTTACACTGCTTGTCAGGTTTTGGTCTCAGTCTGCCAAGATGTTCTTGCTGTGTCTATTCCATGCAGTTAGTTCTATCTGCCATACTTCCAATTTTCCCTGTTGGAGCTCCCACCAATCAACCCTCCAATTTTACAAACAGCCCACTTACAACATGAAAACTTGTTAGGTATATTACATCAAGCAACAAAGATAGCCTCAATTTCTTCATTTGTATAGTAAAAGTAAATAATATTTACCTTATATTGTTATTATGAAGATCAATGAGACATTGCATGAGGAAATGGCTGATAACCTATGAAGAGCTAAGTAAGTGTTAGTTATTAAGCTTGCTTAGTACTTACTATCCTTAATGCCATTATACTCATAAGTAACAATCTAACCATCATCAATATTGTAGATATGGCACTTATATTCCTAAAACTTTTATATAAGACTCCTTAACTGGGAGTGTAGGTTTTATTTAACTAATTATTGTGTAAGGAATTTTAAGTAGTCCAACAGAGAGGCAGAAGGAAGATGGGAAACAAGATTATTGAAGTCAAGAACACTGTATATGACTTTCATACTTAGGGATTTCTCATTTTGAAATGTTTTCTCCATAACTTTACTTGATCAAGTTTCTTATGTAGTTAATACTTCAGATGGCAAGTCTAATTAAAAATGTGAAAATTGAGGACTTCTGGCCAAGATGGAGGTTTAGACTGACATGCTCAGTCTCCTTCCACAACTGAGTTGGAATACAACTACCTAAAAACAAAAGAAAATCAGAAATTCTAGAAAATAAAACCACATGGAAGCCCAATGTATGAAGTTATAAACCAGCGGTCCTCATCCAGATGGGTAGGAGGGGCAAGAAACCGCAGTGCTGTTTGTGATAGCAGCGGGGATAGCGGTGGGACTGCGAGAAACGCCAGGGAGCAATCCAGGCTGAAGTTGAGACCTAGCAGCTCGCGATTCCAATGCTGGGGAAGGCAGACCCCCCCCTATTGCCTTGGACGGTGAGGCCCAGAGGGCAGGGGGACGGAGGAAGAGGATCCCGGTCTCTCAGTGGAGAGTAATGGCAGGAACCAATTTTGACCCCCGCCCCCACACAAAGCACCACAGTGCGGTGAAAAAGGTTGCCGATCACCTCTGGTCACTGGGTAGTGATGAGTGCACGGGGCTCTGACCCCTATAGCCTGCCCAGGAAGCAAAGCTAAACACAAGACTGTCAGAATGAAGCAGACCACGATTGAACTCCCAGTGGTGCAGTTCACCAGGCAGCAGATGCGGGACCTGATAGACAAACATATAAGAAATCTTTCTGAGGCTCAGTTCAGAGATATAGTCATAAGTTGGCTTACAGAATTAACAAAAGATTTGGAACAAGACAAGGAAGGAATGAAACCTAGTCATACTGAAACAAACGAAAACACATACGAGACAAGTGGTAAGGAAATGAAAACCAGAGATCAAATCAACAAATCGGAACATAGGAAAGGAACAAACAGTTAACCAGTGCAGAAAGAGGAAACAAAAAATAAGGAATGTGAGGAGAGGCTTAGAAAACTCTGGGACAGCTATAAACAAATGAACATTCAAATAATAGGATTGCCAGAGGGCGAAGAAGAATTAGAAATTGAAAAATTATGTGAAAAAATAATGAAGCAGAACTTCCCGAACTTGGGGAAGGAAATAGACTTACAGGTCCAGGACCACAGAGAGTTCCAGAAAAACTGGACCCAGGGAGAACCACTCCAAGACACATTATAATCAAAATGTCAAAAGTTAAAGATAAAGGAAGAATCTTAAAAGCAGCAAGAGAGAAAAAAGAATTATGTACAAAGGGGTCTCAATTAGACTATCAGCTGGTTTCTCAAAGGAAACCCTGTAGGCAAAAAGGGACTGGCAAGAAATATTCAAAGTAACAAAAATCCAAAACCTACAGCCACGAATACTCTATCCAGCAAAACTGTCATTCAGAATAGAAGGGCAGAGAAAGTGCTTCCAGGACAAAGTAAAACTGAAGGAGTTCATTAGATCCAAACCACTGTTATATGAGATGTTAAAGGGACTTGTTTAGAAGAAGGAGGATCAAAACTATGAACATTAAAATGAAAACTGCATCACAACAACCAACAACAGAAGCTAGGGAAGCGAAACAAAGGCAAACTAAGTAGGCAACGAGAGTGGAAAAAAACTATAGGTATAGGGAACATATTGGGGGGAGGTCAGCAGGGAGGGGGAAGGGGAAAAGGGAGGGAGATCGTACAGGAATTAAGAAACACAGTAGAAGAGAATAGAGTAGACAGGAAGAGGCTGAGAAGAACTATATGCACAACCAATGGACATGGACTAAAAGGGGGGGACAACTGGAGAGAGGGGAGTCACTGGGTGGAGGGGAGAAAAGGGAAAAGAAATTGGGACAACTGTAACAGCATAATCAATAAAACATTTTTAAAAAAAAAGTTATGTAGAAAAAAAGAAAAAAGAATACGTGAAAATTATATCTTTATTCTTAGGAAAACTTTAGAGCAACCTATGTTATAATCAACATTGCAAAAATTAGTTTCTTCTATTATTTCAAAAAAAAGAAATGCCAGCAGGCACAGATTATTTCAATAGTGAGACAGGAGATTTGTAAGTCACCTCAGCAAATAAAAACTGTAAAAAGCCAGACTTAAAGTTGATATCATAACATCCCATCCCAACCAAAACCCTACAAATCTAGGCAGAGACCCACTTCTGTTTCTTATATTATGAAATTTAAGAGAATAAATATTCCATCTCTCTTTTTGAAGCAATTGATCTAGATACCAGCAGAGAAATGAAAACCAGCTTAACCCATTGAGATTCCTAAACTCATCATATTTTACTAGAAAAGGGTATGAGGAGATTTACTGGCTTCTTTTATAACTTGTATAAGACTCATGCACAGAGCATGCTTGGACTTTGAAGATGGTTCAACGGTAGAAAGGGATATGCTATTATTTAAAGATTTTATTTATTTATTTTTAGTGACAGGGGAATGGAGGAAGAAAGAGAGGGAAACATCAATGTGTAGTTAAACATCAATGTGTGGTTGCCTCTTGCATGCCCTCAAGTGGGGACCTAGTCCACAACCTAGGTATGGGCCCTGACTGGGAATTGAACCAACTACCCTTTGGTTCACAGGCTGGTGCTCAATTTCCTGAGCCACACCAGCCAGGACAGGATAAGTTATTCTTAAGGGCAAAGTCTGAAGTGAGAACACTAAGTCAGCAGTGAAGACTACTGGGCTAGCCAACAAGCAAATAACCTTACCCACTGCGGTGCATCAGATTCTGGCTCTATATAAACTAGTGTCCCTTGCCAATATGGTCTACTTGAGTATGTGGCCAAGGTGAAATATATAGTCATGTCACAGTAGTCAAATCCTGGCAGGAAAACTTACTTCACATGGTTCAAATGAAGACATATTAATTAAGGTCTGCTTATAAAATTGTGTGAATTAAAAGAGCAAACAAGGAACGTTGAGTCACCCAGAAACTAGCAACAGCAGAAAGCCATTATCACCCTTAGGCCTCTAGCTCAAGAGAGTTAGAGCATGGGATGATAGGCCTCTTGGTGGAAGTTATAGCCCAGGAGAGATGCCACTGATGCCAGAGATGAACTCTGATAGAATGCTAGAGCCTTCCCAGGCTTAACCTGGAGCCAGAAAACATTTTCTATAAAGCTCAAGGTAGTAAATATTTTGGGCTTTGTGAGCAATACAGTCTGTGTTACAACTACTCAACTGCACTGCTGTACAATGAAAATAGCCATAGATAACATGTAAATGAATGAGCATGGTGTGGTTCAATAAAACTTTGTCTGTGAAAATAGGCAGTGGGCTGAATTTAACCCATGGGCGAAAATCTAACTCAAAGGGAGCCCAAGTGAAGCAGTCCACTAGAGTCAGCCTCCTGCAACATAGAACAGGACAGATGCACAGCGGAGAGTGGATCTAGGGCCAGGGGAAAGGCTCAATCAAAGGATATAAGGCACACAATTCTTTAAGTGGACCATTTAGGGTATAGCAAGGACCCTGTCTTCACATGAGATAAGGAGAGCAATGTCTACCATCAAATGTAGAGGGAGTGGACCTAGGAAGTTATGAGCAGGAGACAAAGGCCTCAGTCAAGGAAGGGAGGTCAGTATGGCATCCAGACCTAGAACAGGAAATCGTCCCTCAAGTCAGGACTCAAGCCAGAAACTCAAGAATCCACCTGAGGCCCACATGAGGGAATTAATAAGGAACACTGAAGCTGTGTGATCCTGGTAGAGCCTGGGGTTCATGCCAAGCCACTGTTTCTGAGTACCTAACAATTATCAATCTTTGTGATTCCACAATGAGGAATCAGAATTCCTTTGTAGTCTCGAGAATTTTTGAAATCATAAGCTGTTTTTAAAATACTTCCAATGTTCCTCATACTCCACTCATTATTGCTGATATCTGAAAAGAAATGTTTAACAAATAAGACACATTATGTTTTTGTAACATTTAAAAAGTACTGTAGCCAATATTAAATATTCAAATTGGGAAATGCCAGCAAACAGCATTGGGTAATATTCAAATAACATAACATTTGTATCACCTAGCAAGTTTAACAGTACTACATAGAATTACATGATCATATGTGAAAATTATCAAGTTAAGGACTTATTTTGTTTCCCAAACTTGTTATTTATTGGATCACACTCTTAGAATTTGCCTAAAGTATACTATGTGCATAAACTGACAAAAACTTAATTTATTTGCAAGCATGATTCATCACTGGCAGCAGCTAGGGCCACAAACATGCACTTATTAGGTGACAATAACTATAAGCAAGACTGATTAGATCATAACCACTTTTCTTCATGGTTCTCCCCTGAAAATGTTGACCTAAAATTTCCATTCAGAGTGTCATCATTTCTTGATCTTGCCTTTCATTCCACATCAGTGGATTCCTTCAAAACAGTAACGTCTCTTGGTTGATTGTTTAATATTTGAAAGGAAGTTATATTATAATACATTATCTCATTTTCCTGATTCCTCAACTGATTCTTCTGAGGATTCATGATTTGGAAAATATTCTGTTTCTTGGAAAATGTTAGGAAAGAATTCCCACATGGCAACTCTATCATGCTCAGCATATATATGTGTGTGTGTGTGTGTGTGTGTGTGTATCAAGCTGATCGTAACTATACTTGTTTCCACCCTACTTGCCCTTGTGACAGGTTTGAATAAACTGCATGGCTGGGCTTCATGGGTTTAGGGTTCTGGGTAAGAAGTTTAAGATACTTCTTTCCCTGTTGGGTGAAAGCAACTATGTAAGAACCTGAATCTGGTTTATTTCAGAGCTAGTCAGACTATGAGTGTTAGACCTCTTGATCTACAGAAACTCCTGAAAAGAGGATTGCAGCTTGTTGATCTTTCTGATAATTACAATTTCATAAATTTAGACAAAAATTCCCGTGAGGTGTAGTGCTAAGAAAAAAAAAATTCCAACCTGGATTTTTTGCCACAAAACTTGCTTACCAGATCCCAAATGTATGTTCAGTTGAACAACATTAGGAAAATGGTGATCCTAAAAAGAAGAATGACTTGCATTTTTAATTTCTGAATGGAAAAACATCCCTTATCATTGAAGAGAAAGCTCTATTTACTAGCTGAATGTGGTTCCATCTTTCAACCAATACTCTTCTCTCACTCCCTAGGACATTAGAGCCTCCAGGTTGCCTTTTCAATTATGTTTATTTATTTAATCAACAAATGGTTATGGAGTATTTATTGTATGCTAGGCACCCCACTAGTCTCCAAAAATAACGTATATACAATGTTACTCTTATTGAGCTTATAGTTTATATAGCAGGAGAGATTAGCAATGTACAAATAATTATGCAGAATAATTGGTCAGCTAATCTACTCCCTTAAAAAGTACAAATTACAAGCTAGAGGTGTGCTACAAGAAGTAACTAGATGTATAATGGGGAAGGGTTGTTTCAAGAACAGGTGAAAAGCAGACACAGAAATAAGAGGTGGAAAAGTGCTCTGTAAATTTTGAGGAAGTGGAAAAATCAAGTATGGCTATAGTAGGGGTATGGTAGACATGGCTTTGGGTCACCTGATAACCTCTCCAGTAAAGCACTTGTTTCAGATGTCAACTCCTCTAGAATCTTCCAGGGTTGCAGAGATCCAATTTGCCAGATTTCATGCCTGGGGTCATGCCCAAGCTCATGCTAGGAAGGTTTTAAAGGCCAGAGCCTTGACAACTCTGATGAGAAAAACTCACTCTGGACTCCTCACTGGGTTGGCTGAAGCTTTGTTGGGACTGCATCAAGGTCTGATTTCTTCCTCTCCCCTAATGCTTCCTCCTTTGTTCCTTTCACAGATGTTGGTGTTTATTTACAAAAAATTGTATACCCCAAACTTAATCTCAGTGTCTACTCCTGGAAATACCAGAAGGAGGGAGCTATGAGATGAACCTGGAGAGGTCAACAGGAGCTAGGTCATGCAAGTCTTTGTTAAAGATTTGGGTCTTTATTCTAAGAGCTATTGTAAGTCATCTAAGGGTTTTAGGCAAAGGACATGATTTGATGTACATATTTAAGGACTGACTTTGGTTGCTATATAAAGGTTCATTTGGAGGAAAAGTAAGAGTGAATGAGTAGGGAAGGGATGAATTATGATTTCTGTATTGGGCACGTTAAGTGTGAGGTGTCTTTGCGCCATCTAAATAAAAGTCTTTAATGAGAGTTTTATCTAATGGGTCTGAAGTCCAGAGAAGTATGACAAAGTACCTATATTCCCAAAATTTTACTTGCCAACTTTAACTAAAATAAAAAAAAACAAAAAGTCAAAATGAGCAGTGGGATAGAAAGATGATAAGATAGAAGTAATATCCATCCCTACCTTAGAATATATGTTATTTTACAGGTTCCTTCCTTCCTTGACCAGTGAACCCAGGAATTCCCCAAAATTAAGTTAAAAAATATTTAATGTAGAAAGGCAGCCTAATTCAAGAGGTGGAACAAGGTGAACTAACAGCTAATTCTATAAGCAAGGATTATTGAAAACAAGGGTTCTTGTTAGCAGGAAGTTGAGGAACTTCTTATGTAAATAAATTAGATGCCAAAACCAATATTCACAATGCTATTGGAAGTACTCTACTCTGTCTCTTAGAATATCTGGGTTCCAAGAGGTCCTCTTGAGCGTTCTGCAGGTTTCTCTGAGGTCTGGGGGAACCCAGAGCTACAACATGCCCCCTATATTGGGCCTTTCAGAGAGTGGCAGGAGCAGGCAGGAGAAAGCTTCAGAGAAATGTCCAACAACCTTGAACATTCAGTAGAGGCCTGAACTTCCACAGCCAGCCTTTGGGTGGCCTGCATTAATAACGATTAGTTTAAGGTCACACTAAGGCAGCACTTATAATTTCTTGGATTTATTATGTCATCAAAAAAGAACCAGATATTTCACCACCTATTGGTAATTCTTTTCCTTCTGAGACCAACCTTACGGAAAGGCTCTAACTTCTGAAATTCTTAACAAGACTGTCAAATCTTGTAGCAATTACTCCCAATGTAGCTTTTTGCTAAAACAAAGCAGCAAGCAGAGTTAGGAAAGCTATAAGCCTTCCCTCCACCAAGCATACTGCATCTCTCACCATCAGAGACAACAGGACACACACAACAGAGACCTTTCAAGTATATTAAGCCAGGTATCATGTCTTCAATGACCCACCCCGATTCTACCAAACCTCCTAATAAAGTCCCTCTGCACAATTACAGCAGTTCAGTTGTGATTCCCAAGGCTCTCTCTCTCTCTTTTTTTTTTAAGTCAGAGAAATATAGGATCTTTATTCTCAAATGGAAAAGAATTAAGAAAAATACCATCGGTTTTAGAGTTTGCTTCTGAATTAACTTTGGGAGGACTCATTTTTCTCAGCCAGTAGGTTTTTTACAATTGGGGCAATCACTCCTATAGTCTTTTTGATTTGGCCCATGAGGTGATGAAAGGAGCCAAATCAACCATTTTATCAATTTAGTGCTTTTCATCCTACTGAAATTGCTTTTCTCTGAGATTTCAGGAAGGGAAATACAGTGTTGTTACTTAAAATAAATTACCTGTACTCTTAACCACAACCAGGATAATTACCACATCTTTCAACTCCTAAGGACTAACTTTCTAATTTCATGATTTTTTTCTGATAAGCTTCAGGGACACTCTAACCATAATATATAGTTTGAATATGATATTCCTTTGAATTTCATTTCCCAATCAACCTTATAAATTACCATTATTCCTCTTTCAGACTGTTCACAAATATTTTCCTTGGAGCTTAAACTGCTTGTTTAGTCTTAATTTGAAGTTGCATTTTGGGCAATGTTATCTACGTTGTGACAAAATGGCATTTAGGAGTGTGAGAGAAGCTTGTGGTCCCATAAAGTAGCTAAGTTTATGTTTCTTCTTAGAAGTCCAAAATTAGTTTACAAATTGACAGCTTCCCACTTAACTGTTTCTTAATAACTAATGGAATTCTAATGTTTTGTATTATTTTGGCAGTGAACCAAACCCCTTCAAAAATTGAAAATAGTAAATATAGCAATGCAGAGTTATTGCATCTATCTGCATATTATATTCCTTGTGTTTTGATTTGCCTCAAAATTTTTGCTACAGGTAAGGTCTCAGTGCTGTGTTTTATTTCTAGATGGTTCCTGGAAAAATCACCAAAAAGTCAGAATCAGTCTTATTTTCAGAAACCATTAGCCAGTGACTTAATGTTGCTTAGGAAGAGTTTCTGCAGGATAAGTAGCAAACTTATGCAGAGCTTTCTCTCATCTCTGTCAGTGGCACAGATCACTCCTATGCTCATCTGTACATCTTCCATTAAAGGAGATCTTCCTAAACATAGCGACCTAACCTGGAAGCCCTTTAGGCTGTAGGCAATGAAACCGAAAGTGGCACCAAAGTGGTGTGCACTGAGATGAGTTGAGTGGAACTCTTAGAGTGGGTGCTACTGGGACAATTGACTGATGACCACCTCACTCTGGAACAGCTGCTGCAAAAGATACAGTCTCACTTCCAGGGAAAGTGAGAAAGGGGAGAATGGGGGAGCCATGGAGCAAAGAGCAAGAACCATACCACATAAGACAGGATTAATATTGCCACTGGTGCCTTGAGTTAGAAGTAACCAGGAATACAATGTATGTACCCAGGGTCTTTAGATAAAGCAGGTGGTACCTCAGTGATTCATACCCTCACAGATATCAGGTAACCTGGGGAAGGACCAGCATCAAATCTCACCCTCACAAGGTATGTTTACATGGATAAAAATTACAAATATAGGGAAGATGAATTGAAAGGCCAAAGTGCTTATCTTCTTCTCTTGTACATTCCATTTCATACCTAGCTCTGTAGACTGGTTTCCCTCACTTGCTAATCTGTGGCCCAAATGGCAGATCAAGCCACAAAGCCTATATAAGCTTTCAGCTCAAGCACACATCATACACTGGTCTTCAGTCAAGCTAGTTGCAAACATCAATGGCAAGCCTGAGCCATTTATTCTCATGGATCTGTAGGTCAGCTGGGAGTTGGCTGACCCTAACTGGCTTAGTTGGGTGGCTGTGTTTTACATGTATACATTTTAAGACCCAAGCTATAAGGGCAGAAATTCTTCTCACAGAATAACAGAGGCACAAAAGGGAGAGCAGAAACACACAGGCCTCTTAATATGTAAGTTCAGAATGGCACACTGGCACTTCCTGCTACATGCCATTGTCCAACACAAGTCACAAAGCAAGGCAACCTCAAAGTCAGAAAAAGTGCTTTCTGTGTGTAATGAGACCATGATAGGGATGTGAATAAAAGGAAGAGTTAAAAAGGGAAGTAGTAATTGAATCTTCCATGAAGACATCTGTCTTCCCTAGCCTTGCTTTATAGGGTCAGGATCAAAGTACCTATTACAGTTAATAGTCACTCTCAAGGTAGGGAGATAGAAAAATCCTGTGGATGTAGGGCCACAGGCTGTTGGTGAAGTAGTTCAATTAGAATGCAAGGTGGTCATAGAAATAACACTGACTAATATGACTGATACTGGATTTTCCATTTCTCCAATGGACAAAATTCTACTCTACAAAATGTACAGTCTATCCTTGAGCAACTAGAGGCCCTTTCATATCTCAGAGAAATATCAAAAGGGTCACACCCACTGTAATTTCACTTATTTACTTCTAACTTCATTTTAAGTCAATCTTTGAGAGATTATACCTGCCCTTTCTCATTTATGGAATCATTGGAAGAATCACCTGAAATTTCATTACAGATATGCTTTGAAAACCTAACAATAGTAAACCAATAAGTTTTGTTATTTATCATTACTTAACTAAAGGTTCTATCTCCTACTAAGTTTCCAAGAGTAACAGTATAGAAGGGAGGGCTGGTTTTCCTTTTGTGATGCTGTTTTTAGACATAGTCTTACTTTAATACAAATTATCAGTTGGTCAAATGTGACTTGTATTCCATTCATTCTTCAGACTTTACTTAGATATTATCTCTTCTAGGCAGCTTTCCTCAACTTTGCTTCCAAGTCCAGTATGATGCCCCTGATCTGTTGTCTCACCAACCCCTATACATCCCCCTGGAACTTGACTGTAATTAATTCTTTATTCCTCAGTTTTTCCCATTCAACTCCCCACTCTCCCTATCCTTGAAGTAAGCAGTGTCTTTTTCACTATTATATTGGGAATGGGTTCTGAGACACAGAAGAAGGTCAATAAGTGTCTGAGAACTTAATAACTGAGCCTAAAGTGCAGTGATCTTGGAGCTACTCAACACCGTGTGACCTTGAACAACTTACCTCCTCTCTCTTCTATAACATAAATGGCTTGGGTTAGTTAACTGTTTCTTAATCTTGGTGTCCATCATGATACAGGGTCAGTTCTGAAGTTTATTGTCAGCAGTCTTCACTAATTATAAAGTTTCAACATGTTTAAAAGTTTTACTTTCTATAGGAATGATTATTATTCATATAACAAAGAAAAAATTCAAATATATTTGGTAAAATAAAGCCACACTTATTTGCTGGCATTCCTATATGACTTCTTGAGGGAAGAATTAAATCAGTTAACACACAAAAGGAATTCTCTTTTTTAAATATTTTATTTATTTATTTTTAGAGTGAGGAGAATAGAGGGAGAAGAAGAGGGAGAGGAGCATCGATGTGTGAGAGATTCATTGATCGGTTGCCTCTTGCAGGCCCCCAATGGGGAATTTGGTCTGCAATCCAGGCATGTGCCTTCATTGGGAATTGAACCAGTGAACTTTCCATTAATAGGCCAGCAAACCAAGAGTAATACCACATGGAACTGTGTTACTCTTATCAACATCATTGTTCATATGTATCACTGTAAGAAAACAATATAAATCTTCATGTCTATGGGATCCCAAAATCACTTTCAAATAGAAATCCAAAAAGTTATTTTATCTATTTATATTTTAGCCTCATCATCTTGGTGTACTGAAGGTAAGAGCATTAATAATTTTTTGAGATTAATATCATCTAGGGCTTTTAAATTTCAATTTAAGTAGAGGAAATGAATACTAAATGAAAATGGAATTTTTAGTTAAAATATATGAGCTGTCTGTACAATTTCAGTTGTTATGCAACAATTACCTGTCTGTACATTTTCATCCTCTTTGAGATCAAAGAGAATTGAAGAATTTGTCAGGAAGAGGCCTGATAGGAAACCCATTCAGCTTTCTTTTTCCTGTTTGATTTATGGTCATCCTAACAAGGTCAAGTGCAAGTGCAAAACAAGAGAAGCCCCTGTAATAACATGTGCCTGTAAGGGTCCACCAGGATAAGTGAGTAGCAAAAGGAGGTGAAGTGAAGTGTGACCATTTGCTACTTAGTTTTATAATAATAATAAAAGCCAACTTTTTTACATGGTTACTCTCTGCCAGGCACAGTCCTTAATGCTTTTCACTTCACAGCTCATCTAACCTTAAAGCACACTATGAGGTATGCACCATTAATATCTCTATATCTCATAGTGAGGAAACTGAAGCACAGCTTAATTAGTTTGCTCAAGGTCACAGAAATGGTCAATAATAGAGTCAGAATTTGAACTCAGGGTATCTGGATACAGAGCCTTTGCAACTTCCTAATAATGCTCCATCTAAAGAATGAGGAACAATTGTGAAACACAAGAATAGGATAATCATGTGTGAATTATTCAGATATCTTTCCTTAGCCTCTTTTCTATTTACTTTGGCCATCCTCCCAGCTTAAACCTGAAAAGGAAGATTAAAGCTACTGTCGACAATAATCAAAGCCTGTTCATCCACTGCATGCATATTGGTACATCATCTCAGATATATTTTGCTTTCTCTTACTTCTACTTAGACCCTTCACACAAACACAATTACACAATTCAGATGGAAATCACAAATGAGAAATAGAAAATAAAAACTAATTTTATATAAATAAATTACAATTAATATCTGAGCATAAAATTGTGTTTAGAACCAGGTCACTTAATACCTTTGATTATGCTTACCTATCTTAATATATTGCTTTAATTTAGTGGTTAAACACCTAGTGTTGGAAATCAAACAGAGCATAGCTTAAGTTCATTTATATCTGTTCTTATATGTATCACCTTGGACAAGTTCTTCTCTGAGTCTATATTTCTTATTTTGTGAAATGGAGATAATAGTGCTGCCCTCATACAATTACTGTGAGGTTTAAATAAAAGTAAACATCTATCACATTGCCTAGTGCATAGGAAGTGTTTAATAAATACTAAATTAATTAAAAACAAATTGTGAAGTGATGATGTCAGCAAAAATGGAAGAGTAGGTAGTTCCAAGAGCCTGTCCTTTCACAGAAACACCTAAAAGTTGAGTAAAAAATGTCAGAATTAACATTGTAGGAACTCTGGATAATAGTCAAAGATTTACAACAACCAAGCAAATGCTGAATCAAGGAAGAGGTCATTTTAAAATGGTAGGAGAGCTTTGCAGTGCTTTTACTTACCCTTGACCTTTCAATTTCAACTCAAAAAATCTTTATTGAGCTCCCATTAGGTGCATGAATTCAAGATCTATAATTTAAATACGTAGAAATTGTTACTTTAGCCCCTCAAAAAAGCAAATTACAACTTCTCTGTATATTTCCAGTGAATCATTTAATATGAGGTTCAGTTTGATATTACCATAACTATTAACAGAAGAAAATGGGAACATATAAACATTTTCTCTGTTGCCAAAAAGAGGGTTTGATGCCAGGATAAACTAGCCTATTGGTCTAACAATAGCTGATTAGAAATGATAGAGAATCTGGAAGTAAAAAATGTACTTGGAGGCACTGTCCTTTGAAGGCCCATTCCCTGAGGAAAGCAAAATGCTAAAAGAATTAACTGACTCAAAAATTATATTGAAAGATTAAGAGATGAGCTAGTGACAGCCTTGAAGATAGCAACCCATGGTCCCACTGTAGGACTCTGGTTCCTTATTACAGAAGAAAACAGAAGACTATGTTCTCAAAGAATATATTTGTCTGTTTTAAACTGTGGTGTGATTGCCTGAAGGTGTGACACAAGCCACTTGCCTTTGTTTAGCCTAAATATGAACTTTCTCAAGGAAAGAAAGAGACTTTTTTGTTGGCAGCCGTCCGTCTCGAGAGACGATGGTGTAGCTTCTTAAGAGTCTATCTGCACCGCCGAGAATGGCTGTGCAGTCCGACTCGGGAGTGACACGGTATCTGTCTCCTCCCGTGTTGAATCGACATCTTGCGATGTCGCTGGAGTGTCCTCTCCAGTGAAGCTGAAGCTACAGAGCCTGGGCAGGGTGATATGGAGGGTCTGCTGTTGCCCATGTAGCAGACCCCCCCTCTCTTCGCAGCTGAAGGGTCCAAGGGAAAGACGGAGTCAATACAGCTTGGCTTCAGGTGCGCCGCAGGAGTTGCCGGTGTTGACTACAACGTCAAACCGCCTTAGGGACTCCGGCTCCGGATTTTCTGTCGGGGTTTACTCCCTTAGCCTTTCCCCTGAAGAGGTATGCCGCAAGGCAGCGGAGGTTTTTTGGAGAGACTACACCAAAGGTATTCCTTAAAAACAACAAAAGGCAAATGAACAACCCACTGCTGCTTGGGACAAAAGATTGAAGTTGAAACAAACATTAGACCAAAATACCTTCTAGGGAAAGCTGGAGATAAGATTCTTTGGAGAATTCAAGTATTGGAAAGTACCTCCATATATCCTGGGGAATTTAGAAGGTCACATATCCCCCAAGGAAGTACTATTGCTCAGAAAAGACTGGGAAAGCCCCTAAGTGTTAACTTAAGGCTTATCTTTAGGCTCAGCACAAGAAGTGAAGAGTTAGGCAGAGTTATAAACAACCTAGGAAGTTAGTACCCCAATATAGCCAATCTTGAAAGACGAAGAAAGGATTTTTTTATTCTCTCTCTTTTTTTGACTCCAGCATTCAAGGAATTTATACCAAAGTACAAGTTAAAATGATATTGATTTCACAGACTAAACAAGAAAAAGGATAAAGTTTTTACAAAAAAAAAAAAAAAAAGTTTAAAAGTCTAAAAACAAAGAAAAATTACAATCCAGGAAAAAAAAAAAAAAAAAAACCCAAGGAGGGGCAAGATCTGATTTCCAGAGTTACCTTATTATAATACTCAAATAGTCCAGTTTTTACAAAAATTATATAAAAAAACCCAATAAAGTGTAGTCTATTTTTTTTTACAGGGGGTCTTGGGAGAGTCCTGCCTTAGTTAATGGGGTGCAGGTAGAACAGCGGATTCTGGGACAGTCCTTCCTGAGGGAGAAGGGTGCAGTTAAAACAAGATCCCAAAATAGTCCTGCCTTAGGTAATGAGGGGCTAGTATAACAGGCGTTTCTGGGACAGTCCTGCCTGCAGGAGAGGGGTGCAGTTAGAACACAAGTTTTAGGGAGAGTTCTGTCTAAGACAGCAGTGTGCAGGTAGAAGGGGTTCTCAGCATTTCTTGCCCTGAGGTACAGGGGTGCACTTCGAACAAAAATTTCCAGGACAGTGCAGCTTGGATTCAGTTGTGTGGCCTAAAACTCAGTCCCTTTGAGGCTCATCTCTGGTCTGTAAATGGACACTGTGCCCCTTGACTCCAAGGCCACAGTGTGGCCTTGGCACTTTCCTTTTCTCTTATGAGATCACTAGCAAAGTATTTTCTGTGTTTATTTCCTGAAGGGAATGTCTCTGGGACCCTGAAACATCAGGAGCATCCTCATGTAAGAAATCACTGAAGCCACAGGGAAATCATCTCACCTAAATTTCCAAAAGGAATAACAACAGATCAGCTGCTTGCACTGTGCACTGCACTTGCACTGAGACTTGTTGATGAAGATCCAGCACCAGTGTTGAAGGTGATGTATAGGGAAGGAAGCAGTCAATTAGATCACTTTCATTCAGCTATGAGAGAATATAGTTTACTTTTAAATACAGTTAGCTCAGTCATCTTTTGCTTAATTTATCTCAATTGAGGTATGCTACCATCAGAACAAATAATTGTGAATGGATTATGTGTGCATATATTTTCTAGAACAAATCAGTAGTACTTAATTTAATCTAAATAATTTAACCCATTTCTTTTCTTTTTAATGTGTTTTATTGATTATACTGTTACAGTTGTCCCAATTTCCCTTCCCTCTGCTCCCCTCCACCCGGTGGCCCCCCTCCCAGCAGGTGTCCCCCCCTTTTAGTCCATGTTCATTGGTTGTGCATATAGTTCTTCTCAGCCTCTTCCTATCTTCTCCATTCCCTCCTGCTATGCTTCTTAATTCCTGTACCATCTCCCTCCCTTTCCCCCTTCCCCCTCACTGCTGACCTCCCCCCAACATGCTTCCTATACCTATAGTTCTTTTTCCACTCTCGTTGCCTATTTAGTTTGCCTTTGTTTCAATTCTCTAGCTTCTGTTGTTGGTTCTTGTGATATAGTTTTTATTTTAGTGTTCATAGTTTTGATCCTCTTTTTTCTAAACCAGTACCTTTAACATCTCATATAATAGTGGTTTGGATCTAATGAACTCCTTGAGTTTTATTTTGTCCTGGAAGCACTTTCTCTGCCCTTCTATTCTGAATGACAATTTCGCTGGATAGAGTATTCGTGGTTGTAGGTTTTGGATTTTCATTACTTTGAATATTTCTTGCCAGTCCCTTCTTGCCTGCAGGGTCTCCCTTGAGAAGTCAGCTGATAGTCTAATTGGGACCCCTTTGTACATGATACTTTTCTTATCTCTTGCTGCTTTTAAGATTCTTCCTTTATCTTTAACTTTTGACATTTTGATTATAATGTGTCTTGGAGTGGTTCTCCCTGGGTCCAGTTTTTCTGGAACTCTCTGTGCTTCCTGGACCTGTAAGTCTATTTCCTTCCACAAGTTTGGGAAGTTCTGTTTTATTATATTTTCACTTAATTTTTCAATTCCTAGTTCATCTTCTTCGCCCTCTGGCAAACCAATTATTCTTATATTTGGTCTTTTATAGCTGTCCCAGAGGTTGCTGATCCTCTCCTCATTTTCCTTGCTTTCTGTTTCCTCTCTCTGCACTGGTTGACTGTTTGTTCCTTCTCTGTGTTCCAGTTTGTTGATTTGAACTCTAGATTTTATTTCCTCACCATCTGTCTTGTATGTGGTTTTGTTCTTTTCAGCATAAGTGTTTTTCAATCCTTTCTCATCTTTTTCCAAATCTTTTGTTAATTCTGTAAGCCACCTGATAACAATGGCCCTGAACTGAGCCTCTGACAGGTTTCTTATTTGTTCATCTGCCAGATTCTTCATCTGTTGCCTGGTGAGCTGCACCACCGGGATTTCTATATTTGTCTGCCTCATTTTGACAGATGCGTTTTGCTTTCTTGGGCCGGCTATAGGGGGCAGTGCTTGTGTACTTGTCACAACCCAGCGACCAGCGGCAATCTGCAACCTTTTTCACCCCGCTGTGGCCCTTTGTCATCACTACCCAGTGACCGGCGGTGATCCGCAACCTATTTCACAATGCTATGGCGCTTTGTGTGGGGGCGGGGGTCCAAGATGGATTCCCGCAGTTATTCTGTTAGGAGACTAGGATCCATCCTGCCGCTGTCTGGGCCTCACCTCTGAGGCGATGTGGTGCTGCTCTTCCCAGTGTTGCGGTCGGGAGCTGCTGGAGCTTGACTTCAGCAGCCGGGATTGCTCTCCCTGCCGCTGTCCCTGGTGCTACCGTAAACAGCACTGCCCAATTCGCTCTTCTTACCTCCCCAAAGAGCGCCGCTGGTTCATAACTTTGTATGTTGGGCTTCCGTGTAGCTTTATTTTCTGGAATTTCTAGTTATCTTTTGTTTTGAAGTAGTTGTATTCCTCTCTAGTTGTAGAGGGAGACCGAGCATGTCCGTCTAAGACTCCATCTTGGCCGGAAGTCAAAGTGTAGTCTATTTACAGGAGAGATTAACACAAAATTTTGGGGTGGAAGAAAAGATATTTGGACTTACTAGACAAAGACTTAAAATTAACTATTGAACATATACTCAAAGCTAAAGGAAGCCAGGAGAATGACGTGTGAAGAAACAGAGAATATCAATAAAGACATGGAAATTATAAAAATAAACTAACAAAAATTGTGGAAATGAAAGATATAATAACTGAAATTTAAAAATTTATTAGAGGGTTAAATCATAGCTTTGAGCAAGCAGAGAAAAGAATCAATGAACTTTAAAGAAAGTCAGTTGAAACTACCCAATCTGAGGACAAAAGTATTATTATGTATTTTGGGTTTGTAACTCCTCTTTTTGTCCTATATGATTTAAGAGACAAATGCATACAATAATAATTATAAGTATATGTTATTGGATACATAATACAAATTAAATTTATGACAACAACATAAAGTGGAAGAAGAAGATCCTCAGGGTAACCACTATGAAAATAACAAAAAAAAAAATTAGAAAAGTAAATGAAAAGGAATCAAAATTGTACACTACAAACAGTCGATTAAACACAAAGTATTAATAAAGGAATTGAGGATCAAAAAAGATGTAAACATATAGAAAACAAAGAACAAAATATTAGATGTCCTTTCTTAATACTAATTCCTTTAAACATAATGGGATTAAATATCAAATTAAAAAGCAAAGATTATAAGAACAGATTTAAAACATGATTAAACTATATTCTATCTACAAAAGACCCACTTTAGATGCAAAGACACAAATAGGTTGAAAGTGAATAGATGGGGAAAATATTGCACGCATACAGTAACCGAAAGAAGGCTGGAGTGGCCATACTAATATCAGACAAAAGCAGCTTTAAGCAAAAAACTGTGACAAAAGCAAAAAAAGGACATTATATGTCGACAAAAGGTTCATTCCATCATAAAGATAAAACAAATATATATATAACAACAGAACTATATGGGGGAAAATTCGACAGAACTGAATTCTAAAGGAGTAAAGGGAGTTGGGTACTTCAAGACCCTGATGCTAATAATGAATAAAACAATAAAATAGAAGATAAGAAAGTAAATAGCAGACTTGAACAACAGTATAAACCAAGGCAACATAAAAGAAATTTACACAGAACACTTTATTCCAAAATGGAAGAATATACATTTTTCTCAAGTGCATATGAGACATTCTCCAGGGTGCACTATATATTTGGCTAAAAGTCATCTCAATAAGTTTAAAAAGATTTAAATCATACAAAGTAACTTTTTAAAACACAATTAAATGAAACTAGAAATCAATGACATAAAAACACAGGAAAGTGAAAAAATAAATTACAAGTAAGTTATAAATACTTTGAGAGGAATAAAAATGAAAGCACAACATACAAAATTATGGGATGTCGGGAAAGCAGTGTTCAGAAGGAAATTTATCATTGTAAACATGTACATTTTTTTAAAAGGAAAAATTAATGACCTGACTTTATAACTAAAGGAACTATAAGGCAGGAGAAAATTAAACAGAAAGCCAACGATGATGAAAGTGAAATTAAATGAGATAGGAAATAGGAAAACAACGCAGAAAATGAATAAAATCAAAGAAACCAAGTTAGTTCTTTGAAAAGATCAAGAAAATTGGCAATTCTTTAGCTAGATTGACTAGGGGGAAAAAGAGAAGACTGAAATTACTAAAATCAGACATAAAAGTAGGCACATTACCACCGACCTACAGAATTTTTTAAAAGAATGTACTCTTTGTCCTATTTAGTTCATTTGTTAGCAGTCAATAGGTGGGAGGGGGAGGGAGAGAAGGGGGATAAGTAAGGGAAGGGTCTAGTCAAGGAATGTGTATAAATGACTCATGGACATGGACAACGGGGAGGGATATGATTGTGGGAGAAGGGGTGGGCTGGGTGGGGGGGAGCAATGGGGGAAAAATGGGACAACTGTAATTGAAAAACCAAAAAATAAAAGAAAAAAAACTATATTAGAGAAATATTGTTTTTCCATTTATATACGTATTGTAATATGAGTTATAAGATTAAACATCACGAGTAAAAATTTTAAAAAAAGATTGTAGAAGAATTAACCAGTAACTAAATCAGTAATTAAAATCTTATCAAGAAAGAAAAACTCAGGACCAGAAGACTTCACTGGTGAATTCTACCAATCATTTAAACAAGAATTTTCAGCAATTCTCAAATTCTTCCAAAAAATAAAATAGACGTGGAGAGAATATTTCATAACTCAATCTCTGATACCAGATGATACCAGAGCCATATAAAAATATCTCAAAAAAGTACAAGCCAATATCATTTGTGAATATAGATATAAAAAAGAACTCATCCTGGCTTGGTGGCTCAGTTAATTGGAGGGTCACCCCATGCACCAAAAATGTCTTGGGTTTGATCCCCAATCAGGGTGCATATCTAGGTTTAGGATTAGATCCCCAGTCAGGGCATGTATGTGAGGCAATCAATCAATATTTCTCTCACACATTGATGTCTCTCTCTCTCTTCCTCTCTCTAAAAGTCAATAAATATATCCTTGGGTGAGAATTTTTAAAAAATTCAACCAAATACCAGCAAACCTAATCTAGCAGCATAGTAAAAGAATTATACACAAATGACTAAGTGAGATTTATTCCAGGAATGTAAGGATGGTTCAATATATAAAAATCACCATGGTTATAAAATGACTGCATGAACTCCAGCTGTTGTGTCTGTGATCTAGGTAAGAATAAGAAAGAAAGATAGAAGTCAGGATGAATGGATAAATAAGGCTCCTTTAAGAGTGTCCCTGGAGGGGGTAAAGATGGTGGCAGAGTAGCTAGCAGCCTTGTCTGCTCGCTCCCAGCGTGGAACAGACTTGGAATACAACAGAGAAGAGAGTGAATGAGAGCGGCTTTCAGACAGGGCAAACAGGGATGAGAGCATGGGAACAGCACGGGAGATGGCAAAAACTACAGTCTGCACTTTCTAAGCAGAGTAGCCCTGCTGCCCAGCCCAGCGCCTCTGGCTGCACTGCATAGGGACACCTGCAGACCAGCTCATTAGCTGGGATCTATCCAGGCGAGGAGAGAAGGCTAAGGGTGGTTCAGAGGCCTGGAAACTGCACTCCCACCATAGGTGCCCTTCCCTGTGAAGTCTGGGAAAGATTCAGTGAGAAGGTATGGATGAAACTATCAGGTGTGGGAAGAAAGAGGCCATCCCTGACTGTGAGAGACTGTGATTTTTAGAGGGGGTGAGGATCATGGAGATTCAGGCACACAGGGACCAGTGCTAAAGAATGGGGGCCACACTGAGACTCTTTTGGAAGGAGAGCTGAGGCAAGACCTGAGATTTGGTAATGACCCTGGGTATGCACGCCAGTGCATGGGCATAGCAGTTTTGCTAAGCAAAAACAAAGGACACTAGAGGGTACCACAGGACCAGTGGGTAGGACCCAACCCAGTGTGGCTCAGAGTGGAGAGCTGCAGTAAGAGGAGAGGTTGGCAGACCCGCAAGAGAGAAAACAATAGTCTCAGCATCCAGCTCTATCTCCTCACAGACAGTCAGCTAGAAAGGAAGATATGAAACCCATGGAACTTTGAACAGGGGCAGGTCCAGAAAGAGAAGAAAGCAGTAAAAATCAGATATTACTGGGACAAATTCCACCACAGTCTTCTTCATGAGTTATTTTCTTGTTCTCCCAGTTTATGCATTTTAAGTCACTAGTTTTTATATTATATTCTAAATATCATATTTTGCTCCTCCCTTCTATTACTCCACTTTAACATCCAATCTCCTCTTCTTACTTTTGTTTTAAATTCTATCTTTACTTTTACTATGACTAGTATTCATTCTGCACTTATACTATTTTTCCCCTTTACAGCCTCTCAAATCCATTTTTCTTTTCATTAGTCATTTTACATTCTTTTTCCCATTCATAAAATACACATATTCTCTCTCCACCTTGATCAATCATGGCACATTGGTTGTGGATATGGTGGTAGTTGTATCATTACTGCACTTCTATTCACAGATCTTCATTGTTTCACTATTTAAAATCTCAAATCCTATAGTCCCCCTCTTACTTTTACTCCATTAATATCTTCCTCCAGCCCTTTCCTTCTTTCATCTTTCATTTGAATTTTTCCCCTCTCTTAGCCTGGCTTTAATTCCTGATTCTTAGTATACCTACACCCTTTATCATTTCAAATTCACTTCCCTTTCCTCTAGACATCTCTTAAGCTTTTCATTTTTTTCTTTTTTTCCTCCTCTTATTCTCATCCTATCTATATCAATCATACCTCAAGGATTGTCAATAGTAGCAGGATAAATGTTTTCTCTAATTTGATTCTTACTTTTTCTTCCTTTTCTTCTTCTTCTCCTCCTCTCCCTCCTCCTCCTCCTCAGAACCAGATGAAATGTAATAATAGGCATATCATAGGGATACCAGAAGGAGAAGAAGGGGAGGAAGTAATGAAAAAGTAATGACAGAAAACTTCCCTGACTTGAGGAGAGAAAAACTCACACAAGTCCAAGAAGTACAGAGGATTACAATGAAGATGAACTGAAAGAGACCTACTCCAAGACACATCATAATTAAAATGGCAACATTCAAAGACAAAGAGAGAATCCTAAAGGTAGCAAGAGAGAAACAGCAAATAACATACAAGGGAGCTCCAATAAGGCTATCAGCAGATTTCTTAATGAAAATACTATAAGCCAGAAGGGAATGGCAAAAAATATTCCAAGCAATGAAAAACAAAGGCCTACAACCTAGAATACTCTACCCAGCAAGGCTCTCATTCAAAATGGAAGGTGAAATAAGGAGTTTCTCAGACAAAAGAAGGCTAAAAGAATACATTTCCACCAAATCAGATTTGCAAGAGATGCTAAAGGGACTGCTATAAGAAGATGGAAAAAAAAGAGAGAGAAAGACAGAAGAATGCAAGTAGAAAGGGAAAAAATCACAATGAATAAGTACCTATCAATAATAACCTTAAATGTAAATGAATTAAATGCTGCATTCAAAAGACATAGGGTAGCTGAATGGATAAGAAAACAGGACCCACATTTATGCTGTCTACAAGAGATCCACCTGAGAACAAAATATCTACACAGACTGAAATTGAAGGGATGGAAAAAAGTATTGTAAGCAAACGGACATGGAAAAAAAGCTGGGGTAGCAATACTTATATCAGACAAGATAGATTTCACAACAAAGGCCATAAAAACAGATAAAGAAGTACATTTCATAATACTTAAGGGAACAATCTATCAAGGAGATATAATACTTATAAACATATAATATATGCTCTCAACATAGGAACACCCAAATGTATAAGGAAAATCTTGGAGGACTTCAAAAAGTATAGGATCAGCAACACACTCACTGTAGAGGACTTTAACTCCTTATTGTCAACAATGGACAGATCTTCCAAACAAAGAAACACCAAGGGTATTGAGGCATTTAACTACACTCCAGATCAAATAGACTTAATTGATATATACAAAAACTTTCACCTCAAAGAAGCAAAATAAACATTCTTTGAAAATGAGCATGGAACATTTTCAAAGATAGACCACATAATCTGACAAAACAAGCCTCAACAAGTTCAAGAAAATTGAAATTATATTGAGCATCTTCTCAGACCACAATGGCTTGAAACTAAAAACCAACATCAAGGAAAATCTCAAAAACATTCAAATTCATGGAGAATCAATAACATACCATTACATAATTAATTAGTTAACAATGACATCATGGAAGAAATAAAAAAGTTTCTGAAAATAAACACATAACAGACCAAACCTATGGGACACAGCGAAGATGGTCCTAAGAGGGTAGTTCAGAGCAATATGGGTCTACCTAGAAAGGATAGAAGAATCTCAATTAAACAACCTAACCTTACAGCTACAGGAACTAGAGGAACAACAACAAACAAAGCCCAGAGCAAGTGGAAGGAAGGAAGTATCAAGGTCAGAGCAAAATTCAATTACAGAGAGACTAAACAAACAATTCAAAAGATCAACAAAAGTAGGAGCTGGTTCTTTAGAAATATAAACAAAATTGACAAGCCTTTAACCACGCTCATTAAGAATAAAAAGAGAGAAGACCCAAATAAACAAAATCAGAAATAAAACAGGAGAAATCACAACCGATATTACAAAAATACAAAAGATTTTAAGAAATTACTACAAACAACTATATGACAAGAAATTTGACAACCTGGGTGAAATGGACAAATTTCTGGAAACATATAATCTTCCAAAACTGAATCAAGAGGAAGTAGAAAGCCTGAATAGATACCAATAACAACTAGTGAAATTAAAAGAGTAATCAAAAAACTCTCAGCACACAAAAGCCCCTGACCAGATGGCTTCACAGGCGAATTTTACAAAACATTTAGGGAAGAACTAACTCCTACCCTTCTCAAACTATTGCAAAAGGTCAAGAAGAGGGAAGACTCCCAAACTCTTTCTATGAGGCCAGTATTATCCTAATTCCAAAACCAGGTAAAGACACAACAAAAAAAGAAAACTACAGGCCAATATCACTGATGAACATAGATGCTAAAATCTTCAACAAAATATTAGCAAACAGGATCCAGCAACACATTAAAAAGATCATACACCAGGGGAGAGGCACCATGGACAGACAGTAGAGGCGGATCAGGCCAGGGACACCTAACAGGTTTCCAACAAGTAGCCATGCCCATGACACCCATGGCACCTGCAGAAATTCACTCTAAAATAAGAAAGGAATGAGAGCAAGGCAAAAGGACCTTGAGCATTTCCTCATTCCCCCAAAGCTTTCAGCAGAACTTCTAGCCATTCAATTCGCATCTGAATATTCCCTGCTAGAGCTGCAATGTTAAGTGTGCTTACCTCGGCTATCTAGTTCCTTAGAAAGCTACTAGGTTCTGAGGATAATAGGGTAATTAACTTACTACAGGTTACAGAGAAAGCAGGGTCTTCGCTTCTCCAATGGCAGAGAAAAAAAGTGACACTTTTAAAACTCAGGCCATTTTTCTTCAAACTGCAGTGGAAGCAGCAGCAGCAACAGTGGCTCTCCCCTCTCCAGCAGTAGAGGGGGAGACACACGGCTTGGCTGCCAATCGGCACCACCTTTAGGTTTGTAAAGGGGGGTACCTCGCTAGGCATGCAGCACTAAGTTTCCCCAAGACACAGCTGAAGCACCACCTCTGAAGGAGGGGAGACTCAGGCTGCACTCCAGGAACAGCTCGCCTCCTTCACAGGGATAGCTCTACAAAACTGGAGGGCCCTCCACCTCCTCACTCCTTCATCAGGGGGGGACACGTATTTATCTTAAAGAAGAATGTTGCTTTCACAAGTGGACAGAGTTAATGTCCATTCTAGACATCCTCATCATTGGGGAAGGAAGAGGGATGATCAGGCCGGCTACCGTTATGAGGGAGTAGAAAAGAGAACATTCTCCCAATCAGAGAATCGTCCTGGTGGAACAAAAGTTTCCTGATACAGATCCTAGATGGGATGATAACAGGCCAGAGGATGGGGCTCAGATGAGAGACCTCAGGAGTCTCATCATCAGGGGACTCCAGGAGTCTGTCCCCTGAGCACAGAATGTCTCCAAGGTATTCAAGATACAGCAAAAAAGAGGTGAAACTCCACTGGCATTCCTACATTAGCTCAGAGACCAGATGAGAAAGTATTCTGGCCTAAATCCAGAGAATGCCGTAGGGCAGGGACTCTTAAAAGCTACCCTTGTAACAAAAAGCTGGCCAGATATCTGTAAAAAATCATAGAAGGTAGACAAGTGGAACCACAGGCCAATCGAGGAACTCCTTCGGGAAGCTCAGAAAGCATATGTTAGAAGAGAGGAGGAGATACAGAAGCCTCAAAAAGCTGCAGGATATCTCTGCCAATCTAGGCACTTTAGCCACTAGAGACAGAGTTTGAGACAGTCTGTGGTTAAATATGAAGAAGCAAAGGGTATTCAGAAAGTTTGCCAATGTTACTGAAGGTCTGTGGAAAGTTATAAAAATAAAAGGGAAACAGGGCATAAGCCTATGATCTCATCACCTGGGCATTTGTCTGTATGCATAGGCCTCACCGAAGAAGGTCATCTGCATCGCTGCCTCCTGAGACTCAACGGTTTGGCTGAACTAAGCGGCTGGCTCAGTAAAGTGTGGGGCAGTCTGTGGGCTTCACTTTAAAACCAGTTTCTCCTTTTCCACCCTAATAGCTTGGACAGAAATGGCCCAGAGGTCTGAGAGGAGGGAAATCCTAAATTATTCCTCTCAGCCCAAACTAAGTTTAGTGGGCAAAAGGGCTTTGAACAGGTGCAATGTGCCTTGCATACCTTCCTCCAGAGAGGCTCATTTTTTGTCCTAATGTATGGCATTAAAAATGAATCTCTGCCCATTGTCATCTAGTGGTTATAGTTTTAATCTTGCCTTTTTAACCTTACTGTTGCCAAATCCATTGCTCCCAGAATATGACAAGAATACCAGCTTGTTCAGCAGTGCCAGCCCTTGGAAACAGAGCATGCCACTGCCTGGGGAGTGACAACTGACCTGGACTTGACAAAATCCTTCCCCATGTGGGAAGGCCACCCTCCCCTCTATGAGGGATTTCTAGACCCAGGGATAAGTACGTAGGATGATGGCCACGTCCAGCTAACGGTGAGGGTCCTGCCTCTGTGTCCCCTCTGCTACTCACTCTACTGTCAGTTTTGTCATTAATAAACAGTCATCGCTTTGCTCCGCTGCATCTGCAGAACTATAGGATGCCTCGGGGGAGGGGTTCATGGAGAGGACCCCAACTCCTTCTGAGAGAAGATGATCAGAGCTCTGTGAAATGGCTGGATCTAGAGAGGCACTCATTGACAGATGATTGAGTTAAACAGAGATCAATTACAGGACGTGGGTGCCATAAACTGAAGATGATCATGCTTTTTATAACTTTTTATTGAAAAATATAGCTAATCTTTCATTTGTTTGTCAGACATAAGAAAACTCTCAGTTTCTTTTCTTTCTTTTTCTTTTTTATTGCTTTTCTGTTACAGTTGTCCCATTTCCCCCCCATTGCTCCACCATCCCCATGCCCCCCGACCCGGGAAAAGCCTCCGTTTCTTAAAGCGATTTGGTGAAGTGTACATTCATAAGCAATAGTAAGGCATTTCTAGGTTTCTCCCTACCCTGGTGGCCTTGTAACGTTTCAGCAGAGTGGATTGATGAAGGCCTGTTTGGGGGAGGAGGTGTATAAGGGTCATAGATGGTAATGGGGGGGTGCAATAAGAAAATCATTAAAAATGAAAAAAATAACCATATACCATGATCAAGTGGCAATCACCCAGGCATGAAAGGATGGTATAATATTCACAAATCATAAATGTAATACACCATATAAACAAAATGAAAGATAAAAATCACATGATCCTATCAATCGATGCTGGAAAAGCATTTGATAAAGTACAACACCCATATATAATAAAAACACTCAGAAAAATTGGAAACAGTGCATGCATACCTCACCATAATAAATGCCATATACAAGAAGCGTGAAGTCAGCATCAAACTCAAAGAACAAAAACTGAAAACTTTCTCCCTGCGATCAGGAACAAGACAAGGATGTCCACTCTCTAAATTTATATTCAACATAGTATTGGAACTTCTGGCCATAGCAATCAGACAAGAAAAAGAAATAAAAGGCATCCAAAATGGAAAGGAGGGAGTAAAACTGTCATTATTTGCAGATGATGTGATAGGGTACATAGAAAACTTTATAGACTCCATCAAAAAGCTACACGACCTAATAATTAAATTTGGCAAAATAACAGGGTACAAAGTCAATATTCAAAATTGAAAGCACTTCTGTACACCAACAATAAAATGTTAGAGATAGAAACTAGAAAAAATCACATTTACTATAGCAACAGGAAAAATAAAGTACTTATGAATAAACTTAACCAAGGATGTAAAAGATCTGTACTCAGAAAACTACAGAACACCGAAGAAATAAATTACAGATGATAAAAACAAGTGGAAGCATATACTATGTTCATAGATGGAAAGAATCAACATCATTAAAATATCCATAATACCCAGAGCAATTTATAGATTCAACTCAATTCTCATTAAAATATGAATGGCATATTTCACAGACCTAGAACAAATACTTCAAACATTTACATGGAACCAAAAGAGACCCCAAATAGCAACAAAAATCTTGAGAAAAAGAACGCAGTAAGAGGAATCACAATACCTGATGTCAAACTATATTACAGGGTCACCGTAATCAAAACAGTCTGGTGTTAGCATAAGAACAGACATATAGATCAATGGAACAGAATAGAGAGGCCAGAAATAAACCCAGGTCTATATGGTCAATTAATATTAGACAAAAGGGGAAGGACCATAAAATGGAGTGAAAATAGTCTCTTCAACAAATGGTATTAGGAGAACTGGACAAGGACATGCAAAAAAATGAAACTAGACAACCAACTTACACCATACACAAAAATAAACTCGAGATGAATAACGGACTTAACTATAAGCCATGACAACATAAAAGTCATAGAGGGAAATACAGGCAATAGAAATTCAGATATCTTATGTAGCAATATTTTTGCTGATATATCTCCTAAGGCAAGGGAAATAACAGAAAGAATAAACATATAGAACTTCATCAAACTAGAGTTTCTTCTCAGCAAAAGAAAACATCAGCAAGATGAAAAGGGAACCAACCATATGAGAAAACATATTTGCCAATGATACCTCAGACAAAAGTTTGATGTCCAAAATATTTTTAAACTTATATAATTCAACAACAAGAAGACAGACAACCCAATTAAAAATGGGCAAAGAACCTGAAGAGAAACTTCTCCAAGGAAGACATACAGAGGGCCCAAAGGCATATGAAAGTATGCTCAACATCACTAGCCATCAGAGAGATGCAAATAAAAACCACAATAAGATACCACCTCACACCAGTAAGAATGGCCATCACAAACAATTCAACAAAGTGCTGGCCAGGATGTGGAGAAAAGGGAACCCTAGTGCACTATTTGTGGGAATGCTGACTGCTGCAGCCACTATGGAAAACAGTATGGAATTTCCTCAAAAAACTAAAAATGGAACTGCCTTTTTTTTCTATTTTAAATGTATTTTATTGATTATGCTATTACAGTTGTCCCAATTTTTCCCCCTTTGCCACCCTCCACCCAGTACCTTCCTTCCCTCCAGCAATCCCACCCTCCTTAGTTCATGTCCATGGGTTGTGCATATATAAGTTCTTTGGCTTCTCCATTTCCTGTACTATTCTTAACATCCCCCTATCAATTCTTTTAAATATGCTTTATTGATTATGCTGTTACAGTTGTAATTTCTTTTCCCTTTGTTCCCCTCCACCCAGTGACATCCCTCCCTCCAGTTGTCTGCACCCCCTTAGTCCATGCCAATTGGTTGTTCATATAGTTCCTCTCAACATCTTCCTATCTACTCCACTCCCTCCTACTATGCTTCTTAATTCCTGTACCATCTCCCTCCCTTTTCCCCTTACCCCTCCCTGCTAACCTCCCCACGTAATGTTCCCCATACCTATAATTCTTTCCACACTCTCGTTGTCTACTTAGTTTGCCTTTGTTTCGGCTCCCTAGCTTCTGTTGTTGGTTGTTGTGATACAGCTTTCATTTTAATGTTCATAGTTTTGATCCTTTCTCCTAAATAAGTCCCTTTAACATCTCATATAACAGTGGTTTGGATCTGATGAACTCCTTCAGTTTTACTTTGTCCTGGAAGCTCTTTTTATGCCCTTCTATTCTGAATGACAGCTTTGCTGAATAAGGTAATCGAGGTTGTAGGTTTCTGCTTTGCATTACTTTGAATGTTTCTTGCCAGTCCCTTCTTGCCTGCAGAGTTTCTTTTAGGAAATCAGCTGACAGTCTTATTGGGATGCCTTTGTATGTAATTCTCTTCATCTCTCTTACTGCTTTTAAGATTCTCTCTTTATCCTTAATCTTGACATTTTGATTATAATGTGTCTTTGTGTGGTTCTCCCTGGGTCCAGTTCATTTGGAACTCTCTGTGCTTCCTGGACCTGTAAGTCTATTTACTTCCCCAATTCGAGAAGTTCTGCTTCATTATTTTTTCACATAATTTTTCAATTTCTAGTTTTTCTTCTTCACCTTCTGACAACCCTATGATTTGGATGTTGGCCCGCTTATAGCTGTCCGATAAGCTTCTGAACCTCTCCTCATTTTCCTCACTTCTCGTTTTCTCTTTCTGCACTGGTTGACTGTTTGTTCCTCCCCTATGTTCCGATTTGTTGATTTGATTCTTGGTTTTCTTTCCCTCACCACTAGTTTTGTATGTGTTTTTGTTCATTTCAGTAGGACTAGCCTTCATTCCTTCCCTGTCTTATTTAAGATCTGCTGTTAGGTCTGTAAGCGCTTTTATAAGCAAAGCTCTGAACTGTGCCTCTGAAAGATTTTCTATCTGCTGCTTCATTAGATTAGAAATTTGCTGTCTGGTCAGCTGCATCACTGGGATCTCTATCATGATCTGTGCCATCCTGAACAGTTTTGTGTTTACCTTTGCTTCCTGGGCAGGGCTGTCACACCTCTTATGCTATGGGGGGGGGAGCCCTGTGCACTCATCACAACCGGGCGTTTTCTGCGGGGGTGGGGGTCCAAGATGAAATCCTGCTGTTCACTCTCCGCTGAGAGACCAGGAGCCTCCTTCTCCATCCCCACCCCCACCGGGCCTCACAGTCCAAATCAATGGGGATCTGACTTCCCCAGCTTTGGAGTTGCAAGCTGATGGGTCTGGTCTGCAGCTGGGGGTACTCCCCAGGCGCTTCTCGCCTCCCCTTAAATACGGGTGTCTGTGCATACCGCTGTCCTGCTGCCATCACTGCTGCTCCCGCGGACAGCACAGCTTGACCTCTCCTCCCCGGCTTCGCCCTTCCTACCTGTCTGGATGAGCAACATTTCTTTATAACTTCATACGTTGGACTTCCATCTATTTTCTGGAACTTCTGGTTATTGCTGGTTTTGTGGCAGTTGTATTCCTTCTTAGTTGTGGAGAGAGATGGGGCGTGTCAGTCTAGGCCTCCATCTTGGCCAGAAGTCTCCTGTGTTTGTTTGCTTCCATGTCCCAGGCAGAGCTGTCCCTACTACTACGTTGTAAGGGGTGCAGCCTTAGGTATTCATCAGTAATGGGTGACCTGTTTCACCACGTTGTGGCACTGTATGTGGGAGAGGGGTCTGAGAAGGAACAATGCCGCTTGTCCAGCACTTGCCCCTTTCCAGGCACTTCTCCCACTTCCGCACCAGACTGGCACCCCTCTAACTGCTGCCCTGGCCATTATTCCCAGAGTGCGTGGGTCTGCAGACATTCTAGGTCCATGGGGGCCCGTTAAACAAGCAGACTCTGTGGATACTGGCAGTTAATGCCTCCATCTCAACCCCCACTGGGTTGCACAGTCAAAAGAAATGAGGCTTGATTTTTCCTGGAGCTGGGACAGTGAGCTGCTCTGGTGAGAAGCTGGGAACGCTCCCCAGGTGTCCCTCCTGACTTTTTAAAACGTATAACTGCACTTTCCGCCAGCCTGCTGCTGTTGTCACTGCTGCCACCACCACGCCGTGTCCTCTCTGCCTGGGATCCGCCCCTCCTTCCTGTCTGGATGAGTATTTCTTCTTTATATCCTTCTTTGCTGGACTTCCATGTACTTTGATTTTCTGGAACTTCTGGTTGTTTCTAGTTTTGAGGTAGTAGTATTTTTTCTTAGTTGTGGAGGGAGATGCAGCATGTCTGTCTATGCCTTCATCTTGGCCGGAAGTCCTGGAACTGCCTTTTGATCCAGCAATTGTGTTGTTACGATTATACCAGAAGAATGCTGAAACCCCAATTCAAAAGAACCTATGCACCCCTATGTTCATAGCAGCACTACTTACAATAGCCAAGTACTGGAAACAGCCTAAGTGCCCATCAGTGGATGAGTGGATCAAAAAACTGTGGTAGAGAAGGTAAGATGGCGGAGGAGTGAGGAGAGGTTGCAGTTTTAGGCTCCGGAGACCCGTCTGCAGTTTGGGCTAATTGCAGACAGAACATCTCAGTGAGAAGCTGGACATTGGCGGGAGTTGAGCCAAGGCACTGCTGGATTAGAGAAAATCCATCTGGGAACAACCTGTTTAGTGAGGATAGCGGAGAAAAAGGGGACGAAACGGGATTCCTGACTGGGGCGGCTGCCCGAGCTGCGGCGGGAAGCACACAAAGGATTTTTGGCAACCACCGGCTGCCCCGGAGAGGAGTCAGGCGGAGAGCAGATCTCTGCCTGCTGGCAGAGATGGGACTCGACCAAGTGGCATTGGCGCTGAAGGACAGGAGACAGCGTGCTGCCGGGCAAGTGAGAACATAATTCTCCTTTCTATTTTTCTCTAGTGGACGGTGGAGAGGGGAGGAAAGTTTGGGGGTGGTAGGCCGTTCTGGAGGAGCCCAGGCGCAGAGGCGCGCTCATCCACTCCCCAACTCTACCCTTGGGTCGCGGGGGCGCACATAGGGAAGTGCTCTCACTCACTGGCCCAGGTGGGCGGGACCGTGAGTCCAGGCATCCCTCGGACACTCCCCAACGGACATAAGATCAGTGCCGCTACGGGCACAGGGAGGGCCCACTGAACAGGGAGACAGACACCCCTAGACAGCTCCCGTGGGCGCAGGGCCCCAGGCCGGAAAGCAGACCACTAGCGAAGGCTCTGTTTGTGCCCGCCCAGACGGGTGAGGGAAGGCGGGCGGCTGTAGCACGGGAACAGCGGGAGGCAGCGACTCACGGATGCTCACTTCCACTGAGCACAAGTGTCTCCCGCCCTGCCCTAAGAGGCGAGAGACCAACTCCCGGAGCTCAGCTCAGCGGGACTAAGGGCACGGGCGGAGCGCGAGCAGGAAAACACCTCAGCCTGGGGACAATAGGCGCCAATCCCGGGGAAAGCTCTCGGGCCGCCCACGAGTGCAGGGACGCGCGCAGGGAAACTCGGTGCGAACTCGGAACCACCTCGGCCCAGCAACAACAGGAGCCAATCCCGGGGAAAGCTCTTGGGCCACCCGCAAGTGCAGGGACGTGTGCAGGGACACCTCAGAGTGAACGCGGAACCACTGTGGCCCGGCAACAATAGGCTCCAACCGCAGGGCAAACTCTTGGGCCGCCTGAGCGTGCAGGGGCTCCCGTGCAAGGGCACCTCAACTGGCTCCAGCGGGCAGCAAGGAAGCGCGCCGTGCCGGCAACCGTGGGCACGCACCATAGCAGCAACCGGGGGTGCACACCAGTCCTGCAAAAAACAAGAACCTCTGACCTGCCACACTAGACCAGCTGCGGACCCAGAAAAAGAAGGCAACACACCAAGGCTAAAACGGAGTAAAAACATCGCTTTTTTTTTCCAATTTTTTTCTCCCTTGTTCTTTCTTTCTTCTTAATTATTTCTTTTCTTTCCTTCTTTCTTTATTCTTTTCCTGGGTTTTTTTTGGGGGGGTTTTGGGGCGTATATATTTTTTTCAATTTTTTTTCTCTCTTTCTTCTTTATTCTTTCTTTACTCTCTTTCTTTGTTCCTTTCTTTCTTCCCTTTTGGGTTTTTTTTGGGGGGGGTTGTTGTAAATTTTTTATTTTCTTCTCTTTCTCTCTTTCTTCTTTCCTTCTATTTTCTTGGGGATATTTTGGGGGGTGTTTTTCCTTCTTCTCTTCCAATAATAACAAATTTTATCTCTAACGTGTTGCATACAACCTCTCCTTCTCATCCTTTCTCTTTAATCGTTGTTTATTCGTTTGTGTGTCTAGCTTAGCCCCCCTATCACTCTAAATAATATAATATAATTACTATATAAACCCAAATACAATACAATCCCACTTTCTTACTATATTATGTATTTTTCTATCCTTTTCTTCTATTTTTATTAACATACAATGTAAATATTACTAACTGGCTTGCACAGTCTCAAATATTATTAATCTATCACCCCCTCTATCAAAAATTATATTTTTCCTCCCCCAAAACAACTCTTATCTATTCTTCTTATAGTATAAAAGCTCAAATCTCTTTACATTTATATTAATACGGGCTAGTTGGCTAACGATAGCAGGATAGAGTGGGGGATACTTTTTGAGGGTGTGGGTCTCCTGCCTGAGCTGTGTGTTTATGTCTTTAACAGCATATCCACAAAAGAACTCAAGACAAAGAGGATAGAGTGATTCTCAACCAACTAGCCAGAAGGAAGATCCTATCAAAGAACATCTGAAATATAACCGAAGAGCATAAACAAATGACATAAAGGGTAACTCAAGAACATCAGGCTCAGGATATCAAAGAGACTGCACCACTGAAACTTCCAGACCTTCAATAAAGAATATTACACCACAAAGGAGGGAAGTCAAAGCAGACTACCCCCCCCAAAAAAAAACCAAATAAATAAATAAATAAATAAAAACAAAAAGAATCCAACATGGTAAGACGCAAAAATAACCCCTCAATGAAAAGAAAAGAGGAATCCTCAGAAAGAGAGATAGATGAAATAGACATAGCCCAAATGTCAGACATGGAATTCAAAACAATGGTGGTAAAGAAGCTCAATATACTCGACATCCTTAAAATCAACTATGACAACCTTCAAGGAAGTTACCAACATCTCCAAGAAAATTACAGGAAACTTGCAGAGAACTACACCAGCATAAAAAAAGACATAGAAATTGTTAACAAGAACCAGGAAGAACTTAAGAATACAATCTCTGAACTGAAAAACACAGTAGAATCAGTCAAAAGCAGACTAAACGAAGCAGAGGATCGGATTAGTGAGTTAGAAGATAATGTAGAGAAAAACTCCCAGACAATACAGCAAAATGAAAAACGATTGAAAAAATATGAACAAGATGTAAGGGAATTACAGGATAGCATTAGCAAAAATAATTTAAGGATCATCGGAGTACGAGAAGAAGAACAAAAGGAACATGGAATTGAAAATCTGATAGGAGAAATAGTGACAGAAAATTTTCCCAACCTGATGAGAAAAAAAGCTATGCAAGTCCAAGAAGCAATGAGAGTTCCAATCAAGAGGAACCCCCAAAAACCCACTCCAAGGCACATCATAGTTAAAATGGCAACAATCCAAGACAAAAAGAGAATCCTAAAAGCAGCAAGAGAAAAACAGCAAATAACATACAAGGGAGCTCCGATAAGGCTATCAACTGATTTCTCAACAGAAACATTACAAGCCAGAAGGGAATGGTCAAAAATATTTCAAGCAATGAAAAACAAAGGCCTACAACCAAGAATACTCTACCCAGCAAGACTCTCATTCAAAATAGAAGGTGAAATAAGGAGTTTCTCAGACAAAGGAAGACTCAAAGAATACATCTCCACCAAGCCAGCATTGCAAGAGATGCTAAAGGGAGTGTTCTAAGAAAAAAGAAGGAAAAAACAAGAGAGGAGAGGAACAGAGGTACAAAGGGAAATGAATAAATACACGTCAATAATAACCTTAAATGTAAATGGATTAAGTGCTCCAATTAAAAGACATAGGGT
Source organism: Furipterus horrens (assembly GCF_987537825.1). Classification (NCBI taxonomy): domain Eukaryota; kingdom Metazoa; phylum Chordata; class Mammalia; order Chiroptera; family Furipteridae; genus Furipterus; species Furipterus horrens. The sequence goes on from NW_028327187.1 coordinate 89,208,100, forward strand.
AACGGAATGGATAAGAAAACAGGACCCACATATTTGCTGTCTACAAGAAACACACCTCAAAACAAAAGATTTACACCGACTGAAAGTAAAGGGATATAAAAAAATATTCCAAGCAAACGGACCGGAAAAAAAAGCCGGGGTAGCAGTTCTCATATCAGACAAAATGGATTTCAAAGCAAGGACAATAAAAAGAGACAAAGAAGGACATTTCATAATACTTAAAGGAACAATCCATCAAGAAGATATGACTTTGATAAACATATATGCACCCAACATAGGAACACCCAAATACATAAAGCAAATACTAGAAGACCACAAAAAGGATATCAACAACAACACACTCATAGTAGGGGACTTCAACACTCCATTATCAACAATAGACAGATCATCAAAGCAAAGAAACACCAAGGATATACAGGCATTGAACAAGACACTAAACCACATGGATCTAACTGATATATATATAGAACTTTTCACCCCAAAGAAGCAAAATATACATTCTTTTCAAGTGCACATGGGACATTTTCAAAGCTAGACCACATGATAGGTCACAAAACAAGCCTCAACAAATTCAAGAAAATTGAAATCATATCAAGCATCTTTTCAGATCACAATGCCTTGAAACTAGAAATCAACCTCAGGGAAAAAAATCAAAGACACCCAAACTCATGGAGATTGAATAACATGCTATTAAATAATGAATGGGTTAACAATGACATCAAAGAAGAAATCAAGAAATTTCTAGAAACAAATGATAATGAGCACACAACAATCCAAAACCTGTGGGACACAGCAAAAGCAGTCCTGAGAGGGAAGTTTATAGCAATACAGGCATATCTGAAAAGGCTAGAAGAATCTCAAATAAAAAACCTAACCACAATGCTACAAGAACTAGAACAACAACAACAAACAAAGCCTAGGGAAAGAAGAAGGAATGAAATCATCAAGATCAGAGCAGAACTAAATGACATAGAGACTAAACAAACAATCCAAAAGATCAACAAAACTAGGAGCTGGTTCTTCGAAAAAATCAACAAAATCGACAAGCCTCTAGCCAGTCTAATCAAGAAAAAAAGAGAGAAGACACAAATAAACAAAATCAGAAATGAAAGAGGAGAAATCACGACTGATACCTCAGAAATACAAATGATAGTTAGAAATTACTTCAGACAACTGTATGACAAGAAATTTGACAATCTAGAAGAAATGGACAAATTTCTAGAAACATACAACCTTCCAAAACTGAATCAAGAAGAAGTGGAAAGTCTCAACAAACCAATAACAAAAAAGGAAATTGAAACAGTAATCCAAAATCTCCCTGCACACAAAAGCCCTGGACCGGATGGCTTCACAGGTGAATTCTACAAAACATTCAGGGAAGAACTAACTCCTATCCTCCTCAAACTGTTCCAAAAAATCCAAGAAGAGGGGAAAATCCCAAACTCTTTCTATGAAGCCAGTATTATCCTAATCCCCAAACCAGGTCAAGACACAACAAAGAAAGAAAACTACAGGCCAATATCACTGATGAACATCGATGCTAAAATCCTAAATAAAATATTGGCAAACAGGATCCAGCAATACATCAAAAAGATCATACATCATGATCAAGTGGGCTTCATTCCAGGGATGCAAGGATGGTTTAATATTCGCAAATGAATAAATATAATACATTACCTAAACAGAATGAAAGACAAAAATCACATGATCATATCAATAGATGCAGAAAAAGCATTTGATAAAGCACAACACCCATTTATGATGAACACACTCAACAAAATGGGAATAAAGGGAGCATATCTTAACATAATTAAGGCTATATATGAGAAGCCTGAGGCCAACATCATACTCAATGGACAAAAACTGAAAGCATTCCCCCTGAACTCAGGAACTAGACAAGGTTGTCCACTCTCTCCACTCCTTTTCAACATAGTGTTGGAAGTCCTAGCCACAGCAATCAGACAAGAAAAAGAAATAAAAGGCATCCAAATTGGGAAAGAGGAAGTAAAACTTTCATTATATGCAGATGACATGATAGTATACCTAGAAAATCCTATAAACTCCACTAAAAGACTACTCGATATAATAAGTGAATTTGGCAAAATCGCAGGGTACAAAATAAATATACAGAAATCTAAGGCATTTCTGTACACCAACAATAAACTAGCAGAAACAGAGACAAAAAAGAAAATACCATTTACTAGAGCAACAAGCAAAATAAAGTACCTAGGAGTAAACTTAACCAAAGAGATAAAAGACCTGTACTCTGAAAATTACATAACATTGAAGAAAGAAATTAAGGAAGAAACAAATAAATGGAAGCAAATACCATGTTCTTGGATGGGAAGAATCAACATCATCAAAATGGCCATACTACCCAAAGCAATTTACAGATTCAATGCAATCCCTATTAAAATACCAATGACATATTTCACAGACCTAGAACAAATACTCCATAAATTCATATGGAACCAAAAAAGACCCCGAATAGCAAAAGCAATCTTGAGACAGAAGAACACAGCAGGAGGAATCACAACAACAGGTATCAAACAATACTACAAAGCCACTGTAATCAAAACAGTATGGTACTGGCATAAGAACAGAAATATAGATCAGTGGAACAGAATAGAGAGTCCAGAAATAAACCCAGGCCTCTATGGTCAACTAATCTTTGATAAAGGAGGAAGGAACATAAAATGGAGTGAGAAGAGCCTCTTTAACAAATGGTGCTGGGAGAACTGGATAGGGACCTGCAAAAAAATGAAACTAGACCACCAACTTACACCACACACAAGAATGAACTCAAGATGGATCAAAGACTTAAATGTAAGCCGTGACACCATAAAAGTCCTAGAGGAAAACATAGGCAAGAAAATATCAGATATCTCACGTAACAATCTCTTCACGGATACATCTCCTAAAGCAAGAGAAATAAAGGAAAAAATAAATAAATGGGATTACATCAAACTGAAGAGTTTCTGCTCAGCAAAAGAAAACATCAGCAAGATGAAAAGGAAACCAACCATATGGGAAAACATATTTGCCAATGACATCACAGACAGGGGACTGATTTCCAAAATATATAAAGAGCTGATACGACTAAACATCAAGAAAACAAACAACCCAATTAAAAAATGGGCAAGGGACCTGAACAAACACTTCTCCGAAGAGGACATACAGAAGGTCCATAGACACATGAAAAAATGCTCAACATCATTAGCCATCAGGGAGATGCAAATAAAAACCACAATGAGATATCATTTTACACCAGTCAGAATGGCCATCATCAACAAATCAACAAGCAACAAGTGCTGTCGAGGATGTGCAGAAACGGGAACCCTACTGCACTGTTGGTGGGAATGCAGACTGATGCGGCCACTGTGGAGAACAGTATGGAATTACCTCAAAAGATTAAAAATGGAACTGCCTTTTGAACCAGCGACTCCACTACTAGGATTATACCCAAAGAATCTTGAAACACCAATTCAAAAGAACTTATGCACTCCTATGTTCATTGCAGCACTGTTTACAATAGCTAAGTGCTGGAAACAACCTAAGTGCCCATCTGTAGATGAGTGGATCAAAAAACTGTGGTACATTTACACAATGGAATACTATGTAGCAGAAAGAAAGAAGGAACTCCTGCCATTTGCAACAACATGGATGGAACTAGAGAGAATTATGCTTAGTGAAATAAGCCAGGAAAAGAAAGAAAAATACCATATGATATCACCTAATACAGGAAACTAAAGAACAACACAAACAAAGGAACTAAATAGAACAAAGAGCAGAATAGCAGTCAATAGGGGGGAGGGGAGAGGGAGAGAAGGGGGATAAGTAAGGGAAGGGATTAGTCAAAGAGCCCGTATAAAAGACTCATGGACATGGACAACGGGGAGGGATATGATTGCGGGAGAGTGGGTGGGTTGGGTGGGGAGAGAAATTAGGGGAAAAGGGGACAAGTGTAATTGAAAAACCAAAATAAAAAAAAAATAAGAATTTATTGTTCAGGTGTAGAAAATCTCTGTTGTTGGATGTCTCATGCTTTTTTCCGTGTCATTCCCTTTGCCAGGAACGTCTTGTTTGGATCATCCCTATTCTTCTTTTAAAATAGGGGTTAAATGCTAATTATTTTAAGCTTTACATGCCATGCAATCTCTATCACAACTTCTGTACTCTACCATGGTAGCTTAAAAGTAATCATAGACGATATTAAACAAATGAATGTGGCTGTGTTCCAATAAAACTTTATTTACACAAACATGCAGCAAGTCATATATCGTCTAAGGACCATAGTTTTGTGACCCATGGTTTAAAACTCTTCATATATAGAAAAGCAATATAATATAATAGCTAAAACATGGGTTCTGGAGCCAGATAGCCTGGTTTCTAAACTGTGGAACCTTAAGCGATCCACATAACTTTCATGCCTGTTACTTCATCTATAAAATAGATATTATAATATCTATGTATGTGTATGGAGCTTTTCTGAGGAGTAAATGAGTTCATTAACAGGTTCTAATTAGGTTATAAAAGCTCTTGGTACATAATAAGTGCTATATAAGGGTTAGCTGTTACAACTATGTATCACTTTATATACTTTTTATTCCAGGAGATTTAAAATATTGTTTCTTTAGACCAGGGATGTAGGAATTAAACAAGCAAAACAGAAAGAGTCAACTATTAAAAGTGTTAAAGTGCCTTTAAGTGAGAACACTCAAGTTTAATAATAATTTTAAAAAGGGTAGTTCACTAAGAAGGAAAATACATATAGGAGTATAGCAATAAGTAACCAGTTGTCTTCAGTATGGGCTATTATAAATGGGGATAAAGAAGAAAACATGAAAAGTAAAAAGAAATGATGGGAGCAAAGGTGGGGAAAAGAAGTAAACTACTTTAATGTAGAAGGGAGGAGAGAGGGGGCTCTAAACTATAGCTTATCTCTTGAATTCTGGGTTTCAATGGCAGGCTGCCAGTTGCTCCGGTTGCTTGAAGATCCACTTTGTCTCATGAAGTGAATGTTGTGTATAAATGTCAAGACTGATAGGTCCTAGAAACCAAGACTTAAACTTCAGTAAGACAGAGACCATTTCAGGTCCTAATAAGAATGCCTGGATGGACAGAAAACTCACAATTAGCCAGAGCCAAGTCAAGATCATTGGCCTTTGCCCTGAGACCCTTATTTGCAATGGGTAAGAAGGAATACTTTTTAGTATGATGCTGGGTAATGCCTCTCATATAGTTTCCATATTAGTTAGATTAGATTAGGTAATGTTTTATTAACGTACTACCCCCAATTCTTGGTGGCTTAAAACAAAGGTTGATTTTCTCATTCATGCTCACTCATACTACATGGCCACTGTAGGCTTTCAGGGAGCTCTGTTCCATGTGGCCCTCGCTCTGAGACCTAGCCTGATAATGGAGCTATGACCGGGAACGTTACCAATCATTCTGACAAAGGAAAAGATAACTCTAGAAGGTCTCATATTGGTAATTTTAATGTCCCAGCCTGGAAATGATGCTCAACACTTCTAACTAAGTTTATAAGCCAGAGTTTATCATGTGGCCTGACCCAGACACAAGAGTACCAAGAATACAATCCTACTAAGTGCTGAGAAATTGTAGAGCCAGAGGTATTTGATGAGCAGCAGCTAATGACTCCCACAATTTTATACCTAATATGGAGGTTATTTACCACAGCTTTCTTTAATGAAGAGGTTTTGAAAATATTGAAAGAACCAGCTTCAGAAGTCTATTGAACAATTGTGAACACTATCAAGGAGTGAAGCAGTGAAGTGCTCTTCCACCCAAGCAGCCATAGCTCGTTGAGAAAGCCCTGGAAACAGTAATTGCTATAGATGTTGCCACAGGTGAACATGGCAGCAGCACTGGTAATAGACTCAGAATACACTAACTTGAAGTTATCAAACACTAAAGCCACCCATAAACCACAAGGAAATGTAGGAATGGGGTAGAGCACAAGAGGGGAGCTAAAGTCCTAGTTTTTCTTTTTGGGAATTTGAAGCCACAAGCTACCAAGGTTATATTTATCTCCTTGAGGCTGAAGATGTTTGGGTTAATGCAGGGTGTGTTAGTGCTGCTCCACAGTGGGCACAAGGCTATTATCATTTGTTTAAAAGGCTTGTGTTTTGCCTATAACTGGCAGAAGATGGTAGAGTAAATATGAAGCCCATATTTTCAACTTAAAAGTGAAGTGGGGAGAGACTTCCAGTGTTGGCCAAGATGGAGTAAGCCTACTAATTATAAGTAAAAACTTGGGATATAATACAAATAGCACCTATCTGAAGACTCTGAAAAGTAGGCAGATTGGGGAGAGGAATCAAAAAGGGACCTATATTGGGGGTGAGGTTCCCAGGTTAGTTTTTCTCTTTTCCCTTGTGGTTTTGACTCAAATATGGACAATGTTTAAGAGCTATGGCAATAGCTTCACAGACAATAAAATCTCCAAGAGAAACACCATCTTTCTAGCTGTAGGACCAAAAAAAGCAATCTCTGTAAGCTGAAGGGGGAAGGAAGGAGACAGAAGAATCCCAGAAAAGAAGGAGCCAAAGATTATTTCAACTCACACAAGACCTGATCTCACACCTGAGGTGTGCATGCCTGGGACAGACCAAAATCAGCAAAAAAAAGATTTGGATAACTGAACTTAAATATAAATCACTCCAAAGGCCTAGAAAAATATCTGTATAACATTGAGGACAGAAGGAAAAAAAAAACAAGATAGCAAAAGCTTTGAGAACTAATACAATATAAACCACTTCCTAATTTCCAGAATCATACCAGAGTGGTACATATCTGGAGCAAACCCAAAGAAGCATAGTGAATACTTTGAAAAAATAACAGGCATTGGAACTACTTCTAACAGAAGATGAGACAGATCTTATGTTCTAAACCTAAATGGGGTTATTTACTGCTAAACACACATACACGTACACATCAACATTTTTCAGATGTTTAAATAGATTCAGAGTTTCACAGCATAATTTTTTTAATTTTATTTTTATTGTTTTTGTTACAATTGTCCCACTTTTTCCCTCATTGTTGCCCCCCATCCCTCCCACCTCTTCTCCCACAGTCCATTCAACCTCATTGTCCACGTTCATTGGTTATTTATATTAGATCCTTTGATAAACCCTTCCCCTACTTACACCTTTCTCTCCCTCCCTCCTCCCCCCTGATGAGTGTTACTCTGTATCTTGTTCAATTTTGTTCATTTATTTGTGTTGTTCATTAGTCTCCTGTATTGGGTGATAGCATATGGTATTTTTCTTTCATTGCCTGGCTTATTTCGCTAAGCATAATTCTCTCTAGTTCTATCCATGCTGTTGCAAATGGCCGGAGTTCCTTCTTTCTTTCTGCTGCATAATATTCCATTGTGTAAATGTACCACAGTTTTTTAATCCACTCATCTACAGATGAGCACTTAGGTTGTTTCCAGTACTTGGCTATTGTAAACAGCGCTGCTTTGACATAAGGGTGCGTAAGTTCTTTTGAATTGGGGTTTCAGGATTCTTCAGGTATAATCCTAGTAGTGGAATCGCTGGTTCAAAAGGCAGTTCCATTTTTAGTTTTTGATGAAATCTCATATTGTTTTCCATAGTGGAAGCACCAGTCTGCATTCCCATCAACAGTGCACTAGGCTTCCCATTTCTCCACATCCTCGCCAGCATTTGTAGTTTGTTGATTTGTTGATGATGGCCATTCTGACTGGTGTAAAGTGGTATCTCATTGTGGTTTTTATTTGCATCTCTCTGATGGCTAGTGATGTTGAGCATTTTTCCATGTGTCTATGGACCTTCTGTATGTCCTCTTTGGAGAAGTGTTTGTTCAGGTCCTTTGCCCATTTTTTAATTGGGCTGTCTGTTTTCTTCATGTTGAGTCGTATCAGCTCTTTATATATTTTGGAGATCAGTCCCCTGTCTGTGATATTATTGGCAAATATGTTTTCCCGTATGGTTGATTTCCTTTTCATCATGCTGATGTTTTCTTTTGCTGAGAAGAAACTCTTCAGTTTCATGTAGTCCCGTTTGTTTATTTTTTCCTTTATTTCTCTTGCCTTAGGAGATGTATCCATAAAGATATTGTTACGTGGGATATCTAAAATTTTCCTGCCTATGTTTTTCTCTAGGACTTTTATGGTGCCACGGCTTACATTTAAGTCTTTGATCCATCTTGAGTTTATTCTCGTGTGTGGTGTAAATTGGTAGTCTAGTTTCATTTTTTTGCATGTCCCTGTCCAGTTTTCCCAGCACCATTTTTTAAAGAGGCTCTTGTCACTCCATTTTATGTTCCTTCCACCTTTATCAAACATTCGTTGACCATAGAGGCCTGGGTTTATTTCTGGACTCTCTATTCTGATCCACTGATCTATATGTCTGTTCTTATTCCACTACCAGGCTGTTTTGATCACAGTGGCTTTGTAGTATTGTTTGATGTCTGGTATCGTGATTCCTCCTGCTGTGTTGTTCTGTTTTAAGATTGCTTTTGCTATTTGGGGTCTTTTCTGGTTCCATATGAATTTTTGGAGTATTTGTTCTAGGTCAGTGAAATATGTCATTGGTATTTTAATAGGGATTGCATTGAATTTGTAAATTGCTTTGGGTAGTATGGCCATTTTGATGATGTTGATTCTTCCCATTTAAGAACATGGTATTTGCCTCCATTTATTTGTATCTTCCTTAATTTCTTTCTTCAATGTTGCATAATTTTCAGTGTACAGGTCTTTAATCACTTTGGTTAAGTTTACTCCTAGGTACTTTATTTTTCTTGTTGCTATAGTAAATGGTACTTTCTTTTTTGTCTCTGTCTCTAATATTTTATTGTTGGTGTACATAAATGCCTTAGATTTCTGTATATTTATTTTGTACCCTGCGATTTTGCCAAATTCAACTATTATATCGAGAAGTCTTTTAGTGGAGTTTATTGGGTTTTCTAGGTATACTATCATATCATCTGCATATAATGATAGTTTTATTTCTTCTTTCCCAATTTGAATGCCTTTTGTTTCTTTTTCTTGTCTTATTTCTGTGGCTAGGACTTCCAACACTATGTTAAATAGAAGTGGAGAGAGTGGACAGCCTTCTCTAGTTCCTGATTTCAGGGGGAATGATTTCAGTTTTTGTCCGTTGAGTATGATGTTGGCTTCAGGATTCTCATATATAGCCTTAATTATGGTAAGGTATCCTTTCTCTATTTCCATTTTGCTGAGTGTTTTCATCATAAATGGGTGTTGTGCTTTATGAAATGCTTTTTCTGCATCTATTGATATGATCATGTGATTTTTGTCTTCATTTTGTTTAGGTGATGTATTACGTTTATTGATTTGTGAATATTAAATCATCCTTGCATCCCTGGGATGAATCCCACTTGATCGTGGTGTATGATCTTTTTCATGTGTTGCTGGATCCTGTTTGCAAACATTTTATTGAGAATTTTAGCATCTATGTTCGTTAGTGATATTGACCTGTAATTTTCTTTCTTTGTTGTGTCTTGATCTGGTTTGGGGATTAGGGTAATACTGGCTTCACAGAGCGGGTTTGGGATATTTCCCTCTTCTTAGATTTTTTGGAATAGTTTGAGGAGGGTAGGAGTTAGTTCTTCCCTGAATGTTTTGTAAAATTCGCCCGTGAAGCCATCCGGTCCAGGACTTTTGTGTGCAGGGAGATTTTTGATTACTGTTTCAATTTCCTTCTTTGTTATTGGTCGGCTGAGACTTTCTACTTCTTCTTGATTCAGTTTGGGAAGGTTATATGTTTCTAGAAATTTGTCCATTTTTTCTAGGTTGTCAAATTTCTTGCCATACAATTGTTTGTAGTAATTTCTTATAATTGTTTGTATTTCTGAGGTATCAGTCGTGATTTCTCCTTTTTTGTTTCTGATTTTGTTTATTTTGGTCTTCTCTCTTTTTTTCCAGATGAGCCTGGCTAGAGGCTTGTCGATTTTGTTTATTTTTTTGAACAACCAGCTCCTAGTTTCTTTGATTTTTTGGATTGTTTGTTTAGTCTCTATATCATTTAATTCTGCTCTGACCTTGATGATTTCCTTCCTTCTTATTGCCTTAGGCTTTGTTTGTTGCTGTTGTTCTAGTTCTTGTAGTTCTAGGGTAAGATTTTTTATCTGAGATTCTTCTATCCTTTTCAGATATGCCTGTATTGCTATGAACTTCCCTTTTAGGGTTGCTTTTGCTGTGTCCTATAGGTTTTGGGCCGTTGTGTGTTCATTGTCATTAGTTTCTAGAAATTTCTTGACTTCTTCTTTGATGTCATTGTTAACCCATTCATTATTTAATAGCATGTTATTCATTCTCCATGAGTTTGGGTGTCTTTGATATTTTACTCTGAGGTTGATTTTTAGTTTCAAGGCATTGTGGTCTGAAAAGATGCTTGATAGGATTTCAATTTTCTCGAATTTGTTGAGGCTTGTGTTGTGTTTTATTATGTGGTCTATCTTTGAAAATGTCCCATGTGCCTTTGAAAAGAATGTATATTTTGCTTCTTTGGGGTGGAAAGTTCTATATATATCAGTTAGATACATGTGGTTTAGTGTGTTGTTCAATGCCTGTATATCCTTGGTGTTTCTTTGTTTTGATGATCTGTCTATTGTTGATAATGGAGTGTTGAAGTCCCCTACCATGAGTGTGTTGTTGTTAATATCCTTCTTGTGGTCTTCTAGTATTTGCTTTATGTATTTGGGTGCTCCTATGTTGGGTGCATATATGTTTATCAGTGTTATATCTTCTTGATGGATTGTTTCTTTAAGTATTATGAAATGTCCATCTTTGTCTCTTTTTATTGCCTTTGCTTTGAAATCCATTTTTTCTGATATGAGGACTGCTACCCCAGCTTTTTTTTCAGGTCCGTTTGCTTGGAATATTTTTTTATATCCCTTTACTCTCAGTCTATGTAAATCTTTTGTTTTGAGGTGTGTTTCTTGTAGACAGCAAATATGTGGGTCCTGTTTTTTTATCCATTCCATTACCCTATGTCTTTTAATTGGAGCATTTAATCCATTTACATTTAAGGTTATTATTGACATATATTCATTCATTTCCCTTTGTACCGCTTGTTCCTCTCCTCTTTTCTTTTCTTTTTTTTTTTTCTCTTCTTTTTTCTTAGAACATTCCTTTTAGCATCTCTCGCAATGCTGACTTGGTGGAAATGTACTCTTTTAGTCTTACTTTGTCTGAGAAACTCCTTATTTCACCTTCCATTTTCAATGAGAGCCTTGCAGGGTAGAGTCTTGGTCGTAGGCCTTTGTTTTTCACTGCTTTAAATATTTTTGACCATTCCCTTCTGGCTTGTAGTGTTTCTGTTGAGAAATCGGTTGATAGCCTTATTGGAGCTCCCTTGTATGTTATTTGCTGTTTTTCTCTTCCTGCTTTTAGGATTCCTGCTTTGTCTTGGAATGTTACCATTTTAATTATGATGTGCCTTGGAGTGGGTTTTTTGGGGGTTCCTCTTCTTTGGAATGCTCTGTGCTTCCTGGACTTGCATAAGTTTTTCTCTCATCAGTTTGGGAAAATTTTCTGTCACTATTTCTGCTATAAGTTTATCTATTCCTTGTTCTTCTGAACCCTCTTTGATTCCAATGACTTTGATATTGTTTTTTCTTATGCTATCCTGTAATTCCCTTATCTGTTCTTCGTACTTTTTCCATCTTTTTTCATTTTGCTGTATCGTCTGGGAATTTTTTTCTTCATTACCTTCTAACTCGCTAATCTGATCCCATGCTTCGTTTAGTCTGCTTTGACTGATTGTACTGTGTTTTTCAGTTCAGAGATTGAATTCTTCATTTCTTCCTGGTTCTTGTTAATAGTTTCTATGTCTTTTTTTTATGCTGGTGTAGTTCTCTGCAACTTCCCTTTAATTTTCTTGGAGATGTTGGTAACTTCCTTGGAGGTTTTCATAGTTGTGTTTAATGTTATTGAGTATATTGAGCTTCTTCACCACCGTTGTTTGGAATTTCGTGTCTTACATTTGGGCTATGTCTATTCCATCTACCTCTCTTTCTGGGGATTCTTTTTTTCTTTTAATTGAGAGGTTGTTTCTGCATCTTAACATGTTGGATTTTTCTTGTTTGTTTTTGTTTTTTGGGTTTGTCTGGTTGACTTCCCACCTTTGTGGTATGAGATTCTTTATAGGAGATCTGGGGGTTTCAGTGGTGCAGTCTCTTTGATCTCCTGAGCCTGATGTTCTTGGGTTACCCTTTATGTTGTCTGTTTATGCTGTCTGGTTATATTTCATATGTTCTTTGTTATGATCTTCCTTCTGGCTAGTTGATTGAGAGTCATTCTATGCACTTTGTTTTGAGTTCTTTTGTGGAGATGCTATTAAAAACATAAATACACAGCCCAGGCAGGAGATCCGCACCCTCAAAAATATCCCCCACCCTCTATCCCACTATCGTCAGACAACGAGCCAGTATTAATATAAATGTAGAGAGATTAGAGCTTTTATACTATAGGAAGAATAGATAAGACTTGTTTTTATGGAGGAAAATATGATTTTTGAGAGAGGGGATGATAGATTTATAATAGTTGATACTGTGCAAGACAGTAGGTAATGTTTACATTGGATGTTAATAACTATAGAAGAAAAGGAGGAAAAAATGCAGAATATAGTAGGAAAGAGGGATTGTATAGTATTGGATTTATATAGTAGTTATATTCTATTTATTTAGAGTGAAAGGGGGGCTAAACTAGACCCACAAATAAATAAACAACAATTAAAGAGGAAGGATGAGAAGGAGAGATTGTATGAAACTAATTAGAGATATAGTTTATTTGTTTTTTCCCCCTTTTCCTTTTTTTCCCTTCCCTTTTAAGGAAGAAAAAGAAAAAAGGAATGTTTTTGCCAGTGCAGCCTCTGTGTCTCATCTTCTTTTTCTGCGTCCACAGCTAGTCTAATGAGGCAAGTCAGAGGTTCCCATTTCTTGCAGCAGTTGTGTGGGCCCGAGGTGGCCAGCATGGCGCATTCCTCTGGCACCCGTTGGAGCTAGCTGAGGTGTCCTTGCGTGCGTGCCCCTGCGCATGCAAGGCGGCCCGAGAGCCTGCCTCAGGCCTGCCGAGCTGCGCTCCAGGAGTTGGTCTCTTGCCTCCCAGGGCTGTGCCCCAGACACTTGTACACACTGGAAGTGAGTGATTGGCGACTAATGAAGCCGAGCCGAGGTTCTCTTGTGCTCACGCGCCCATGCGCGTGCAAGGCGGCCTGAGAGCTAGCCTCGGTCCTGCCGAGCCGTGATCCGGGAGTTGGTCTCTTGTCTCTTAGGGCGGGGCTCTGGACACTTGTGCACAGCAGAAGTGTGCATATTTGAGTTGCTACCGCCCACTCTTCCCGCGCCGCAGCCGCCCATCATTCCTGCACCCACCTGGGCAGGCATGAGCAGAGCCTGAGCAAGTGGTCTGTGCTCCGACCTGGTGCCCACTGGAGCTGGTCAGCGGTGTCTCTGCATGGTCTTCCACGTGTCCAGTGGGCTGTCCTTGTGCCCATTGAGGCACTGATCTTATGTCTGTTGGGGTGTGTCCAAGGGGCTCCTGGACAGGTGCCCCATGCACCTGGGCCAGTGAATGAGGGCACGTCTCTATGTGCACCAGCGCGACCCAAAGGGAGGGTTGGGGAGTGGGCAGGTGCACTTTTGCACCTGCACTCCTCAAGAATGTCCTATCACCCCCAAACTTTCCCCCTCTCTCCGCAGTTCACAAGAGAAAATTACAAAGGAAAAATTACGTTCTCACTTGCACAGCAGCACGCTGTCTCCCATCTTCCAGCGCCAATGTCACCTGGTCCAGTCCCATCTCTGCCAGGAGGCAGATATCCACTCTCCTCCTGACTCCCCTCTGGAGAAGCCTGTGGTCACCAAAAAGCCTTTGTGTACTTCCAGTCGCAGCTCGGGCAGCCACCCCAGTCAGGAATTCCATTTCGTCCCTTTTTCCTCTGCTATCCTCACTAAACAGGTTGTTCCCAAATGATTTTTCTCTAATCCAGCAGTGCCAAGGCTCGACTCCTGCCAGTGTCCAGCTGCTCACTGAGATGTTCTGTCTGCAATTAGTCCAAACTACAGACAGATCTCGGGAGCCTGAAAGTGCAGCCTCCCCTAACTCCTCCGCCATCTTTCCTCTCTCTCCTTTGCCCATTTTTTAATTGCACTGTCTGTCTTTGTGTTAAGATGTGCAAGTTCTTTATATATTTTGGAGAACAATTCCTTATCTGATATATTATTGGCAAATATGTTTTCCCATATGGTTGGTTCCCTTTTCATCTTGCTGATGTTTTCTTTTGTTGAGCAGAAAGTCTTTAGTTTGATATAGTCCCATTTGTTTATTTTTTCCTTTATTTCCCTTGCCTTAGGAGATGGATCAGTGAAAATATTGCTATGTGTGATATCTGAAATTTTTCTGCCTATGTTTTTCTCTAGGATTTTTATGGTGTCACCTCTTACATTTAAGTCTTTGATTCATCTTGAGTTTATTCTGGTGTGTGGCATAAGTTGGTGGTCTAGTTTCATTTTTTTTTTTTTTGCACATTACTGTCCAGTTCTCCCAGTGCCATTTTTTGAAGAGGCTCTTCTCATTCCATTTTATATTTATTCCCTCATTGTCAAATAATAGTTGACCATAAAGGCCTGGGTTTATTTCTGGGCTCTCTATTCTGTTCCATTGATCTATATGTCTGTTTTTATGCCAGTACCAGGCTATTTTGATTACAGTGGCCTTGTAGTATAGTTTGATATCAGGTATTGTGAGTTCTCCGATTATGTTCTTCTGTCTCAAGATTTCTGTGGCTATTCGGGCTCTTTTTCGGTTCGCTGTAAATTTTTGAAGTACTTGTTCTAGGTCTGTGAAATACGTTGCTGATATTTTAATAGGGATTGCATTGAATCTGTAAATTGTTTTAGGTAGTATGGACATTTTAATGATGTTGATTCTCCCCGTAGCCCTGGCTGGTTTGGCTCAGTGGATTGAGCGTCGGCCTGCGAGCTAAGTGTCGCTGGTTCGATCTTCCAGTCAGGGCACATCAGAGAAGGAAAACTCTGACTCCAAAAAACCTCCGCTGCCTTGCGGCATACCTCTTCAGGGGAAAGGCTAAGGGAGTAAACCCCGACAGAAAATCCGGAGCCGGAGTCCCTAAGGCGGTTTGACGTTGTAGTCAACACCGGCAACTCCTGCGGCGCACCTGAAGCCAAGCTGTATTGACTCCGTCTTTCCCTTGGACCCTTCAGCTGCGAAGAGAGGGGGGGTCTGCTGCATGGGCAACAGCAGACCCTCCATATCACCCTGCCCAGGCTCTGTAGCTTCAGCTTCACTGGAGAGGACACTCCAGCGTCATCGCAAGATGTCGATTCAACACGGGAGGAGACAGATACCGTGTCACTCCCGAGTCGGACTGCACAGCCATTCTCGGCGGTGCAGATAGACTCTTAAGAAGCTACACCATCGTCTCTCGAGACGGACGGCTGCCGACGACGATTCTCCCCGTCCATGAACATGGTATATGCTTCCATTTATTTGAATCCTTTTAAATTTCTTTCTTCAGGGTTATGTAGTTTTTCAAGTACAGGTCTTTTACCTCTTTGGTTAAATTTATTCCTAGGTACTTTATTTTTCTTGTTGCTATAGTAAATGGGACTTTTTTTCTAGTTTCTATCTCTATATATTTTATTGTTGGTGTATAGAAATGCCTCCAATTTCTGAATATAGACTTTGTACCCTGCTATTTTGCTAAATTCACTTATTAGGTCAAGTAGTTTTTTGATGGAGTCTATAGGGTTTTCTATGTAAACTATCATGTCATCTGCAAATAGCGACAGTTTTACTTTTTCTTTTCCAATTTGGATGACTTTTATTTCTTTTTTTTTTTTTTCTGATTGCTGTGGCTAGAACTTCCAACACTATGTTGAATAGGAGTGGAGAGAGTGGACATCCTTGTCTCGTTCCTGATAGGAGGGGGAATGCTTTCAGTTTTTGTCCATTGAGTACGATGTTGGCTTTGGCTTTCTCATATATGGTCTTTATTATGTTGAGGTATGCTCCCTCTATTCCCATTTTGCTGAGTGTTTTCATCATAAATCGGTGTTGTACTTTATCAGATGCCTTTTTAGCATCTATTCATATGGTCATGTGGTTTTTGTCTTTCATTTTGTTTAGGTGATGTATTACGTTTATTGATTTGCAAATATTAAACCATCCTTCCATTCCTGGGATGAATCCCACTTGACCACAATGTATGATCTTTTTAATGTGTTGCTGTATCTAGTTTGCCAATATTCTGTTGAGGATCTTAGCATCTATGTTCATCAGTGATATTGACCTGTAGTTGTCTTTCTTTGTTGTGTCTTGACCTTTTTTTTGGAATTAGGGTAATGCTGGTTTTATAGAAAGATTTTGGGAGTCTTCCCTCTTCTTTGATTTTTTGGAATAATTTGATAGGAGTAGGAGTTAGTTCTTCCCTAAATATTTCGTAAAATTCACCTGTGAAGCCATCACAGCATAATATTTTAAATACCCAGAATATTTCTCCTACTTACTCAACATAAAAAAACTAGTAAAATGTGAATCATTTCCAAGGAAAAGATAATCAACAGATAGCAATCTGAGATGATTCAGATGTTGAAATTATCAAGGACTTTAAAGGAGGTATTATAACTATTTTCCTTGAGGAAAGGTAAACTACTCTTGATGTGAATAGAGAGCTCACAGCAGAAATTTTTAATGGAAACTTTATAATAGAAGAATACAATGTCTTTAAAAATTCACTGGTTGATCTCAATAACAGAAATGGTGACAGCAGAAAAGAGTCAGATAATGTGAAGATGAGTCTATAGAAATTATCCAATCTGAAGAACGAAAGGAAAAATATTTTAAGAAGTGAACAGAGACATAGAAATCTATGAGACAATATCAAAAGATCTAACATTTGTGCAGATGACTCTCAGAAAAGAAGATAATAAATAGGATTACTGATGGAGAAAAATTAAGAAATAATTATCAAACATGTCAAAATTGGGTGAAATATATAAATTTACAGATTCAAGAAGTTCATAAAACTTAAACCGAATGAAAATTCCAACTACCACACAAGAGACACCATAATCAAACTTGTAAAAATGAAAAGAATAAATATTGAGACAAAATTATACATTGCATATAGAATAACAATGATTTGAATTACTGCTGATTTCTTATCAGAAGCCACAAAGAGCAGACAGATGAACATTTTAAACTGCTGAAAGAAAAGCATTAAACCCAGAATTCTATATAAAGAAAAGATATCCTTTAAATGAAGGCAAAATAAAAGCATGCTCAGATGGAAGATAACTAAGAGAATTAGTCATCAGCAGACTTGTCTTAAAAGTTTTTTAGACAGAAGCAAAATAATACATGAGAGAAATTTGAAAATCCAGAAATGAGGAAGAGCTACAGAAATCATAAATATCAAGGTAACTATAAGATACTATTTTTATCTTCTTAAGTTCATTTCAACCATAAGAAAGAATGAACTCTTCTCATTTGTGAACAACATGGATGAAACCTGAGGGCACTATGCTAAGTGAAATAAGTAAGATAGAGAAAGACAAATACTTTATGATCTCACTTATATGTAGAATCTAAAAATAAAAAAATTATACATACAAAGAACAAATTGGTGGCTGCCAGAGGCAGGGGTTGGGGGTTGGGGGACTGAGTAAACAGAATCAAAAGGCACAAAGTTCCAGTGATAAAATAAACAAGTTTTAGGAATGTAATGTACAGCATGGTAACTCTAGTTAATAATACTATATTTTATATGTAAAAGTTGCTAAGAGAATAAATCTTGAGAGTTCTCATTAGAAGAAAAATAATTTTGTAACTAGTATGGTGATGGATGCTAACTATACTTATTGCAGCGATGATTTTCCAATATATGCAAATATTAAATAATTATGTTGTACAGCTGAAACTAATATAATGTTATATGTCAATTATAACTCAAAAATGAAAAATAAAGTGTATTTGACTGTGAAAGCAAAAATTACATCAATGGTAGAGTTTTCAAGTGTGTAGATGAAATACATATGACAACTATATAAAGGAGAAAGAGTTAAGAGATATATGTGGTTATTAATCTTCTACATTTTACTTGAAGTAGTGAAATATTAGCTCTAAGTAGAAAATATGTACATACTAAAACTATGACATTAATACAAATAGATATAACCAAAGTACATAAATTAAAATAGAACACCAAAAGAAATTCAAATAATCCAAAAGAAGGCAGACAGGAAAGGGAGAACAAAGGGACAAAAAACAGAGAAAAAAAACAGAATATTAGATATACCATGCAAATTATAGTCAAAAGAAAGTTGAAGTAATTATATTAATATAAAAAAAATAAGACTTCAGAAGAAAAATAATTTTAAGGATAAAGAGGGACATTACCTAATTACAAAAGTCAGCTTACCAAGAAGAGATGACAATTGTAACACTCTTCTCTCAGTAACTGACAGAATAATTAGAGAAAAAGATTAGCAAGGATAGTGGGAACTGTTTCCATGTGAAATCCATATATGAAACCCCCAATATGACTATATTTGGAAATAGGACTTTTAGAAAATAATTAACGTTGCATTCATAAGGGTGTAGTTCTAATCCAATCAGATTGGAAACCTTATGAAAAGAGAAAGAAGTCCCTTTCTCTCTCTTCCTCTCCCTCTCTCCCCCCTCTCCCCATCTCGCCCCACATGTACCAAGGAAACGCCTTGTAAACACACAATGAGAAGTGTGCCCACCTACAAGCCAGAAAGAGAGCTCTTCCTCACCAGGAGCTGTATCAGCTAGCCCTTTGAATTTGGATTTCCCAGGCCCCTAACTCTGGGAAATAAATTTCTGTTATTTAAGCCACCTAAGCCATAGTATTTTGTCATAGCAGCCAGAACTGGCTAATACAGATATAGAAGAATTGAAAAGCACTGTCATTCAACATGACCTAATTCACATTTATGGAATACTCCACACAACAACAGCAAAAATGCACATTCTTTCCAAATGCACATGGAATATTCATCAAGATAGAGCATATCTTGGATCAAAAAACAAAGCTTAACAAAATAAAATCAAGTGAAATTATACAAACACGTTATCTGACAAAATGGAATTGAGCTAGAAACAAATGACCTAATAAACAACACACTTGTAAATAACATAATTAGAAAACATTTTGAATTGAAAGAAAATAAAAATACAATGTATCCATCCATATGTGTGGAATGCAGCTGAAGCAGTGTTTAGAAGGAAATTTATACCATTAAATGCTTATATTAGAAAAAAATTTAGGTTTCAAATCAATGATCCAAGCTTCAAGCTTAAGAAACAAGTAAAAGAAGTAAATCCAAAGTAAAAAGAAGGGAAGGAAACAAATTTAAGATCAGAAATCAATAAAATTGAAAATAGGGAAATAATTAAGAAAAGTTAATGAAATCCTTGCAAGAAAGAAGAAAATTATATAGGTCAGAAACTCAGATCTATATAAAGATAAAAGAGCATTAGAAAAGAAATAAATGAAGGTAAAAAGCAGTTGTGGGTCCATTTCTTAAAGCTCTATTGTGTTCCATTTATCTGTTTGTCTATCTTGATGTCAATACTCCATTGATTTGATAACTGTATCCTTATGATAAGCGTTGCAATGAGGGAACGTTAGTACTACAACTTTGATCTTTTTTAAAAAGCTGTTTTGGCTATTCTAGGTTCTTCACATTTCTCTTTGAATTTTAGAATCTGTTTATCAATGTCCACATAAAATCCTGCCAGGATATTAATTTTATTGCATTGACTCTATGAATCAATTTTAAAAGAATTCATACCTTTCCAACAGTGAGCCTTCCAACTCATGAACATGGTATGTCTCTCCATTTATTTAGTTCTTTAGTTTCTCAGAACAATATTTTGAAGTTTTCAGGATACAGGTAATGGTTAGCAGAGTTCTAAAATAGCCCCGAGATTAGCACCTCCTGGTATAGATACCCTGTATAGTTTCCTCCCTTGAGTATGTGACTTCAATCTTGTAATTAGATTACTAATCAGGTTTTTTTTTTTTTTTTTTTTTTTTTTGAGTTAATAAAAAGCGGATTATTTTGGGTGGGCCTGACATAATTAGGGGAGTCCACAAAAGAGGATGAAGGACTAGGGAGATAGTTTCCCACTGCCTCAAAGAAGATGAAAGTTTCCATGATTTCTACAGTTGCAAGGAACTAAATTCTGTCTGTAAGCTGAATCAATTTGTAACAGTTTCCCAAGCATCAGATGAGGCCACAACTCCAACTGACACCTTGATTGCAGCCTTGTGAACCTAAGCAGAGTGTTTAGCTAGACTGTGTCCAGACTCCTCAAAAACTGAGATAATAAGTGCGTTTTTCTAAGCTAAAAGAAATGAATGAAACCAAAAGCTAGTTGTTTAAAAAGTGAAAAAAAATGAAGTGTCTACACAAAAATGTCTACACAAAAATGTCTACACATTTTTTTCTTTGTAAGGAGGAGAAGTAGGCAGAGAGATGTCAAAAGAGCATCCCTGAACTCTAGGTTCTGTTCTTAACTTTGATGAACTTCTGACATCCTTAGATAAAAATTTCTTAATTTCTCAAGTATTTGTCTTACCTACCTTATGAGATAACATCAGTGTAAATGGTTTGACTATAGTAGTGTTTTACAAATCCAACTCATTAATGTGCTTGCACATGACAAAGAAATCTGAGAATAAGTTTATCAAAATTAATTTAACACATTGTTGACTGGTCACAAATAAACTCATAATCTCTGTTTTGAGGGTGGCACAGATTTATCTATTAATTGCATAAATTATCAAGTTGAGTTCAAAACTATCTAATTCCCAAGAATGCTTTAGTGATTTTTATTTAGCCATTTAATAAAATTCTCAAAAAGAGTCATAAACTCACTATTTACCATAAAATTATACTCTTAATTAGACATGACTGAAATTCAACTCAGCAGCCACCCTGATATAAGAAGAGTAGAGATCCTTGTGACAATGAAGGTAAAAGTTTCAGTGAGGCCCTCCTTTCCTGTCTTTCAGGATTTAAAATATCTATGTCTCCACAGAGTTCAAAGGAAGGATAGTTTTACTCTTCTTCCTTTTCAGTAGTGGCTGGTGATATCTGAAACTGTAAACAGTTGCCCAGATGACCTGCAGTCATAGGCAAAGAAAGACAAACACAAAGTATTTCTTGGGACTAGGGTCACTGAGTCTTAGGCTCTGTCAAGAAAGAAGTACTTGGGAAGAAATAAGAGGATTTGTAGACTTTGTCTGAGATGACAGTGATGCAGTCAAGGAAGAGATTACTGATGGGGACAAGAGTCCCAGGAAGGTTAGGGATAGAAAAGTAGACTTGTGTGCTATCTGCACAGAAAAGTTTGTGAAAAACAGCAAATGAGCTAACACCCATCAAGACTTACCAAGAAATAAAGCACAGCATCTGCAGTAAATATAACTTATCTAAAATCTAAGCTACTATCAACAGTGCACTCTAATACAAGAGATGACTCATGCATAAATACTACAGTTGAAAATGTTACCCCTTCTAACCATCCCATACATTTAGGATTGTGTAATTTATCACTAAATAATGAGTTGAAATTCAAGTTACTTATGGAAATTCTCAATTCTAATTGATTATTTTAATAGTCAAAAAATAAATACACTGTATTTTTGAAATCATAATCAAGGTTTAGAATCCTTACAGATTACTCATGAACTTTAAAGCATATCGATAAACTATGAAAAAATTAAAATATTACTTTTTCCCTCTATGTCCTCTTCCTCACATTTTTTGAGAAAATTAATCCTGCTTGTCATGATTTGGTGGTCCACAGTCATCACATCACCTGGCTTCAACTAATAATTTATAGCCAGTCCACCGTTCCACTCATTGTCTTCATTCCATACTATTTCTTATGTTGAAGCAAATCGAGGTTTTTAAAAAATTATGTCATCTGCAAATATCTCAGTGTTTACCTCAAAAATAATGATGATATCATGTGTAAAAATTAACAATAATTTCTTTTTTTTTTTTTTTTTAAATATTTTATTTCTTTATTTTTATTTTTTTTTTATTTTGGTTTTTCAATTACAGTTATCCCCTTTTCCCCCAATTTCTCTCCCCCACCCAGCCCACCCCCTCTCCCGCAATCATATCCCTCCCCGTTGTCTATGTCCATGAGTCTTTTATACAGGCTCTTTAATTAAACCCTTCCCTTACTTATCCCCTTTCTCTCCCTCTCCCCTCCCCCCTATTGACTTCTATTCTGCTCTTTGTTCTATTTAGTTCCTTTGTTTGTGTTGTTCTTTAGTTTCCTGTATTAGGTGATATCATATGGTATTTTTCTTTCTTTGCCTGGCTTATTTCACTAAGCATAATTCTCTCTAGTTCCATCCATATTGTTGCAAATGGTAGGAGTTCCTTCTTTCTTTCTGCTACATAGTATTCCATTGTGTAAATGTACCACAGTTTTTTGATCCACTCATCTACAGATGGGCACTTAGGTTGTTTCCAGCACTTAGCTATTGTAAACAGTGCTGCTATGAACATAGGAGTGCATAAGTTCTTTTGAATTGGTGTTTCAAGATTCTTCGGGTATAATCCTAGTAGTGGAGTCGCTGGTTCAAAAGGCAGTTCCATTTTTAATCTTTTGAGGTAATTCCATACTGTTCTCCATAGTGGCTGCACCAGTCTGCATTCCCACCAACAGTGCAGTAGGGTTCCCGTTTCTCCACATCCTCGCCAGCACTTGTTGCTTGTTGATTTGTTGATGATGGCCATTCTGACTGGTGTAAGGTGGTATCTCATTGTGGTTTTTATTTGCATCTCCCTGATGGCTAATGATGTTGAGCATTTTTTCATGTGTCTATGGACCTTCTGTATGTCCTCTTCGGAGAAGTGTTTGTTCAGGTCCCTTGCCCATTTTTTAATTGGGTTGTTTGTTTTCTTGATGTTGAGTCGTATCAGCTCTTTATATATTTTGGAAATCAGTCCCCTGTCTGTGATGTCATTGGCAAATATGTTTTCCCATATGGTTGGTTTCCTTTTCATTTTGCTGATGTTTTCTTTTGCTGAGCAGAAACTCTTCAGTTTGATGTAATCCCATTTATTTATTTTTTCCTTTATTTCTCTTGCTTTAGGAGATGTATCCGTGAAGAGATTGTTACGTGAGATATCTGATATTTTCTTGCCTATGTTTTCCTCTAGGACTTTTATGGTGTCACGGCTTACATTTAAGTCTTTGATCCATCTTGAGTTTATTCTCGTGTGTGGTGTAAGTTGGTGGTCTAGTTTCATTTTTTTGCAGGTCCCTATCCAGTTCTCCCAGCACCATTTGTTAAAGAGGCTCTTCTCACTCCATTTTATGTTCCTTCCTCCTTTATCAAAGATTAGTTGACCATAGAGGCCTGGGTTTATTTCTGGACTCTCTATTCTGTTCCACTGATCTATATGTCTGTTCTTATGCCAGTACCATACTGTTTTGATTACAGTGGCTTTGTAGTATTGTTTGATATCTGGTGTTGTGATTCCTCCTGCTGTGTTCTTCTGTCTCAAGATTGCTTTTGCTATTCGGGGTCTTTTTTGGTTCCATATGAATTTATGGAGTATTTGTTCTAGGTCTGTGAAATATGTCATTGGTATTTTAATAGGGATTGCATTGAATTTGTAAATTGCTTTGGGTAGTATGGCCATTTTGATGATGTTGATTCTTCCCATCCAAGAACATGGTATTTGCTTCCATTTATTTGTTTCTTCCTTAATTTCTTTCTTCAATGTTATATAATTTTCAGAGTACAGGTCTTTTATCTCTTTGGTTAAGTTTACTCCTAGGTACTTTATTTTTCTTGTTGCTATAGTAAATGGTATTTTCTTTTTTGTCTCTGTCTCTGCTATTTTATTGTTGGTGTACAGAAATGCCTTGGATTTCTGTATATTTATTTTGTACCCTGCGATTTTGCCAAATTCACTTATTATATTGAGTAGTCTTTTAGTGGAGTTTATAGGATTTTCTAGGTATACTATCATATCATCTGCATATAATGAAAGTTTTACTTCCTCTTTCCCAATTTGGATTCCTTTTATTTCTTTTTCTTGTCTGATTGCTGTGGCTAGGACTTCCAACACTATGTTGAAAAGGAGTGGAGAGAGTGGACAACCTTGTCTCGTTCCTGAGTTCAGGGGGAATGCTTTCAGTTTTTGTCCATTGAGTATGATGTTGGCCTCAGGCTTCTCATATATAGCCTTAATTATGTTAAGATATGCTCCCTTTATTCCCATTTTGCTGAGTGTTTTCATCATAAATGGGTGTTGAACTTTATCAAATGCTTTTTCTGCATCTATTGATATGATCATGTGATTTTTGTCTTTCATTCTGTTTAGGTGATGTATTATATTTATTGATTTGCGAATATTAAACCATCCTTGCATCCCTGGAATGAAGCCCACTTGATCATGATGTATGATCTTTTTGATGTGTTGCTGGATCCTGTTTGCCAATATTTTATTGAGGATTTTAGCATCGATGTTCATCAGTGATATTGGCCTGTAGTTTTCTTTCTTTGTTGTGTCTTGACCTGGTTTGGGGATTAGGATAATACTGGCTTCATAGAAAGAGTTTGGGATTTTCCCTTCTTCTTGGATTTTTTGGAACAGTTTGAGGAGGATAGGAGTTAGTTCTTCCCTGAATGTTTTGTAGAATTCGCCTGTGAAGCCATCCGGTCCAGGGCTTTTGTGTGCCGGGAGATTTTGGATTACTGTTTCAATTTCCTTCTTTGTTATTGGTCTGTTGAGACTTTCCACTTCTTCTTGATTCAGTTTTGGAAGGTTGTATGTTTCTAGAAATTTGTCCATTTCTTCTAGATTGTCAAATTTCTTGTCATACAGTTGTCTGAAGTAATTTCTAACTATCATTTGTATTTCTGAGGTATCAGTCGTGATTTCTCCTCTTTCATTTCTGATTTTGTTTATTTGTGTCTTCTCTCTTTTTTTCTTGATTAGACTGGCTAGAGGCTTGTCGATTTTGTTGATTTTTTCGAAGAACCAGCTCCTAGTTTCGTTGATCTTTTGGATTGTTTGTTTAGTCTCTATGTCATTTAGTTCTGCTCTGATCTTGATGATTTCATTCCTTCTTCTTGCCCTAGGCTTTGTTTGTTGTTGTTGTTCTAGTTCTTGTAGCATTGTGGTTAGGTTTTTTATTTGAGATTCTTCTAGCCTTTTCAGATATGCCTGTATTGCTATAAACTTCCCTCTCAGGACTGCTTTTGCTGTGTCCCACAGGTTTTGGGTTGTTGTGTGCTCATTATCATTAGTTTCTAGAAATTTCTTGATTGCTTCTTTGATGTCATTGTTAACCCATTCATTATTTAATAGCATGTTATTCAATCTCCATGAGTTTGGGTGTCTTTGATTTTTTCCTCTGAGGTTGATTTCTAGTTTCAAGGCATTGTGATCTGAAAAGATGCTTGATATGATTTCAATTTTCTTGAATTTGTTGAGGCTTGTTTTGTGACCTATCATGTGGTCTATCTTTGAAAATGTCCCATGTGCACTTGAAAAGAATGTATATTTTGCTTCTTTGGGGTGAAAAGTTCTATATATATCAGTTAGATCCATGTGGTTTAGTGTGTTGTTCAATGCCTGTATATCCTTGGTGTTTCTTTGCTTTGATGATCTGTCTATTATTGATAATGGAGTGTTGAAGTCCCCTACTATGAGTGTGTTGTTGTTGATATCCTTTTTGTGGTCTTCTAGTATTTGCTTTATGTATTTGGGTGCTCCTATGTTGGGTGCATATATGTTTATCAAAGTCATATCTTCTTGATGGATTGTTCCTTTAAGTATTATGAAATGTCCTTCTTTGTCTCTTTTTATTGTCCTTGATTTAAAATCCATTTTGTCTGATATGAGAACTGCTACCCCGGCTTTTTTTTCCGGTCCGTTTGCTTGGAATATTTTTTTATATCCCTTTACTTTCAGTCTGTGTAAATCTTTTGTTTTGAGGTGTGTTTCTTGTAGACAGCAAATATGTGGGTCCTGTTTTCTTATCCATTCCGTTACCCTATGTCTTTTAATTGGAGCATTTAATCCATTTACATTTAAGGTTATTATTGACGTGTATTTATTCATTTCCCTTTGTACCTCTGTTCCTCTCCTCTCTTGTTTTTTCCTTCTTTTTTCTTAGAACAGTCCCTTTAGCATCTCTTGCAATGCTGGTTTGGTGGAGATGTATTCTTTCAGTCTTCCTTTGTCTGAGAAACTCCTTATTTCTCCTTCTATTTTGAATGAGAGCCTTGCTGGGTAGAGTATTCTTGGTTGTAGGCCTTTGTTTTTCATTGCTTGAAATATTTTTGACCATTCCCTTCTGGCTTGTAATGTTTCTGTTGAGAAATCAGTTGATAGCCTTATCGGAGCTCCCTTATATGTTATTTGCTGCTTTTCTCTTGCTGCTTTTAGGATTCTCTCTTTGTCTTGGAATGTTGCCATTTTAACTATGATGTGCCTTGGAGTGGGTTTTTGGGGGTTCCTCTTGATTGGAACTCTCAGTGCTTCTTGGACTTGCATAGCTTTTCCTCTCATCAGGTTCGGAAAATTTTCTGTCACTATTTCTCCTATCAGATTTTCAATTCCATGTTCCTTTTCTTCTTCCTCTCGTATTCCGATGATCCTTAAATTATTTTTGCTAATGCTATCCTGTAATTCCCTTACATCTTGTTCATATTTTTTCAATCGTTTTTCATTTTGCTGTATTGTCTGGGAGTTTTTCTCTACATTATCTTCTAACTCACTAATCCGATCTTCTGCTTCGTTTAGTCTGCTTTTGACTGATTCTACTGTGTTTTTCAGTTCAGAGATTGTATTCTTAAGTTCTTCCTGGTTCTTGTTAACGATTTCTATGTCTTTTTTTATGCTGGTGTAGTTCTCTGCAAGTTCCCTGTAATTTTCTTGGAGCTGCTGGTAACTTCCTTGAAGGTTGTCATAGTTGATTTTAAGGATGTCGAGTATATTGAGCTTCTTTACCACCATTGTTTTGAATTCCATGTCTGACATTTGGGCTATGTCTATTTCGTCTATCTCTCTTTCTGAGGATTCCTCTTTTCTCTTCATTGAGCGGTTATTTTTGCGTCTTACCATGTTGGATTCTTTTTGTTATTATTTATTTATTTATTTATTTATTTATTTATTTATTGGGGGGGTAGTCTGCTTTGACTTCCCTCCTTTGTGGTGTAATATTCTTTATCGAAGGTCTGGGAGTTTCAGTGGTGCAGTCTCTTTGATATCCTGAGCCTGATGGTCTTGAGTTACCCTTTATGTCGTTTGTTTATGCTGTTCGGTTATATTTCAGATGTTCTTTGATAGGATCTTCCTTCTGGCTACTTGGTTGAGAGTCACTCTATCTGCTTTGTCTTGAGTTCTTTTGTGGATATGCTGTTAAAGACATAAACACACAGCCCAGGCAGGAGACCCACACCCTCAGAAATTATCCCCCACTCTATCCTGTTATCGTTAGCCAACTAGCCCGTATTAATATAAATGTAAAGAGATTTGAGCTTTTATACTATAAGAAGAATAGATACGAGTTGTTTTGGGGGAGGAAAAATATAATTTTTGATAGAGGGGTTGATAGATTAATAATAGTTGAGACTGTGCAAGCCAGTTAGTAATATTTACATTGTATGTTAAGAAAAATAGAAGAAAAGGATAGAAAAATACTTAGTATAGTAAGAAAGTGGGATTGTATTGTATTTGGGTTTATATAGTAATTATATTGTATTATTTAAAGTAATAGGGGGGCTAAGCTAGACACACAAACGAATAAACCACTATTAAAGAGAAAGGATGAGAAGGAGAGGTTATATGCAACACGTTAGAGATAAAGTTTGTTATTATTGGAAGAGGTGGAGGAAAAACACCCCCCCAAAAAATCCCCAAGAAAATAGAAGAAAGAAAAGAAGAAAGAGAGAAAGAGAAGAAAATAAAAAATTTACCATAACCCCCCCAAAAAAACCCCAAAGGTAAGCAAGAAAGGAACAAAGAAAGATAGAAAAGAAAGAATACAGAAGAAAGAAAGAAAAAAGAGAGAGAGAAAAAAAATTGAACCAAAAAAAAAATATATATATATATACCCCCCAAAACCCCCCCAAAAAAAACCCCAAAGGTAACCAAGAAAGGAACAAAGAAAGATAGAAAAGAAAGAATACAGAAGAAAGAAAGAAAAAAGAGAGAGAAAAAAAAATTGAACCAAAATATATATATATATATATATATATATATATATATATATATATATACACCCCAAAACCCCCCCAAAAAAAACCCCAGGAAAAGAATAAAGAAAGAAGGAAAGAAAAGAAATTATTAAGAAGAAAGAAAGAACAAGGGAGAAAAAATTTGGAAAGAAAAAAAAAAAAAAAACGATGTTTTTACTCCGTTTTAGCCTTGGTGTGTTGCCTTCTTTTTCTGGGTCCGCAGCTGGTCTAGTGTGGGAGGTCAGAGGTTCTTGTTCTTTTGCCGGACTGGTGTGCGCACCCGGTTGCCGGCACTGCGCGCTACCTTGCTGCCCGCTGTAGCCAGTTGAGGTGCCCTTGCGCGCAAGCCCCTGCGCGCTCGGACGGCCCGAGAGTTTGCCCCGCGGTTGGAGCCCACTGCTGCCGGGCCGCGGTGGTTCCCCGTTCGTGCCAAGGTGTCTCTGTCCGCGCGGGCGGCCCGAGCGCTTTCCTCGGGATTGGCTCCCGCCTTCGCTGGGCCGCGGCGGTTCCCCGTTCGCGCCGAGGTGTCCCTGCCTGCGCGGGTGGCCCGAGCGCTTTCCCCGGGATTGGCTCCCGCCTTCGCTGGGCCGCGGCGGTTCCCCGTTTGCGCCGAGGTGACCCTGCCCGCACAGGCGGCCCGAGAGTTCCCACTGACCCCGGGCTGAGGTGCTTTCACGCTCGCACGCTGCCCCGTGCCCTCAGTCCCGCTGAGCCGAGCTCCGGGAGTTGGTCTCTCGCCTCTTAGGGCAGGGCCAGGGACACTTGCGCTCAGTGGAATCGAGCGTCCGTGGGTCGCCGCCTCTCGCTGTTCCCGTGCTGCAGCCGCCCCGTTCCCTCACCCGTCTGGGTGGGCACAAACAGAGCCTGCGCTAGTGGTCTGCTTTCCGGCCTAGGGCCCTGCGCCCACGGGAGCTGTCTAGGGGTGTCTGTGCACAGTCCTCTGTGTGTTCAGTGGGCCCTCCCTGTGCCCGTTGGGGCACTGATCTTATGTCCGTTGGGGAGTGTCCGAGGGACGCCTGGACTCACGGCCCCGCGCGCCTGGGCCAGTGAATGAGAGCACTTCCCTATGTGCGCCCCCGCGACCCAAGGGTAGGGTTGAGGAGTGGATTAGCGCGCCCCTGCGCCTGGGCTCCTCCAGAACGGCCTACCACACCCAAACTTTCCTCCCCTCTCCACCGTCCACTAGAGAAAAATATAAAGGAGAATTATGTTCTCACTTGCCCGGCAGCACGCTGTCTCCTGTCCTTCAGCGCCAATGCCACTTGGTCGAGTCCCGTCTCTGCCAGCGGGCAGAGATCCGCTCTCCGCCTGACTCCTCTCTGGGGTAGCCTGTGGTCGCCAAAAATCCTTTGTGTGCTTCCCGCCACAGCTCGGGCAGCTGCCCCAGTCAGGAATCCCGTTTCGTCCCCTTTTTCTCCGCTATCCTCACTAAACAGGTTGTTCCCAGATGGATTTTCTCTAATCCAGCAGTGCCTTGGCTCAACTCCCGCCAATGTCCAGCTGCTCACTGAGATGTTCTGTCTGCAATTAGACCAAACTGCAGACGGGTCTCCGGAGCCTAAAACCGCAACCTCTCCTCACTCCTCCGCCATCTTACCTCTCTCAACAATAATTTCTTAATATTATCAAATAGTCGGTATTCAAATTTTCCTAATTGTCTCATATTTTTATTTTTGCAGTGCATTGATTGAATCAGAATCCAGGTAAGATCTATATGTAGCAATTAGGTTACTTATTGATATTTTAAGTCTCTTTTGGTTCCCCCATCTCCTATTTTTCATTGAATTTTTTTGTTCAATAAACTAGTTTGTGTGTCCCATTTCCACAGTCTAGATTTTGCTAATTTTTTCTCATGATATTGTTTAAGTGTCCCTTGTATTTCATATAAATGTTCCTCTATCCTCTGTATTTCCTATAAATTGGTTATTATAGCTAAAAACTTGATCAAATTCTGTTTCAGTTTTTTGGCTATAATCCTTAATAGGTAGTGTTGTGAGGGGGGGCGGGGAATGCTAGTTTTCTCTCTTTTTGTTTTGTTAGCAGTCACTGGCAATAGTTGGCAGGATCCAGCATTTCATTAGTGGTTGCAGAATAGTACTGTCATAATAATATCATTGCCCCTTCAATTACTAGCTAATATTCTTCTCTAGGGGAAAACTTCCAGTTACCAATTATTTGATGATCATGATATGCCATTCGTGTAGACACAACAAGTTAAAAGCTAGATTTTTTTCTATTGTATTCTAATCTTTTTAATACCTGTTAGTTTTCTTTTTTTTTTTTCTAAGCTTTTATTAAAGTATAACACACAGGCATGAAAATTCAGCATTCAATGAACTTGTATGAAGTGACCACATTATGGGACCAGTACCCAGATTAAGAAACTGAATTTTACTAACACCACAGCAGTTATCCTCATGCATCCAGTCAAGGGCCCCAGGGAGCCTTAGGGTACAGGGAGAGCAGCCTCAGGAGACAGCTGTCATGTCACAGGAAATACACCGCAAAGCCCTACAGAAGCCTCTAGTCAAAGATAGCCATTATCCTGACATCTAATAACATAGATTTGTTTTTTATTTTTGCATCAGTGAAATCATGCAGTATGTGCTGTTTTGTGTCTAGCTTCAACACTTTTACCCACTGAGATGAATTTTCATTGTTGTAGTATTCCACTGTGAGACTATACCACAATTGATTTAGCCAAATGTCTATCTGTTAGTTTTCTAATACATCCAAAAGAGATCCAAAGGTGACCAATGAGCTATATTTCTTAATTAATATTAGCACATAGATTAACTATATCAATTTTCTGATCCATTAAATCAAATAATATGTTTAAATCCTGTAAATGTTTTGATCCATTGCAATTGCTATTCTTTTTTGATGATTGAATTGTCCCTCTTTAAGTGGCTCTTGTGTCCTTTTGAGAAGTCCTCAAAAGTCTTTGAAAGATTCCTTGATTCTTAGTATAACAAGATGTTCTAGGCTTATCTTGCACAATTTCTGCCCCAGTTCTGGTAGTAGCTCTTAAAAAAAAAAAAAAAAAAAAACCACCCAATTTCTTTTAATGGAAAATGGTACTTAAAGACTACAACCTGGATACCAGGGCTGATCATTGATTGCTACTGAATTGGTCACTGTTTTTATATCTTTTCAGTGTTCAAAGCTAGAAAATACGAAATACAACAAAAGATGAAATATAACAAAAATTTATATTGATACTTTTATTTCAAGTTTAAGAATACAAGATTTTTACTTAATTTATAATATATCAGTATCTCCTCTTTCTATGTCAAAAAATCCTGATTCCCAGCACTACCAACATAAATATTTATTTGCTTTAACCCACATTCACACACAATGTTAAATTATAATATCAACATTACTAAGACGTTTTAAAGTTCTTTCTGTCTTTATCATATATTTCTCTAGGAATGTAGTCAAATTACTGTTTAACTGAAATCATATGGAACCATTCCTCTTTGTATGGTTATGCCAAAAATGTGTTACATAGTTTGTTTCAGCTTTTTCACAGTGCTTTTTTATTATTAGAGGTTTCTTTTTAAATTTAATTTTGTATTATAATTATGTGAAATAATTACATTTTTCCAAATTCAAATCTAGAAAAGAAGGAATATTTTGGGAATATTCACAGAAGTACTACTTCTATCCCTTCCCTTTCATCTTGTTTCCCTGTTTCCTGCCCCTTTTCCCCACCAATAACCTCTTTCTTAAAATTTTTAGCTTTAGACTTATCCTTGTTTTTTAATACAAGTAAACATACATATTATATATGAATATACAGGGTGGGGCAAAAGTATGTTTACAGTCATGAGTATGCAAAACAGAGTTCATTCTTGTATTATTAATTATTGTATTATTTTCCATATGAACAACTATAAACCTATTTCTGCCCCACCCTGTACATGTATGAATATATATTCATAGCCCTCTTTCTTAAATAAATAATAACGTATACACTTTTTTCTTCCTTGCATTTTTATGTAATAATATATGCTAGAAAACACTCCTAAAATATATAGAAATATAACTCATTCTTTTTCATAGCTACATAGCTCTATTTTCTGGAGATGTATGGCAAGTTTTCAACCTCCCATTGGTAAAATTTGGTTTATTGCCAATCTTTTGCTATAATGTGTTATAATGAATAACCTTGCATATATGTCTTCCTATAGTTTTTGTCATTTTATCTTTAGGATACTTTCATAGATGTGGAATTAGTAAATGAAGTGAGAAATTCATATGTAATTTATTAGAAATGACCAAATTCTCCCTTATAGGTACCATTTTGCATCTCCACCAGCAATATATGAGAACAGGAGCATATGTTTTGTGTGGTAAAAATTTGTGCTAATTTTAGAGAGTAGAAAAAAGGAAGACAAGTACTCCCTCTCAAGTTGGGTTTATAGTTGGAAAATAATCCCCTTATTCTCTCCTACAATTCAGTTAGTTTAGTATTTTCTGTTGGTAGTCTCTGGGCATTATCCACAATGCCAGTAAATTATTCTTTTTGGTTGTATACACAGAGAGCAGTGGGAACTAATTATTTCAAGGGTCTGGAATTGGCCCACCTCAGACCTTCCCAGTGGGACAGGATGTGATACTAGCTGCACAAGCTGCACACGACTTCGATGGCCAGACACTGACGGGGCACAAGCCTAGCAGGCATGCTCTTAGAATGATCACACTAGATAACAGTGGCTGTAGATACACACAGACAATAAAATAATCTGCTTTGAAAGTCCTCATCTTTATTTCATTCTCCTACTGGGAAGCCTACTCAGGATCCTTCCCATCTGTGTTATCAAATGCAGGCCTGTCTGCCCTGTGTCCAGCTCTTCCAAATAAAGCAGCCTCCAGTCTGTTCTCCCCTGCATGGCTCCTCTACTGCTGCCAAGCTAAGCTGCTTTTCATTGCTTACATTTGTAAAAACTGTGCATTTAAGTATAGCATTTCTTGTTCTAGGGGTGAAATCTAGAGTTTGGTCATCTCGTTCATTCACCCCCCTAAAACCATCTAGTGCCAGTCTCCACCAGAACCCATTCTCTCCTCAGCAATTGTCTCATGAAGTGCTGGTCATTTAAGGACTGATGTCTTTCTACATCCACAAGAAGCTCTAAAACAAGTAGCATACTGTTCAGCACGTGGCATGGGATTAATACATTTTGGAAACCTGATTATGTGTCATCCCCAGGAATCGAGCTAGCAACTCCTCGGTTTGCAAGCTGGCACTTACTCCACTGACCCACACCAGCCTGGACTTGGAAACCTGACTATGTATAGCATTTAAGTGTATAGCCAAATATATGTCAATATTGGAGTTAAAGCTAAAACCACAGAACTGAATTTGTCATTCTCTCTGGAAAGAATAGCAAATGAAAGATCCTAGTTCATGCATACAAAAGAGCATGTCTCCACACATTATGAAGCCAAAGTGAAAATATTAAACTACAAAATGCTCTGTAAACAAAGCACCAATTGGAAAAACAATATATTTCACCATGAACACAACAGATAAACTGAATTAAGCACCATCTAGTTCACAGGAAGATGACTTATTAAAAAAGGAAAATCCAAAACTGTATAAGCAACACAATGAAAAATTTATAAGTAAGATTTATATAAATACATGTATAAGATTCACATATACACATATTTATAAAATATACAGATATAGATGCTAGCAGTACTTCTGAGTGGTATATTTATAGGTTTTTAATTTTTTCCATGTATACCTTTTCTGTATACAATAAACTTTTATAAGCATATATTACTTTCATGATAAGAAAAAAACCTAAAACAAAATATTTATCTAAAATACAGTACAGCACTTACTTGTCGGATACACCTCAGATTCATATGTAAATTTGATCAGTATCTAACACAGCCCAAGAAGAAAAGGGCTTTGG
Organism: Furipterus horrens; assembly: GCF_987537825.1. NCBI lineage: Eukaryota > Metazoa > Chordata > Mammalia > Chiroptera > Furipteridae > Furipterus > Furipterus horrens. The sequence goes on from NW_028327187.1 coordinate 89,242,319, forward strand.
AAGTGAAAGATTCTAAAAACAACTCAAAGGCAGTCACTGTTTTAATCTTGAGCCAATATTTGAATAGGCATGATTTATAGTCATATTTTTGACAATCAAAGCAGCCTTCCCCTCCTCATTGTCAAGAGACAAACTTGCTAAATCCACATTTTAAATGCACACAGAGAATGAGCACATGGTGTCTTACCTCATATGTAATGGTATGTTGTTAACTAGAAGAAAGAAGAAGGCAGAAAAGTGTCAGAAACAGAGTTACACTGTCAATCTTTAATCTCCTGCCTCAATGCTAAGAAAAGGTATTACCATTCACCCACATCCAAAAACAATTGAATGATTCAAATTTTTTCTATAGGAAATAAAAGGGTTTTGGATACAAATACACTTCAGGACTGGGCCTTTTTGAAAAATAAACTGACTTTCCCTCTGAAGCTGATAAAGTGGTAATGGTGGGAGGCAGTGGAAATTACAGGGGTTTTTGTACTGTAGTCAGGTGTTCTTTAATGAGTTGCCCTGGGCAAACATACCAAATTAGCCTCCACTGTTCATTCTGCTACTGCCCACACCTTTGTAAATTGGTTCTCATTTTTATGGCTTAATAAGCTAGAAACACTAGAAAACTTTTCGTTTTTAATTTTTGAAAACCTATCTAGCCATATGTCATTTCTAAGGACTACCCTTTCTTTTCTGGGCTGTTGACTCCTTTAGCAAAGGTAGAAAGACCTCAGGGGCCTCCCAGTTTTTCCCTTCTCCTTTCACTGTATTCCAGTTCATTACATGTTTTCCTCCAAATAGATAACTAGAAAACTTGATAAGTGACTCCAAAGTGGTCATATTACCTTCTTTTGAAAAGGGAAAATGCTCGCTAAAACTGAAATTTACTTCCATTCACCATTACCCTAGTACATTTGGGGTGCATTTCTTCCTAAAGATAACTAAGAAAGTAGGGATAATCTGGAAAATTTTGAAGTTCTAAGAAACTTCTGACTTTCTTTCATCTCATTCCCAATCTATTACTATATTAGCCAACTATTACTACAATTATGTGTAACAAACTAGTCTTAAATGTAATAAAATCACATGCATTTATTTCTTGCTCACAGTCTGTGGGTTAGCTATGGCTCTGCTGAGATAAGCTGGAATTTTCTGGGCTTTGCTCCAAAGTGTGGGTTGGGTTTGGATATATTCCACAAGTCTCCTCATTCTATGACCCACATCGACTTCAAGCATATTATTCTCATGGCAGGTGGCATAAGTGAAAGAGACCAAGCCAAACACACAACACATTTAAAATTTCCATACATGTATGTATTAATTTGCTAGCGCTTCCATAAAAAATACCACAAACTAGATGACTTTAAACAACAGAAATGTAGAAGATCTGTCTGGAAAAAGTCCAGCCATTATTAACACAATGAGAATGGTTTGTGCAACATTGATGTAACCTGGCAGTCAAGGAGAGTGGACTGGAATGCACATACAAAAACAATGACAACTTCACTTTACTAGTCAGTGGGGGCAGTAGACGCCTTTGAGTGAGCGTGTGTGCTGTGTGGCCCTAGCATTCAAAATGACTGAGCAAGCAGGGCAATGAATCTGCATCAATTTTGTGTGAAGTTTGAACATTCCTCCATGGAAACTATTCAGGTGATTCAGAAGGCCACAGCTAAGAGCAACTGGTGATTGGGAACTTCATCACAACAACGTGCCCACTTATACCTCACATCTCATGCAGAGTTTTTTTTGTGAAACATCAAATCACCCAGGTGGCTGAACCCTTCCATAGCCCAGATTTGGCACTCTGCTACTTCTGGCTTTTCACAAAACTGAAATCACCTTTAAAAGGAAAGAGATTTCAGACTGTCAATGAGAGCCAGGAAAATATGACAGGACAGCTTATGGTGATTGGGAGAACTGTGTGAGATCCCAGGTGCTTACCTTGAAGGAGACTGAGGCTTCATTGTCCTATGCACAATGTTTCTTGTATCTTCTTCAATAAATATCTCTGTTTTTCATAGTATGTGGCTGGATAGTTTCTGGACAGACCTTGTGGTCTCTCACAGTTATTGAGGTTGATGGCAAGGCTATGCTTCCTCTGAAGTCAGTAGGGCAGAATCCTTCCCTCTTCCTGACTTCTGATGTCTCTCAGTAATCCTTGGTGTTCCTTGATTTGCAGTCTCATCACTCCAGTCTTCACCTCCATCTTCACACAGACTTTTTCCTTGTGTGTGTTTCTGTAACCAAATCTCCCTCTCCTTTCTCTTATAGACATAAGTCATTGAATTTAGGGCCCACTCCAATCTAGTATGATCTTATTTTAACTTTATTACATCTGCAAATATCTTATTTCCTATAAAGTCACATGTACAGGCTCCAGGAAGAGATAAATTTGAGGGAGACACTATTCAAGCTACTACAATGCCACATTTGTTAACACCCT